>NW_010972875.1:1665193-1665875 GCF_000737465.1 Haliaeetus leucocephalus | reverse complement strand
GCCTCCGCCGCCCCCGCAGGGCGCAGGCGGGCTCCGGCCACGCTCTTCCGGCGCCCCCCTCGCAGCCGGGTTCGAGGCGAGCCGCCGGTCACGGTGGAAGCGTGGCAGGCCTCTGGTTTTGCTACAGAACTGTATCTTAAAAGGAACTTCCCCTCCAGTGAGCCACTTGCCGCTAAGTAGCAGCTCAGTACTGGCATAATATAAAACAGACTAGCGTCCTGTAACCGAATGCCGAGCGCTAGAGATAACAGGAGGTAAGATGCTTATCTTAAAATGTGTCTGTTTTCTTTCCTTAATGTATTCCCATCCCCATTCCACCACCTTACATGAAAATACCTCCCGTCGGCCAAATGCATTCAGCTCTGCAGTCATGCTGTGGCTTCTAAATTTAAGGGAAAACTGTCTCTCCTGATGTAGCTGTTCCATTTTAAGTGACTACTCATTGGCTTAGACGGTATGTAAGAATAACCTTATGCAGGCTGGTGGTATGGCTTTTATCTGAGAGGCACACCTGGGGTGTAGGCCTTGCAAGGAAGGTATGTAAGAATAACCTTATGCAGGCTGGTGGTATGGCTTTTATTTGAGAGGCACACCTGGGGTGTAGGCCTTGCAAGGAAGGAAGAGCCCTAGCTTGTAATAGCTGTAACAGCTACTGATTAGGCTACTCTTCATGAAGCTGAAA
>NW_010972875.1:1624464-1665183 GCF_000737465.1 Haliaeetus leucocephalus | reverse complement strand
GCCTCCGCCGCCCCCGCAGGGCGCAGGCGGGCTCCGGCCACGCTCTTCCGGCGCCCCCCTCGCAGCCGGGTTCGAGGCGAGCCGCCGGTCACGGTGGAAGCGTGGCAGGCCTCTGGTTTTGCTACAGAACTGTATCTTAAAAGGAACTTCCCCTCCAGTGAGCCACTTGCCGCTAAGTAGCAGCTCAGTACTGGCATAATATAAAACAGACTAGCGTCCTGTAACCGAATGCCGAGCGCTAGAGATAACAGGAGGTAAGATGCTTATCTTAAAATGTGTCTGTTTTCTTTCCTTAATGTATTCCCATCCCCATTCCACCACCTTACATGAAAATACCTCCCGTCGGCCAAATGCATTCAGCTCTGCAGTCATGCTGTGGCTTCTAAATTTAAGGGAAAACTGTCTCTCCTGATGTAGCTGTTCCATTTTAAGTGACTACTCATTGGCTTAGACGGTATGTAAGAATAACCTTATGCAGGCTGGTGGTATGGCTTTTATTTGAGAGGCACACCTGGGGTGTAGGCCTTGCAAGGAAGGAAGAGCCCTAGCTTGTAATAGCTGTAACAGCTACTGATTAGGCTACTCTTCATGAAGCTGAAAGTCTCCAGCTCAGTCACAGTTCTGAACAAGATAATAGTAAAATTTGAATCTGAGGTTGCTGCAGCCCCACAAGTGCTGAATCATTAAACCCTAAGGTATACAGAGAAATCTGTGTTTTATCAATGGCAGTTAAGCCCTATTCTGAGTTTAGAAATCTAAAAAATGTATCTCCTTAAAAATAAATAACTATGAAATAACAGCTCAACTTGACATGCCATATTTTTTCCCCAAACAAACAAAAATTATTTACATATCTCTTTCCAAATGTGTCAGGCAGGAAGGAATGATCAAAGTAGGTGTTAAACTCAGCATCTTCATATTACAAATTTGAAAATAATTTTTAACTATCTAGATTTTCCTGTGGTAAAGTATTTATTACCTCTTGTTAGAACACTTGGCAGAGTAAGAATGGGATTGGGGCAATAACTGCCACTTCTGGGTTTTGTCCATTTGAGGGTCTGTTAAGCACTCAGAAATACACAGAGAGTCACCTGTTTAGATGAAGAGCTCATCTTGTTGTCATATACTTGTACCCAAGATAGCATGACCCAACAGTAGCTCTGGTTTATTTGATTTGGCTTTCACTCAGGATCTTATGATTTGCCTCTGAAACTCATAGCATATGTCCATACATTCTGCATGGTGCGTCTAAATATTTTGATGGTTTTAATATTTTGTACCAGCCATGGAAACTGGTTTGCTGCTAGATAACTGTAAAAGTGAGATTTGGTAAATAATAATGAGAAATCATGTATTAACACTATGATTGAAAAAACAGACAAAAGTGCAGCCAACGTAGAGGCAGTTACTGATAAGTTTTGCAGTTCTTTGCTCTTATGACCGGATGTTCCTGTACATTAGGTAAGAACAATGTTAAAACTGACCATATGTGACTGAAACTATGTTAAGCTCCAAGATCAAAGAACAAGGACGAAGAACAAAGACTTCAAGGTCAGCCAACAGAATTTCAAATGGGTCGGTGGTCGTAAAAGCAGCCCTTCGACTCAAATGAAGGACCATTGCCATGACCGGATGTAGGCAGTACTATGATAATCAGTTACAAGAATTTTTATGTATATGTATACTAATCTGATTAATATGTAATTAGTTACTCTACATAACCTGTTTGTGCTGAAGCTGTGGCATGCACACTAGGTGGAATTATCCCACATGCCTCCAGCACTGCAATAAAGAATGCCTGCTTTCTAAAACTCCAAAACAAGTCTTAGAGAGTATTTCTTTACAGGCCATGAATTTCGGCATCAAAACCTGAAGACACAGAATACAAGATTCAGGGAGGAGATGAAAAAAAATACCAGATGATGCATGAATTAGCAGCCATGTTTTTAAGCTAGGTCTGCTACCATTCATCACATTAATTACTGTTTTTATCCCCTAGATGGTCATCATAAAATGAATAAATACTGGAGTGCAAGGATACAGCCTTCTCTGATGGGATGACTGGCTTGGTGAATGAGGGGAAAGCAGTAGATGTTGCTTATCCTGACTATAGCTTTTGATGCTGTCTCCCATAACATCCTCATAGACAAGCTGATTGAAAACAGGCTAGTGGATGGTTAGGGGGATCAAATACTGGATGAACTGCCAGGCTCACATGTTGCGATCAACAGGACAAAGTCCACCTGGAGGCCAGTCACCAGTGGTATACCCCAAGGGTCGACACTGGGTCTGGTACTGCTTAACTGCCTCGTTAATGACCTGGATGATGGGGCAGAGCACACCCTCAGCAAGTCTGCTGATGATACAAAACTGGGAGGAATGTTTGATGCACCAGATGGTTTTGCTGCTATTCTGGCTAGAAAAATGGGCTGACAGGAAACTCATGAAGTTGAAAACAGGGAAATGCCAGGTCCTGCACCAGTACTTGCTGGGGGCTGACTGGCTGGAAAGCAGCTTGGCAGAAAAGGACCTGAGGTTCTGGCAGACAGCAAGTTGAACATGGGTCAGCAATGAGCCCTTGTCGCAAAAAAGGCCAACAGACTCCTGGCCTGCATTAGGCAGAGCATTGTCAGCAGGTCGAGAGAGGTGATCCTTCCCCTCCACTTAGCCCCAGTGGAACACAGCTGGAGTGTTGTGTCCAGTGCTGGGCTCCCCAGTGCAAAAGAGACATGGACGTAGTGGAGCAAGTCCAGTGAAGAACCACAAAGATGATCAAGGGACTGGAGTATCTTTCATATGGGGAGAGGCTGAGAGAGGGGAGACTGTTCAGCCTGGAGAAGAGAATGCTTACGAGGGATCTTATTAATGTGCATAAATGCCTGCTAGGAGGTTGCAAAGAAGGGAGCTAGGGTCTTCTCAGTGGTGCTCAGTGGCATAAGAGGAATTGGGTACAAGTTGAAATACAGAAAATTCCATCTGAACATAAGAAAAACTTATTTATTGTAACAGTGGTTGAACACTGGCACAGCTTGCCCAGAGAGGCTGCATTGTCTCCATCCTTGGAGATATTCAAAATCCAACTGGGCATGGCCCTGGGCAACCTGCTGCAGGTGACTCTGCTAGAGCAATGGGGTTCAACTACCCAGACTTTGTGCCCAGTCAAGTTGAAATACAGGAAATTCTGTCTGAACATAAGAAAAACTTATATACTATGTGGATTGACAAACACTGGAACACTCTAATCTCCTCATCCTTTTCTAAAAACTGTGACCAATTCAGCTTTTTTATCCTCTGATTGCAAAATTGATTATTTCCACTTATGCCTAGTAGTCTACTCTGTTTTGAAATTCATCTTCATTATTTTTTCAGAACATTTCTTCAAGCTGACAGAAAAGAATAATTTTGATTTCTTTTCCTTTAATGTTCTAGCATGTCTGCTTATCTTTTTGTTATGCACAAATCAAATTAGCCTATTTTATCATGCAGGTCATTAATGAAAATACTGATTAGAGCTAGACCCTGGAAAACATTTTTGAAGATACATCTCAAAATATCCCTTACTGTTGGCAGTAAGCTAACGGTACCTACTTTTGTGCAGAGTTATGCAATCAGTCTTGTACTTTCCATCTAAGTCATCTCTCGTTACTGTTGTCTTTCTGAATTTCATTTTTTATCTTGTCTTTTCTAACATTGCCAGGATTTTACAGAGAAAGGAAATACTCTCTTATGCACCTCGGCAGGATCAATAGAGATAATGTTATGCAGCTTTTCAGAATGTCCATCTCTCTTCTATGAATGACATTCAAATCCAACTGTGTTCCAATCTTCTATTCTTTACTAGGCTGAACTCTGTGCATGTGCTTTGCACACACACGTGTGTATTTGAACAACACACATGTGTACAGGAATGACAATACTTCTAACTAGAATTTTGTTTTTCAGTTTAGTACATCTATATTCAAAACAGCCAAACTACCTTCACATTTTTCATTAAAAAAACATATTTTCTTCTAATTTCAGGCATTACAGGGGAATGCATTTAATTTATATTTTTTACAAATTAGCACACATAACAGTGAATAATTTCACTGTTTCTAATTTCAATCTATAACAGAAAATGTCATTTTCTTAACTGTAATTAATTACTTTAGTATCAGTCACTACCTAGAACTGAAAGTTTGTCATGTGAAAGCAATGTCTCCCAATAAGGTTTTACTGCAAGTATTTGAGAGATCATATTTCTTGTAGTAATGTAAGTGATTGATTTTCTTGAAGTGTCATATTTCTCATACAATCTTCTGTAAAAATACCTTCACTGTATAAATATCAGTAGGAAGATAAATCATATCTTTTCATCTGTACTGATATTGTGAAAGTTTTTTTCCTGATAAGTTAGTCAGGAGTTAAACTATACTGAACAAAGAAGACAGACAAATATCAACTGTATTTTAGCTGTCTCTTCAGATGCACATTTGTTTTCACCATTATGTACCTTGGAAAGTCAAACACTCAGATTTTTCATTATGCTGTAAAGAGGCAGTATCTGATTTTTATGAGACCAAAAAAACCCCAAACCAAACCCCTGTGACATAATATGGGAAATGAATGAGTTTATTATTTTGTGTTTAAAAATGAAATACAGCAAATAGGCCAGCATTGTTTGTATATGTATCCGATGAATGTTCTATTTTTGTCACAGAGATATAGATTTACTTTTAAAGTCAACCAAGAAAAGGTGATGCATAACACGCATCCAAAATATGGAGCAAGTTTATCAGATAGAAGTATGTTAATTTCACAAGGAGAGCACAGCAGATGCAAACTAACTGTGGTTTTGAGCACCTGAAATACAAGCTCCAACTCATTAGAACATTGAAAATGCATTTTTTATTTTTACAGTAACTCAGATGTTCTTGTATTTTTTTTATTACTTGAGCATGCATCAGACATCATAGTTCCTATATAACATTGCTTCCTTTCAGAAATATTTAATTTTCGTGCAATATACTGAAAGAAAAAAAAAATTTTAGTTTTTATCATTGAAGAATATAGACATAAAATTGTGCTCCTGCAATGTACAGTGATTTCGGGTTTTTATTTTTGAAACGTTGACATTGTTTTGCCTACCACAGTTGCTGAAGTTAACAGTCTGTAATGGAACATTAATCTTTTGGTTTTATCTTACCACTGATCACCACAGCATGCAAAAGCAGCAGCAGGGTCTGCTGCACCCATACAACAGAACATAGCCCAGTGTACCAGGTCTGGTTGGGATGTTAATTTTCTCTGTAGCAGCCCATACCTTGCTACGTTTTAGATTTGTGACCAAACCAGCTTTGGTAACGCATCAATGTTGTAGCCTTTGCTGAGCAGTGCTTGCACAGTGTCAAAGCTTTCCCTGTTTCCCACGCTGCCCCCCCCAGCGAGTAGCCTCGGGGTGGGCAAGAGGCTGGCAGGGGACGCAGGCAGGAGAGCTGACCCAAACTGGCCAAAGGGATATTCCATCCCATATGACATCATGCTCAGCCATTCTCACAACCCAGACTGGACAGACAGGGAGTCATGTTTAATTCAAAATTGCCTTGGGCTAAATTAAGGTGAAATGACACCAAACGATCATTTAAAGATTTTATTCAGGACAGAAGCACACTGAACTGGGGAGGCATGGTAATAGGTCGCAGGGTTTCTCACAACAGGAATTGGCATAAGACTACTTCTGTAAACTGTGTAACCATATACATGAATTCAGGCAATAAGGAGATCCCTCCTGTTGAGTCACGAGGTTCAGAGCAGACCCCCTTGCTTTCCAGACTCCCCCTCAGAGAAGGGCCCAGGGGCGGCTGGATCCACTCTTAGTCTCAGACTTGGTCAATGGCTTGTATCTTGAAACGGATGAGGTGTAGGGGTTGTGGAAAAAGAAAAGGAAAGAGAGAAGACAGAGGGAGAAAAAGGAAGAGAGAAAGATTTCACCGGTCCTGGGTGCAGCATTGGTTCAGTCAGCCAAGGTGTCCCATCAGCTGAGAGGTCCAGTCCCCATGGGCTTGCGCCCCGGGGGCTTCGGTTTGTGTCCTTTTATCATCCTTGCCCCTCCTTTGGGCGGGCACCCGAACTCGTCAGGTTAATGAGCAGTGTGTGAGCCTTTGGGCTTGGGGGTTGTTTGTGGAGTAACTTCTCCTTCCCTGCAGACGTGGCCATTGTTTGATCTTTGTCTCAGAACAGCTTATCAGAACAGGGAGCTGCGCACCCTCCAGCACGCCCTCCCCCTCCTGTTGCTGGTGTCTGAGCTGATGGGCTTTTCACCTTGGTTCCTTGCTGTGCAGGGTTTGTCTTTAAGCAGAACTTGCCCCATTACAATGTTTGAGACATTAACTCTTTCAGTCTCTCACAGCCATAAACCTTGGGGGGAAGTTTTTGGAGCCTGACTGGGCAGTGGTTTGCTGGTGGGAGGTGTTGTTGCGCCACAGGAAATCCATGTCACGCTTTTCCAGTGGGATTTTAGGTTGTGGCTCTATGTAGTCCAACCACACAAAAGGCATTAACACTTCAGTATATTAGTTGCTTTACCCTTTAGTGAGCACTAGCTGTAACAGACAATTCTTGCTCACAGTCTGAGGTTCTCGGTCTTTGTTCAGTATCTCCTTTGCATCTTCTGAAATGTGTGAATTTAGTGGGACTGACTTTTAAAGTTTTCTTGCCTCATTTGAACAACCCCAAAACATCTTACTTCTCAGTCTTTACATCAGTTTACTGGCCTTTTCAAATTAGTCTTGTAACTGTTTGTTCTTAGTAGGACAATCTTTAAAACAGCTCTGTTGAACCACAGATTGCCTCTATGTCTAAGCAAAATAGATCACTAAGGTGTGACATTATTTGTATCTTTATTCCACCGTTTATGCCAGTTCAGGGCTCTGTCTTTCTTTTGTAGCTTTTCTCCTCAATGGAATTTATGAGAGTGACTATGGAAGTGTATTAAATTCTTTCAAATAAATTTATAGTCTTCAAAGTGCTATAGCTCTCTGCAGTTCAGAAGCCTAAACACAGTCACAATTTGTGAGGTAGGCTTCCTTCAATCAGCATGTGTACTCTACCCATTTTGATACAGTCTTGATATATGCAAGACACACTCAAAAATAGTAAGAAAAATTAGTTTTGATTAATGCTTATTGTCATTGCTGTTAATTTGCCAAAATGGTCTTTGTCACTAAAATCTGAATTATTATTTTCTAATAGTCTATTTTAATTTTGATGTTCCCTTTGTAAGCATGTGCACAGGTTTTTTTAAAATTAGATAACACATCATATGACATATTAGGGAATTTGTGTAATAGTGTTCTATAGAAATTATCAGATTTCCATAGAAATCAGAATATAATATCACCCGCATGCATTGCACTTCAGGGATCTAAATCATTATTTGGTTTCCAGCCAATTACACAACAGATTTTTTCAATTAATGAATTGAACTTGGTGAATACCACTGTCACATTATTCTCATTTAATTTTGTTTATTTTACTTGTTTGTATACTTCAGGTTAGCATAAGTTTACAATGGCTTAGAATTTTTTTCCCTCCTGCAGAAAGAAGCTCAAGATTCATCTGAACAGATTTTTTTTCAATTTCTTTTTCAGCTGGTGGCAAACTACGTGGGAGAACTAGTCCAAAGGACTGTGTGCAGTATACATTTTTCCAGAGGCAAAGGTCAGTGTCACGGAACGTTTTTGTTTCTTTGTTCATCTCAAGCTCATTCTTTATTTTCTGTTGCCTCTGCTGTATTTGAATATTCAGGAGGTACATCTGTCATGAAAAGAGGTACAATATTAACCTCAGTTACATGTGTGTGAATTCAGCCAGGTGTTTTTGTCTAGCTCTTAGTGGTTATCTAAATCTTTTACTATATCATAGTCTTTACTTTCTGGTATGGACTTTTAAAATCTATAATAACTGTAGACCCTCCCTATTATTAATTTGTATTCTCTGTCTTGTTTCAGTAATTCAAGACAAATAGCTAAAAAAATAGTTATATTCAAGGAAAAACTTGAAATTTAGTTTTTTGGCATGCTTCTAGGAAAGTGAAGGGCCATCTAGTCTACAGGTTTCAGACTTCTTTACTACAGAAGTTTGAGCAAATAGCATGTGAGCTGTTATACAACATACCTGTATTTCTCTTTGCCTAGTCTTTATCGCTATAGATGCATTTGAAATCAGGATCTTTTTTCTGACATTTTGATACATTTTATTCTTAAGTCTGTACCTGCTATTTTTTTCCCTTGCAATGCTGGTGACTTAATGCAATCAACTGTCATCTTCTCTAGACCAACGTTCACCTTTTATCCTCAGGATGGAGAAAGCATTCTCATCTTGTGATGCATACTGGATATATATAGATAAGTACGTTTATGAAATAAAATATATAAAGCCAAAAATAGAGTATCAGAGGTGGTGCAGGAAACAATCAAGTTACTTAAGGAATATTGCCTAGTCCTTTATCCCTAGTATGCTGGATTCAAGTCAGTGATGTATGATTTAATTCCTGTCAATATTTAATTTAATTTTAAGAGAAACTGTTCTTTATTTCATCATAATTCGTATGTTGCGGGGAGAATGGAGTAGTAAAGAATTGAAACTTCAGAAAGCAGTGAACGGTGTAGGAAACAAAGATTAGGCTTAGAAATAAAGAATAAGGGAAAAGAAACACAAAAGAAATATGTAATAGACTGATTTTTAAAGTTTTCTGTAAGGCCTCATTAGTAGTGCTTTTCTTCAAAAAGGTATGCAAATGATTACTGCATTCCAAACCTCCCTTCCATAATGTAGTATCATTAAAAAGATAAAATGCTGTTCATAGGTGTGATTTACATATTAATACATGTAAATTATGAATCAAATTGTAACTCAGCAAATGAAAGAATGTAGTGTT
Source organism: Haliaeetus leucocephalus (assembly GCF_000737465.1). Classification (NCBI taxonomy): domain Eukaryota; kingdom Metazoa; phylum Chordata; class Aves; order Accipitriformes; family Accipitridae; genus Haliaeetus; species Haliaeetus leucocephalus. The sequence continues at coordinate 1,656,266 of NW_010972875.1, read as the reverse complement.
TACAGTTCATTGTGTGTGCTAGAGCCACTTGATGATGGAGTTGATTAAGTCTTAGGTCAACTCCTATGGTCATCTGGATTATGCTACTGAAGTTTCTGAGATTAATTAACCTGAGAAGCCTAATTACTGTCAACTGAGGATCTTAAAGTGAAATATTTAAGAGAAAGAAGAAAAAAAGGTTGAATTAGAAAATGTCTGAAGTTCCGTAAGTATTCTGAATATCTTCAACAACACTTGGCTTTTCATCTTTAATCCAGTGTAAGCCCTTTCTGTGCTTCAGCTTTTAACTATATAACCACCCAATAATGAAAAATATAGCTTACTCTTACTGCAGAATGTCTTTTTGCTGCTAAAATACTGTATCTTCCATGTCATACTTCCTAAATGTACTTATATCAGTGCATCATTGGCCCTGTTAGAAGGCCCATAAAAAGACCTGAAATAACTGACTGACGAGGTGCTTTGTTCACAGCAAACCCCATGGAGATTCACAAGTTCTATTTTGCCCTGAAAAGAAAGAGAAAAAAAGCCTCCAGCGTTAGCTCATTTACTCATTAGGGAGACTTGGGCTCCAGTAATTGCTCCAATGGAAATCTAAGTACCATTTATAAAAAGTCAAGCAACTCAACAGAAAAGATTAAGGACAGCAGAATACCATATAGTTCTGTAGTTAGAGCATGATTGGGAAAGATGGATCTTGCATGGTTAAGTGTCTTCAGGCAAAACTTCTGTATATTGGGAAGATACAGCAATCACTGTGTTACTGGGGTGCTGCTGTCACTTCTTTCCTTATTCTACCATTTTAAGGAAAAGGGCTGGCTATTGCACCTCATTTGAGGAAAGACTTTGATAGTGAATCTTCACTGAGAAAGCTACTTCCTGATCTCTGGGGTTAATGTTAGAGCCACAGGCAAATGAACAGGCCATTAACTATACCCTCGCTTGAGGTTAAGCTAACTGTGGAAAATTACTAGGCATGACGTGAGAAATTGCTGACAAAAGTTACAGATAACTCAAAGAAAGGCAGCTGAATCTCAAAGGCAGTGAAGGAGTTACATGAGAAACAGCTAAACTCTACTGGCTGTTGGAGGGGAGTATTGGGAACCTTTATGGGAACACAGTCTTCCAAGACCAACACCACCTATGTAGCCATAGTGGTAATACCATACATGGCTGATATTACATCATAATGCCGTATGTGGGTATGCATATCTGGGACCAACAGAGGAAAAGCAATTAGAGACAGGTTGTTTACTTGGGAGAAGACTGGGGCTGAAAAAGGAAGGTACAAGGATGTGAAGAAAGCCAGCCGGCTAGTGCAAATCTTGTGACCAGGGTTGTCATGGGGTACTAAGCAAGCAACCTTGTACTTATTTATTGCAGCTGGAACAGGTCAATAAATTGTAAGAGCTGAGACTGCTTTTTTTTGATCAGGAGAACTGGGATAGAAGTGGTGGGGGACTGCTGCCCCTTACTAGCAAGTTTACACCCAGACAGAAGGAGCGAGCATCTTGGTGTCACTGTGCTGGTGCCTGTTCCAGACCACTGGCTACCTACCACTTCATAACAGCTAAGCATCTATCTGTGAGATGACTGTTAAATGGTATTCTCTCCTCAGTATATCCTGCTGCATCATTTAGGCAACTCCCAGCTATGCATAAATGATGCAACTGGTAAATCCTTCCTTCTCCCCTGGCTCTGGCTTTCAGACATTTCATTAGGCCATGACTTTATTCCATGCATTATACTAAGAATCCAGCCATCTGATCTGCACTTATGGATCCTACTAACAGGACTTCAAGTGAACATTCAGTGCATGCAAGCAAAGTGCTATAGAACATCCACTTTCTGGACAATCAAAACAAAAGGAGCCCATGGTTGCTGGAACATGTTGAGTCCTTCCTATGACCTCCAGTAAAAAATAATAGGTGTACTCACTGACTTCTAGTATATATTGCTCCTGCTCTGTGTACCATCTCCATCCCGCTTTTCCACATCCGCACCTTCACTGCTGTGTTTCAACCTAACAGTTAGTTCACTTTTTACTTCTGCCCCTCCCCAGTGAGCCTGGCAGTACAGGAGCCTTCCTGCTCGGCCTCTGCAGACCACAACCTTGGACACAACAGACTCTACTGCAGCCTCTGTTACTAGCTCTCACTAAACCTTAGGGGCTGCCAACAGTTTATCTAATTCACAGACAGTTTAGCAGGGGTTTCCTGGGTCATGTTGCACATTCCAAAACCCCAGTCTTTTCCTCAACCCCCCACCTATTGTAGATTTTCTTTTTTATCAAACTATCCTCTCTCAGCACTAATGATAATAAATGTGTGATGTAGGGACTATATCACTGTATGTAAATAATAATAATAATAACTTCATAGACAAAATTATGTTTCCAGGTTGAGACTGGCTTCTGGAAAATTATTTGGAAATGAGTAAAGTGTTACTCAGGATAGTCCTCAAAGTTACTACAAGCAGCTTCTGTAGAACAGTGTAAAATACTGTCAGAGGGTTCCATAAGGAACATGGACGTAGGACAATGCAGTTAGGTTTTCCCACATCCAATCCTAATTTTTTTTATTTTTTTAGACAGATGTTAGTCTTGTAAGGAATTATGTGCATGATTATCTTCAGGTAAGAGTATTCTTACCAGAGGCATAAGAATTAGTCTACTGGCTTTTCTATGAAAATGAAAACAAATTAATTAGAAAAGCCAAGTACTTCTTATTTTTGAAGGACCTAATCCAATAGAAAACATGAATATAATTCTACATGCCAGCCAATTATCCAGGTCTCAGCATACACATAGGTTGACTGCCTGCCCCAAACGAAACCAAATATGAGCACATGCTTTGCTGTTCCCATTACATGCTTCTTGTAGAAGTACTACACACACTCCAGTGCTGTACCAAATCAAAACAAGAGGCTGCACACACTTTAAAACTTCAACAAAAATCTTTGACCGAGAATAAATAATTTTGCACGTTCCTTAAAGCAGATGTAAGGTGACTGTTGTTAGCTGGGGTTGCTTTATAAGGTAATGAACCTACAGAAATGTGTCTATACTGTGATTTTCTGAATGTATACCCTTCCATAGGATTCAGTTTGATTTGGTTAAACTTTTAATCGAGCTGTAAAAGGGTGGGCATAATTTATTTGTGTACTGATTGGACAGCATGTTTTTATTCTTTTGTTATGAACACAGTAAATCTCATTGTTAGCTCTAGTTCTTTTTTTCCTGATAATTTAAACAGCCTCTGAATTTATTTCTTACACAAATGAAGTAAAAATACAGGCTTGGAATATTTTATATTTATTTTAATACATTTGCAATATATATTTTTTTGGTATGCCTACAAAGAATATCTGCCCAAGTAATAGCTCTATCTGCTGAAATGCCCTTCTAAGAGCTTTTATAAACTATACTGAACAAATAAGAAGAAAGAGAAATAACGAGATGGAAGGAAAATATATGCTGTGTACTGTTGGTTCCTTTTCCTTATGCAGAATATATATACCAAAACTGTTTTTATAAAAGTTCATTATACAAAATCTGTTATTATTACCAAAATATCCACCCATGATATCATAACATTTGCTATAGTAGTATATTGTTGTGGTCACCAGATGATGGTTAGCCCCCTCAAAAGAAGCTGAAATTAGAAACTGTAGGATAGTCTGCTTCCCCGAAACGTACAATACAAGCCATAGCTTTCTTTAAAGGCTCTGGTTGAGTGGTTTTTCTACTGCAAAATGCAGAAGTGAGGTTAGCGAGTTAAGGGCACTGCATCAAGAGCTGATTAATAGCCTCTGAGTGAGTGAATATGTGTCTGCCATCCTACAGCAAAGGCCATATGTTACACTATCACTTTCATTCCAAGCTGCATCTTAGCCCAGTGACAAGAATAATTTCTGACAAGCAAGGAATTCATCTAATACAAGAGATATCATAATTTGCAACAGCAGAATTGCTGAGTGACCTATGGACCTAAGACTTACTCTTAGGCAACATACTAAGGCTTCATCTAATAGTGCCAGTGTTTGTCATCTCTGAAAAGAGCTGAAGAAAATGTCATTCAAAGTCAGTACTTCAGAGTGCTGATTGCAAGATGTAAATTAATGTAGCTTCTTCTAGATCAAATAAGCTCATGGGAGATATCTAAGAGGCGCAATAAATGATGAAGATTGCTTTCACTGCAGAAATAATAATGTGTTGGAGAAAGTGTTAGAAACAGTATTACTTTTAGAAAGAAACTACAAATTCTAAGATGTCAATTTGTTGTTTGAAGCAAGTAAGGTCTATTTACCCTATTATGCATACAAACTGTTTGTTTTGCTTTTAAATCATACGAGTTAAAATAATAAATTTTATTTCTGAATGCACAGTTCTTCAGATAAGTTACTTTGTTACCATATTGCTTTTTTTCCCAAGTGACATAATATTAAATTTAACAAATCAAATGGAATTAATAATTTTATGTTTTGAAAACATTACTAACTGAAAACTGATCAGAGAAGCTTAAGTTCTGCTTATTGCAGTGAATGTAGTCGCTATATTCACTGCAACAATATCTGAAACTGAAAGAGACAGGAAAGAGATTACTTTATGAACTTTATGGTGTTTGGCTAAATTCAGAATATAATTAGTGAATTCTAAAGCATTTGCATTAAGTTAATCCAATAGTTTGGTTCTGATCATTTTGTAACATTAATTTGTCTTGTATGCTTCACAGGACTTTTGCTGTATAGGTCAAAAAATCTTAGAAGGGCTTTGGCATCTCTCTTTCAGGCTTCTCTGGAAACACAGACATAAAAAATATGGAGAACTAACCAGACTTTCCATAACCTGCTGTCCTGATTTCAGCTGGGATAGAGTTAATTTTCTTTCTAGTAGATGGTATAGTGTTATGTTTTTGGTTCAGTATGAGAAGAATGTTGATAACACACTGATGTTTTCAGTTGTGTCTCAGTAGTGTTTATACTAAGTCAAGGATTTTTCATCTTCTCATGGCCAGCCAGCAAGAAGGCTGGAGGGGCACAAGAAGTTGGGAGGGGACACAGCCAGGACAGCTGACCCAAACTGACCAAAGCAATATTCCGTACCATGTGATGTCATGCCCAGTATATAAACTGGGGGGAGCTGGCCTGGGGGGATCTCTGTTCAGGAGCTAACTGGGCATCTGTCGGCAAGTGGTGAGCAATTGCATTGTGCATTGTTTTGTGAATTCCAATTCTTTTATTAGTATTGTCATTTTATTATTGTTATTATTATCATTATTAGTTTCTTCCTTTCTGTTCTGTTCAACTGTTCTTATCTCAACCTATGAGTTTTACTTTTTTTTCCCAATTCTTTCCCACAACCCACTGGGTGAGGGGAAAGTGAGTGAGCGGCTGTGTGGTGCTTAGTTGCTGGCTGGGGTTAAACCATGACACCTGCTAACCTGTATTGTTGTGTCTCAGCATTTATTTTACATAGACTAGCTGATTCTGAAATTAGTGAGAATGCCATGATTAAAACAGGATTTTTTTTATCAGAATAAGGAACATTTATTAAAAAATTCTGTTTGTACTCATTTTGGCTATTAGATATCTTTATAAATATGCACAGAAATCCCAGTATCTCTGAAAGGCACAGGCTAACTCAAACTTTACAGACCTTTGAAGAAAATATACATGCACAAGGCCATGGCTTCCCTTTACCTACTCTCACTTCCCATCATTTTGTGTGGTAAAAAATAAAGATGGTCTTTGTATCTAAAGTAGAAAATATTCAGATCCAGGAAGCATTTGTTGTTGTTTTTATTGCTGAGAACTGAAGGGAGAGCAATGGCAGAAGGGAAAGGAAACCTGTCTACGGGAATCCTCTGTCCTGAGTTGAATGCCTAGGTTCCACATAATTCATAGTTAATGCTCCACCAAAGGGAAGCATACCCTTCGGGCTGATAGGAAACTGTAAGTTAGCTAAACATTCATTAAAAAGAAAAGAATCAGGCAGATTTAAGAGACTGACTGGAGAGAGGAAGGCATCTGCTTATGGCCAGTCAAGAGCTTCCATCTGTGTACCATCCTGGTTTTCTGAGTCTGTACTTGTCTCTACCATGTGTGAAGCCAGAGCAGGTGTGCTATTCCCTGAGGAGCTATAATGGCTATGATATATGGGATTTACCTTCAAAGCCAAGCTCTGCTTGATTTGGAAAAGGAACTTTCACTATTTCTTTGTCAATTGCTATATAGCAGACATCCTGACAGACATCTGTACCATTGCATGTGGCTCGCCATTCAGTGATTTCTGCAAATAGCAGCTAGCGAAACTTTTAGTACTGCATGAGACCAAGATGCCTATGGCCTAAGGTGGCAGCCTAGGCTGATCTTCAGTACATACATGGTGGATGAATTCCCCCAAGTACGTTTGAAAAGATGGACTTCATGTGTACTCCAGTTCAGTTCCCATCTGTAAAACAGAAAGTAACACTTCTCTGCTCAGCTCACAAGACCAATCTTAGGATAAATCAAACATTGTAATTCATGTTGCAATCAAAAGCAAAGTGTTTCAGTGCCAATCAATAAAGGCTGAATAAAACAGAATCTGTAGCCCCTGAATTCATCAACAACGCAGTGCTTAAGGAATGTTAAATGCTTAAGAGAGTACAGGACTAACACTCCAAGCAAAAAGCCAATTGCAATAAGTCCCAGGCAAAAGTTGTAGGCAGAAAGTGTCTTGAATTTTGCCTGGTCCTGGACTCCTTTGTACTCTTGCTACACTATACACACAGGATCAAGAAAACAGCTTCTACATAGAGCACTTGCCTTCAAGGTGGGAGACATGATACTTCTAAATTAAGTATCTTACCTGCAAGGCCCCAGCTTCACAGAATCAACAATCTGACTGTTAGAGCTAGGTTGTCCAGCCTAACCAGTAGAAAATGTATATGGTTAAACAGCATTGCTGCAAGGCAAAATACATAAAAAGCTTTTGGAAATGGAACCTTTCCCTGTAATCATTGTCCCAGGAAGAATGAGAATCATGCTTAACCTTTTTTTCTGCAAGATGGCTACTGACCCCTTCATATCTGTTATTAGTAAGGCTCCTTCAGAAAACATAATAGCTTGTGGGTCACAATTACACTTTATATCTTTAATAATCTAAATTAAATGGACAATAGTGCTGGCATATTTCTAGTCTGTAGAAGAAATCTCCTTCAAAAATGCTTTCCCTATTTAAATACCTGTCATCAGACTTCATGAATGCGGAATGCATATTACAAAGCCTATATTGAGAAATGATGGGGAAAAAAGTCTTTATATTTAACTTTCTATCATAGATATGCCCAATGAAGCAGCATGAAGGATCTTATTACTATACCAAAATAAAGAATTTCCTAAGAGAGTTCTCTTAATTTTGTATTAGCTTATTCCCCCTCTGAAACACAGTGATTACTGCACTGAGTGATACATAAAAATGGGAAACACAGCAGGCTTCATCAGTTTCAAAGGAATCAGCATTACTGGTGTTCCAAGCTGGAAAAGTAAGTGTCAGCAATGACACTGAGTAGGATAGGAAAAGTATATATTTTATATGCACCTAATATTTATGTACTGCACAACTTCTTTTCAGATCATCTCCTTGAATAAAAAGAAGTTCTTTTTGTATTTTGTCTTCAAAAAACAGCCTGTAGTTAGTTTTCATCTCATCTGTAATTCTGAGTTCCAGTGCCATCAGCTAAAGTAATAAACATTTCTGCCTGAAAGTGTATTTTAAAGAGAATCTTTTCCAAATTCATACCTTTAATTTGGCAAAGCATTGTTCAGGGTTTAAACAAATCTTCCCCTGATTTGAGTGGTAGTTGTATGGATGAATTCACAAACAATTCCTTGAAAATACAGAAACTAGAAGCTTCGCAGAGAAAAACAAAAAAGAAAAAGAAATATATGCAAAGCAGATACGTTTCTTGAAACAGGAAACTCACTTGTTCCCCAAGGCATGGCAAACATTACAAAGCTCATTTTCTCACTCTTTTCCAAAACCCAGAATAAACAAAATGGTTATATTTAAGGCAGTTCTTCTAAGTCTCTTCTGATGAATGAAACATCTGCAAGAAAAAAACCATCTTTCAGTCACCTGGAACAAAGTTAATTTAGTAGAGCTAAGTAGAAATCGGAATTTCTACATGACTTTTTTTTTTTTTTTTTGCTTAAAACCAGGACAAAATGTTGAACTATTAAGAAGGTGATGAAACAAAACCACTGTGAAAAATCTTGCTTTATTTATGACTGCTATGATGCATTATACTTTTTAGCCAGAATTCTTTAAATCTTATGAAATATAGTATGTCTTGACAGCAGAGAATGGGGGCATTTGGTATCTGCATGGTCTAACTTTTGTTTAGGTGATACCTGTGAACAAATTTAATTAACTGGGGAGAAGAATAAAAACAAACAAACCAACAAACAGCTGAGCAATATAGTTTGAAGAATGCTTATTTCCATTCAGCTACATGTATTAGGAATATGCCTATGTTGTATTGTGGCAAACTGAAGAAGGATGTGTTCAAATGGTTATATTTCATTGTATTTGATTTGGTTGAGACAAATCTTTTAGTGGGAGATTTCTGCATCCTGTGTTCAGGTGTATTTTCCTAATAAAACAATGTTGCTTTTCAATTCTTATGATGGATGAAGTAGCATTTCTTAAGTCATGACAACTTTAAAGGAACCTATTCTACTTCACATTAAAAGAAACTAGGAGGATGCACACATTGTCTACAAGCAGCTGACAGTTGGCAAAATCTAGTTGGAGACCAGAAATCTAGCTGGAAACTTTTTTAACTTCTCTGAATGTCTTGAATTGCTCCAGTCACAAGAAAAAGTAGCTGCCTAGGAGCTTTGATCAGATTAAATAAAGCAATTTAATTAAACAATTGAAATACATGTGCTCAGACAAGTAAAAAGTCAAGAACGAGCACCTATATATTTGAGGCCTCAGGTGGAAAACAGTAGGAATTTATTGTGACATTCCTCACAGACAAATTAAATTTTTATTTTTAGTACTATTAACATATTTGTTACAGAAGTGTTTTCAACTTTAGATATGCCGGCCTTTTTCAAGAAAATTGTCAACAGAAAGTATTCAGAGTACAAACAACTAGTCCATGACTGGAACTGTGGAAATAATCACACACAAGTTGTATGTCTTAATTGTTCTGCCTAAATGTTCTATCTTAATTATTTCTTACTTAAAGTATATAGAGAGATTATGGGTTTGATAGAAATGAAGAAATTTGATAAAACTGAACACAATTCTGTTTTTACTACCAGAATCATAATACCAGATGCATGAAAGCAGCAATGATCTACATTTCCTTTGACCTTAAACAATCTAACCAAACAGGAAAAGCTACCATTCTAATTTGTACACGTTTTGGACCAGTGCAGATGATGAGCTACGGAAAGTGCCTGGTGTTACAGAATCAGGGCCCTAGAATCTGGTCAAGCTCATTGTCATTAATGGAAAGATCTTACTGATTTCAGTGACCTTTGCATCAGCATTACAGAATCTGCTTCTTTTCACTTTGTATGAGGTGATTCCTCACCACTGAGAATAACATAATGCAGTTATGCCTAGGGTGTTCAAAGGTCTAAAACATTGTGTGAGCATATAAAAGTTAGCTTGTACCTTTGCTAGCTGTCTAAAGAGATAAAAAGGGTCTTCAGTGGTAGGCATAAATATTCAAAGTAATTGAAAATTAGCTATGTTGCTGACTTATCCACAGGTTTAGGTTTGTTACAAAAAATGGCTATAATTGTTTAACTAATACATCTCTTCTCACTTGCATTTCCTGGCCATGCCATTAATCATGGCTGTTCAAATTCTTATTTTAACAGCACTTGTTTCAGCTCCGCAAGTTTATAGATCTGTTAGTTGGAAAGATTCCACATTGAGAAGATCTATTAAGAAATTCAAAGGTTATTTGAATAGAATATGCGTGAATATTCTGTTGCACAGGTATTCCTGTAGTGCTGTATATTAATCAGAATTTCATTACATGTTAAGGTCAGATCTAGACAGAGTAGTTCAGAAGGTATTTAGTACACTATATACATTATTTTGAGTCACACAGCGTGATGTGAGATAATTGGCATTTAATTGTTAATCACTCTCCAGAGTCAAGTAAACACCTACATTTTCAGTGTTCATGCTAGTTTGTATAGTTAAGATCAGTTTTGTGGTACTGCATTGAAAGCAGCTATTGCGGCTTCCAAAACAAATAGCTTTTAGCATCCAGTATTCAAAAATTATAGCAGGAAAATTGTGTTCCCAGCCATCACAGTATTTTCATGTTTTACAAGTCAGAAAAATTGTCTGTGACCTTTTCGGGATAATGATGTCCTAACATTTGACCATGTCATAGGAAACCATTAAATCCTTCACAGTTAGTGAAGGAAATGTTTTTGTGGTGTCTTCAGAGAAATCCAGTTGCATCATGATTTTAACTTTCTGAATTTTTTCTTTCCTTAGGTCCTGAACTCTAGAAAAATAGGAAATTTTTTGCATGACATAAGATTTCCAGTCAGAATTCTTCTAATCAGTAACAATGTATTTACACAAGGTCAGCTATAAGAAAAATATTCTCTTACCCACATTGCTATTTTTCCTGTATTCAGCTGTAGAGCTTCATGTGACTGAGATATGTTTTTTTGCAGACTTTTGAATTATAAAGGGAGAAGATCTATTTTCATCCTAACTCTTGCAGGGATCATATATACAGAAATCTGTAATAAACCTAATCTTTCATTGTCTTGCTATATTGGAATAACATATTGTGAAACTAATTTTTTCTAATTTAGAGTACTACTGAATTTTCTAGAAGAAAGGTAATCTTACAGTCGATGTAAAATACACAAGTGTTATTCCTGATTGTGCTAGTCACCTTGTCATGGAATAATTACATGAACAAAAAGTAGGTGGCATGGGTGGAAACACTAATTCTAACTGGCAAAAGTTTTCAAGATATGGAAATCTTTTCTCTTGTGAATCCTATATAAGAAGTCAATTAAGAGTGAAAAAAACCCAACAGTCATTGAGGTGTTTCTTCAGATATTGCTTAAAAGCTTTGTCTCAGTTTTCATTATTTACATACAATTGTTAAAATATAATCAGCTTAAATCTTCAAATGCAAAGTTGTCTCTACAGTAAAACTGGGTGTTTTGTTTTGAAGAGAACAAAATAAAAGTTGTTTACATGAAAAATACCACAAGCCTGTTATTCTGGCAAGCTTTGAATTATCATTGATTCAGGCAGACCTCTTTGGAGTATGCTTAGTCACTGATAAAATCCTTCACAGAAATCCACAAAATTCTTTCACTGTTCTTCAAGAAGCGAGAATTATGTTTAAATTAATTCTGGTACCCGTTTGAGAAGAACAACATTTTCCTGAAGTAATGCCTGTGTGGAAATGGTGAACATTAGACTGAGATCTCTTTGTTAGAGCAAGGCATAACAATATATCATCTGTATCTAACTTGCCATGATATTGTAATGATTCATTATCACATCCAGCTCCCTTTACATTTTAGATGAGATCTTTGAAGAATGTGCAAAACTGTAATTGGCCAACTCTCCTTTGTTACAGTTAGGCTGGTTAGGTTTTACATGGGTCCATCAATTACTCTAGATCCTAAATGAACAAATTTAATACTACTTCCTGCAAAGCAGAGTGTCATGGTTTAACCCCAGCCAGCAGCTAAGCACCATGCAGCTGCTCACTCACGCTCCCCCCCACCCAGTGGGATGGGGGAGAAAATCGGGAAAAGAAGTATAACTCATGGGTTGAGATAAGAATGGTTTAATAGAACAGAAAAGAAGAAACTAACAATGATAATGGTAACACTAATAAAATGACAACAGTAATGATAAAAGGATTGGAATGTACAAATGATGCGCAGTGCAATTGCTCACCACCCGCCAGTCAACACCCAGTTAGTCCCCGAGCAGCGATTCCCCCTGCTCCTGCTCCCCCTCCCCCCAGTTCCTATACTAGATGGGACGTCCCATGGTATGGAATACACCGTTGGCCAGTTTGGGTCAGCTGTCCTGGCTGTGTCCTGTGCCAGCCTCCTGTGCCCCTCAAGCCTTCTCACTGGCTGGGGATGAGAAGCTGAAAAATCCTTGACTTAGTCTAAACATTAGTCGGCAACAACTGAAGACATCAGTGTGTTATCAACATTCTTCTCATACTGAACTCAAAACATAGCACTGTACCAGCTACTAGGAAGACAGTTAACTCTATCCCAGGTGAAACCAGGACACAGAGTTAAAAGCTTTCCCTTTACTTGCTTGTAGTTTTGCAATATTAACAAAAGTAGTGAGAAAAGTAACTTAAGTAACTTGCTTTTTATTAAGAAGTAATGTCCAGAGAGACCAATGACCATACCCATTAATCTCCTGACAAGAAGCAACTTTCAACATTTATGACAATGTACTTGGGTCCTTAACAATCATAACTCAATTAAAAAAATACTTGTAATACAGTAAATTGGCTGATGGGGCAGAATGCCGTACCATTCTGTTCATGCTTTAGCCAAAGGTCAGAAAGAGAATGCAACATATAAACACCATAAAATATTTTTCAGGACAGTTTTATGTATCTTAGAGACATGCCAACAAAGAAAAAACATAAACCACTTCATTTAAAATAAAAGTCCATGAAGAAAATTTTTAAATTAATGCAATTTTGTGTATATTAACTAAATTTTACTCCAAGGCCTAAAGCCATTGAGTGTGTTTTGATGGTGAAAACAGTTTTATTTTCTCTCACATAAAACTCCCCAAATTTCTACTCTATTTCTGAATTGAATGCAAACATGAAATATGTTATTAAATAGATATACCTGTAAGGTAAGTTTCAATTCAGCTAGTTCTCATCCATACTTTTCCTTTTCAGGACTGTAAAACACTACTATTCTATTAAGCTCTCACAATTAATTTAAATTGTAGTGATTTTTTATATTTTTATGTATGTTATTCTTATATTTTCATTTTGTAAAATGGAAAGTAAGAAACATAAGTATATATTTATCTGTTTATTACATGGAGAAATTTAGAAGTTAAGGTAGAAAACTATCAATCCCATTCCAAACTGGAAGCAGTAAGAAGCAAAAAAGAGAGGAAATTAAAGAACCATGAATGAGAGCTATGTTCAGACTGGATTGTTTACCTCTACAAATCATTGATAAAGCTCACAGCTTTAATGTTACGAGTACAGAAGTATCCTTCCAGGTTCCAGATTTCTTTACTTGTTCAAACATAGAGTTCAAAAATACAATTCTAAAATTAAGCTGATATAATTCATTACCATAGGAAAGAATATGACCTTCATATCTTAATTTTATCATTGTAGAGGCATTCTTGCAAAATTAGTTAGAAATAGAAAGAAATTATATTTCAGTTTTAATTAAGATACAAGAGCAGTAAATTACACTGATGAAATGGTCCGAGGGGAATAGAAATGCTTTTTATTTGCCCCTTTACAACAGTGAGTAGAAAGTAAATGTAAAATGTTACAAAGTCCAAACAGAAGACTGAATTCTCAACATGACACTTGGTCTTCATTTAGGCAGCAATATCCAAGAATGCAATTCCTGTAACTTTTATCTGTACTTCTAAGAACTCCTAAGTAACTTAAAACTTTGTTTTAAATCCATGAGTCTTTCAGATTCCAAAGATCTGTTTCAGCTTGATAACTATTTTGGCTTTGAGATGTATTACAAGTTGCATTAAACTAAGTGCTTTTCACATAAATTCTCTAATGAGTTTGATTTGGTAGGGGTGAACATAGCACACTTAGTATCGGTAACAGAACTGAGTCTTATAGAAAAGACAGAGACCAACATCACCCTGTTTCAGAAAAAGAACCGTAGGAGGACACTGCATCTCCTTTCAGAGGAATCTTTCAGACAGTAGAAAAACCTTGCAGGATACTTAAGACTGTGATTATGCCCAGTTCTGTCTTGAGTTCCACAGTTCCACGTGTTAGGGAAAGGGGTAGATATGACATGGTTTGTACGTATCAGGTTTTATTATGCTTACTCAAAATAAGCTGTAATTGGGTAGTCTGGACTGTAAGTCTGTAACATGTAACAGATGATAAGCTGTGCCGAATAAGTAGGATAATTCTACAAATATATGTTATGATACATCATCTTTACTAACTTTGGCTGCTTCATTGTAAAATAAATACAAATGGTTTATTTGATGCAAAATATAGGACTTGGTTCTGTTATACTTATCTTACTGGATCCAAGGTCATCAATAGGATTTCTTGGATGGGTGAAATGAGAAGGTTTTTAGGCATATATTACAAAAAGTCTTTTTTATTTTTAATAGTGGGGTGCATCTCTAAATGACCCTCAGCTTAGTACCTCTTCTGAAAATTTGGATGTGGCAATTATGAATTATTATTTATTTAGACTCTTGGTGTCAGAGGGATCGAAGGGCATACAGCTTCTTACAAAGCAAGTTCTTTACAGGCTTATAGCACAAGACATATGTGAGACCTATGCTTTAATAGTACAGTTCCTTGTTCCTGCCTGTCACTGTTAATGATGTGTAATTTATGGAAATAGTAGATAGTAATTCCTAATCAGCAAAACTGCAGCTAATAATGCTGGAATGTATCATATAGAATTGATGTCAGATTTATGAAAAACAAAATTGACAAGTAAATTTTCACCTATCAACAGCTGTAAGACCTTGCTTTAGAAAAGCATTCAGTCTATTTGAAAACGCATTTAAAAGATTGGTTTAAATCTTATTCTGTTTATTAATTATTTATTAATAAAGGCAGGTCTAATAATTCTTGAACAAAAAAATTCAGTAAGTGAATGCTTTGCATTATGTTTTAATATTTTTAATTGTATATTTTAATATTTTAATTTTTAATATATTAACATCCAACTTAAAGTAGTTACTTATATGGAGTAATTGGAAAGGAAAATTCTCTGTTTTTTTTTTTTATTTGTGCTTTGGATTATTATTATGATTTATTCTAATCATGCCAGTGACCAAAAAAAAAAAAAAAAAGCAAGCAAGCATTGCTATTTGCACTACACAGCTTTTCTGTGAAGGTTGTATGGATAGAAGTTGGTTTTTGAAATCACAAGAAAGGTTTCTGCATTCTCACTGATTTTATTCCTTAAGCTACATGAAATCAGTATATAAACACAGGGTTATGAACCTAACTATGCAAAATCACCTGCTCTTCTATGTTATCAGATTGGCTGGGTTATTTGAGGGTCACTTTTTTTGTGACACATAAACCAAAGTATTTGGGGGACATGATGTTTTGACATGAAAATCTTGATTCAACCGCTTTTACTTCTTCAGGGTAAAAAGTTTCTTACTCTAGGTTACTCATCAGACTGCTATTCTTTCACCCACTTTATAATAAAAAGTTGAGTACCATCACAGGGGCAGGATGTAAGAAAGATTATATTCCTCTCTGCAGTGTATATTGGATAGATGAAGACAATACCTTAAATACATCTCTTATTCTGAATTTGACCACAGTACAGAAATGTCTAGGAATATAGGGAATTCAGCAAACAGACTTTTTTGTTGTGTTTACTAAATATTTTCTATTTACAAATTTCCTTACATGCTTGTGTGTAGTTTGAAGTTGTTGTACAAATCTGCATGGAAAATGGCTGAAGTAAAACTCGCTTATAACTTACCATAAACCCTTCAATTAAATGACGCCTATCACATTATTAAATATTCAGGACTGACATATGTACCCAAACTGTGCAAAATATGGTAAGTATTTTCAAAATGAATCATGATAGTCATTATAATTTTGGGCTGCATTGAGAAGACAAATGTCTTCAGTGATGACAGTGGAATAGACAAAATATGGCACTGATGGAGTGGAGCAGATTGCTTAAGCAGCTTGACTGATTGACTGTATCAGATATCACTAGTCTGGAATAATCTACAGAATCAACACCAGCTGAAAGGAATTCCAGTATTCGTCTGGTTTCTGTAGAGCTCAGATATTTCATGACTGAGAATCTGAAGCTTTTGAAAGTTTAAATAGAGAGGGGGATATTCATAATGAGGTATATAGGTGTGTTAAGATGAAATAAAAAACCTAAATCTTTGATGTGTTTTTGTTGTTCCTGTTCTTGTTTGCTTGCTTGCTTTTGGAAAATATGAATTGCCTTTAGAACCAAGCATTAAGAGATGGGGAGCTACTCAGGAAGTCAAAGCCGGATACCTTTTGAATAATGTGCTTTTGGCACAATACAAGGGTAGACTGGAGAGAGTTCTATGGCTTGTAATATTGCATCTAGCAAAATAATGTAATATCCCATCTGGTCCTGAAATTTATTCTTGTAAATAAATAAATTTATCTTATTTATAAAATAATTTATCTTATTTATAAAATAAATTTATTCTTCTTGTATTTCTGCTTAGTTATTTGTAGTGTTTACCTAAATCCTTTTCTTCATATAGTTCTATCTCCGGGTCCTTGTGTGTTTGCATGCTGTCCAAGGGCCCTGAATAGAAGTTGCCATAACTTACATTTAAGTCCCCTGAGCCCACACATAGATTTTTGGTGTGGTCTTCAATGGGACAAATGGAAGCCTAATTAATAGGAATGTAACCTAAACCTCTTGCATTAGTGCATCATTCTTTCTTCTCTGCTTCTAACATCATATTCAAAATCTATACCAGTACTGGAGATGTAGATAGTGAGTTAGCATATTATTCTTGGGCTGTACAAAAATCAATAGGAACTTGCTGACTTGAATGAGCAAAGCATCAAGTCTGCAATGAATATCTCTAAAAGCTTAAAAAATTCCTTTAACCTTTATTACAGAAGCTCTATTTTAAAATATGTACTGAAAGAATAAAGCATGCTACTTTTTGTAGACTGGTAGTCTTCTGTGGGTCTTCAGATGAACAGAAAATTGTACCAATGCAAGGCAATTTATAAGGGGGGAGTAAGAGAGCAAGATGTCATAGCACTAATTAGCAGTGGTTTAGATCAAACCATAAAGAAACATCAAGTACAAGAATGCGTCTAAAATGCTGTCTTATTCCAAGGCTTTATTTAGAGATTACATTGTCTGAGAGACAATTACAGATAGGAAACTTATCCTGAAGGTAGAGATATAAAGCCTACGATAGTGGTACTCTATTTTACTCAATGGTCTAGTGACCGCAACACTCACGTAGAAATGGAAAATCCAGGTTCAGGACCCATTCTAGCAGATGGGAGTTCAAAACAAACAAGCCCTGCTTTCCTGATAAAACCCCAGACTAATAAAGTGGTTGGAAAAGAAGGACTTCCAGGGTTAAGCAACATAAGCAATGGGATTTGGGGTCTCAGTTTTGGATTTATGTATCTATTTTCTATTTCAGCACCAAATTAGGTAATGAATTCCTTCACTGACTCAATTCTTTAGGGCCTAATTTCATATACTCATACAATGTATGCCAAAACTGCTACTTAACGTATTTTATTCTGAGATAATACTAACTCCCTGTTTTATATCTGGGCATGTTTTATTTTCCCTGAAGCTGAAGAAGAGTAGGATTATTCTGGTAGGAAATCATAATGCTTGGGAATACCTCAGGTTCCGAGCTCTGATTTATATTAGGTTTTATCTGGCGCCCACCTTCAGAAGGATATTTCTACAGCTTTACTGGTTTTTAATATCTGCCAAAGAGCAAATGACAGATGCATCTTCTGGGCACTAAGCCATCAATCAGAAGTGTAGTGTTGTTGAAGCTGTAATAGTCTAGGGATATAAGTGAGGTAAGTTTCCAGAGGGAGATAATATCTTTAATAGAATGATGGGGAAATAGATTTTTTGGGGAAAAATGCCATACAATGCTTCGGTCTCAGAGTGACTAACTGCCTGTTTCTGCCTATTTCTCACAATGCCAAGGATTTTATTACCTCTTCACTTGCTACTATTCTCCTCTAATAACTATCCTATTTTCTAAAATTGTCTGGTTACTTAACCAAATGCAATTGAAAATGTTTGTTCCAATCTACTTTGTTTGGAATTGTTTGAGTCTATTTCAGACCTCTGCTAAGAGTTCGTTCTTTTTTTCCAGTTATACAACTGGTTCAATAAACAATACTCTTTCTCCCTAAAAAATCAAAAGAGTGACTGCTTATTAACCAAACAGATTTGTAAGAGATTGCTAGTCTTTTCGTGTGGAGGAATTCGTATCTCACTTGTACTTTTTACTGTACTGAGTCTAAGGCACTTGTGAGCTTCTGTACTCAGTAGGATGACCTTTATGCAAAAGAATTAGTCAAACTAGAGATCCCATTTGTTTTTCTTTTCTCAATAGTAAGTCTTCTAAGCTACAGAAACTTCACCTACCTTAGATTACAGTTAAATAGTTTATGACATAACTAACAACAATGGGATAGTGGCATACACAAGGCATTGCTGTAGTATGCAAAATCATTATCCCAGCCTTCAATACTCTTGTTAACATGTAACCTATCTGCAGTTATGCAGATGAGGTGGTGCACTTTGAGACATTCCTGTTCACTTTTTTGTGATCTGTGATGGATTTTCATGATAAGAACTGTTTATAAAATTTAGTGAAAAACATTAATATGTTGGTATAATAGAACTTATATGCTGTTAACACAAAGGATGGCATGTGAGAGTCATTAAATAGCCTGTGCACAAGTTAGAAGGATCACGGCTGTCTTAAGAAAGCCATTCAGTGTTCTAACCTATTTTTTAATTCAAACATAAAGGAGCACTTACTGGGCACTGATACTGATGACTTTGAAATACCTTTTAATCCAAACAGCTATGTGCAAAGATACTTGTTATGTGTTTGTCACATTAGTTGCTAGATATTTTGTATATTACTTAGAATTACTCAGAAGAAAGTATTCTCTTAGAAGAATATTTTTTAGTATCGCTCACCAGGGGAATTGCTAACTGGAACATAAGCCAATGCTAGGACTGATATGTAGTGATAGAGAAGCCTGTGAACAGCCTCAGTGGGCTTAGTATGAAACAATACTTTCAGATGTGACAAATTGTGGTCAGGTGTTCTCCAGAATTGAGTATGGGGTGTAAATGGAAGGACCATGACCTGCCCTTACAGTGGCATATGAATGAGATTAGAGAAAGAAGGACCCATGATAACCTTTTATTACTCTTTGTGGTTTAGTTGTGTCACAGCGCAGCAGGGAGAACAGTTTCCACAGAGTCTCTACTTGCACTGCTAAAGTAACGAGGGGCACGGAGTCGTCAGCCTTTTCTGCCTCCAGCCTCTTGCACTGATGCAATTGAAAACCACATGACTTTCAAAGACAAAGAGGACTGAGGCATAGAACTGGTTTGCAAATACCATTCACTCAAGGAAGATCATGAGACTGCAAATGTTTAAAAATTGTGTTTCACTAGAAAGGTATTTGAAAGGTAGATGTAGCATTAATAGCAGCTGTATATGCAGTTAAAACAGCAAGGCTATCAAAAAAGGATTACTTATATTTCTAATTAAGCTATTTCAGGGAATTCTGAAAGTTATTTTGGAAACACCATGCTTATTCAATAAAACAGTATTGCTTTGTCAGGCAGTAACCCAGGTCCTTGGTGAATAAACTTGAAAACAATTACTTTATAGTGAAAGGATTATTGCCTTATGGAAAAATACCGAGAAGCTCTTCATATAACAGGACAGCAAATATTTGTGTTGCTAACTTTTCCTGCTGCTTGAAGAAGCACTGTAAAGATCTAGTTAGAAGTCAAAATGTCTTTGTCATTATAAAAACTGAGCTGAGAAACCATCTGGGAGGAACACAGCATAATCTGGGCTGGGGTGACTAAGCATCTGTTCTGGAGTTGTGCCTGTGCACAGTGTGGAGGGTTTGAAAACACTACAAGGAAAAATAAAACGATACTTTAGAGCTGAGTTTTGTATAAGTGCACCTAAATGTTCATGTAGAAAAAAAATTCAGTCTGTTTGTTAAGAGACTGTTATTCAACATCTTCTGGAGTGCAAATAAAATCATGTTGTGAGTTGGTTTCCATGTTCTTTCTTTTCTGTAAAGCTCCAAAGCCCAAAATGCCCCAAACACCATCATTCTGAAAATTCCCATGACCAACTGTACAAGCAACAAATTATTTGAACATTTTAGAAAAAAAAGTAAATTAAAATATTAGCAAAACCACAACATTTTGGGTCAGGGTATCACATGTTTAGAAGCACAGAAATGTCAGTTTCAGTGGTAAGACAATGCCAACTATTCTCTGCCAAGTACAGCTACTGTTGCAATTAAATATTCTTTTAGACAGTGTGGCACAGATCGTCACCCAGTTCTGTAGTGGTCCAGAACTTCTGACGTTTAATTAGTGCCAGGCATAGATTTCACGCCTACACAGATCTAGAGCAATCTCTAGATCTTCTCACTCCTTGCCTCTCTAGATGTGTAGCTTACTTTGTACAGCCTGCTTTTGGAAGTGCCATCTTGTTGTTCTGTAAGGCTTGGCTCTATGTCCAAAGCAAATATTTCTGGTTGCATCTAGACTTATAGATAGAGATAAGCACATTCTACAGGATCCTGGTCCCCATCCAGTTCATAAACAAACTGAAGTACAGCATGGCTCCTGTGCGGTCCATATAGATTACTTTGGGAAGTAGAGCATTTGGGGTCACTGTTGTGTTCTAGGTTTCACCTCATTAGGCCGTATCCCTTAGCTTTTCAGCTTGTCCCATGTTTTAAAATCACCATTTGCAAGGACTTTGTTTTTCCATTATACTTTTCTGTACTTTGGAATATCCTTGACTCTGCAAAGCCGACAACCTCTTTTTCAAAAAATTTCTTTCAAATTTTGTTCAGTCAGCCTCAGAGTGTTGATCTCTATGCCCTTGCTACTTCAATCTTATTGCACTCTCAGGACTAGTGCTTTTCTTGTAGCTTTGTAGAAAGGGGTTAAATGCTATTTTACATGCCAGGTTGCCAGGTTCACATGCTTTTTAATCTACTGCTGAAAAGTATTGTGTTCCTGTTTGACAGCAGGTGTCGTGTCAGAAGCCTCTGACAGCCAATAGGCTGAGAAATGTTGTTTCCCAGGAAAATAAAAGCAAAACAAAGAGAAGTTTTGTCTCAGTAGTTTTTGGGTTCACCAGAGAGGTAACTGCATGAAACTAAAGGGCCAGTGCATCCAGGAGAGATCGGCTTAGGCTGCTTATTTTATTAGATCTTTCTTTTACCTTTTTTGTTGTACTTCGCAATATTATTATGAATTGCATAATATCTGCAACTTCTAGTAGCATGTAATTGAGTGGTTTTTCTTTATTATCTAAGGAGAGTTCCTAGAACTCATCATTATAGAGAATAGTTGACCTTGGCACTCTATACAAGCTGCACAAGAACATATGCCATAGAAGAATTAGGAACTCTAAAAAATAAGGAGACTGACTTCTTTTCTGGAAAATTCCCTTGTAACATCCTGTGTGTAGGAAGACTGCAGACAGTGCCTCCTTTCTCTTGGCATGACATGAACAAGAGTTAGAGAAATGTATTGTCTCTGTTGAACTTGTCCTCTGCTGTGCTGTCAAGAGGGATATGATACTGGTATCTGTGGCTTGGGGCGTAACACAAGGCGAAGTAGATTATACTTTATAAAAGGTTTCTGGTATATACAAAACTCCCTTGTATATTGATGTCCTGGTTTGAGCTGGGATAGAGTTAATTGTCTTCCTAGTAGCTGGTACAGTGCTATGTTTTGAGTTCAGTTTGCGAAGAATCTGATGTTTTCAGTTGTTGCTAAGTAGTGTTTAGACTAAAGTCAAGGATTTTTCAGCTTCTCATGCCCAGCCAGCGAGAACGCTGGAGGGGCACAAGAAGCTGTCACAGGACAGAGCTAGGGCAGCTGACCCAAACTGGCCAAAAGGGTATTCCATACCATGGGACGTCCCATCTAGTATAGGAACTGGGGGGGGGGGGGGCGGGGGATCGCCGCTCGGGGATTAGCTGAGTGTTGGTCAGCGGGTGGTGAGCAATTGCACTGCGCATCATTTGTACATTCCAATCCTTTTATTATTGCTGTTGTAATTTTATTAGTGTTATCATTACCATTATTAGTTTCTTCTTTTCTGTTCTATTAAACCGTTCTTATCTCAACGCATGGGTTTTACTTCTTTTCCTGATTTTCTCCCCCATCCCACTGGGTGGGGGGGAGTGAGTGAGCGGCTGCGTGGTGCTTAGTTGCTGGCTGGGGGTAAACCACGACAACTGAAAGATGCAAGTTAAAAGAAAACACTTCCTTCAGCATTGTCCCTTACTGTAACGATCTGTTTGTGTTGCATTAACATACTTATTAATCTGTTCTAGGCAGTGTTTAAGTCCTGCTGTGCATTTACACATATTTCTAATTCCTTCTGTACATGTCACAGAGACTCACTTTTCAGGCTGGTGCAGATGTCTAGATTTTCATTCACAAACTGGGCACAAGCTAGTGTCTATAGCACTGGTAAATGAACCAGATAAGGAGGAAAATGTTAACTAATGGAATCTCAGGTGAAATACAGGTAAGAGTCCAAGGAATTACCAGTGTAGCAATTAAAAAGGCCAAGAGTAAGCTGAATCACATGGAGATCATTTTAACTCAATTACTAATGAAAAAAATATTTCCTAAGATGGCATGTAAAGCCATCTTGAGATAGGAGAATACCAGTGCTAAAATTTCTATTCAAAAGATATTTTTGTTTACTAATATTTTGAAGATGAGATTGTACTCATAAATATAGAACAGATAAAATAAAACTTTCCAGAACTAATGTGCTGTAGGGTTGATGAATTGGCAACAATTAATACTCACACACACTGTAATAAAATGTTCATGAAGTTTATTATTTGCCATTCTTATCAACTAATTAAAAACATCTTCAGGGTCGGCTGTGTAATAAATGGGTTGGAGAGAAAGACAGAGTGAATGTAAACACATTTTCTTCCCCTGAATATCACAATGACTGTTGACTTGTGGCACATTAATTCAAGCTACAGAAAAGAGCAGTAACAGTATAAAAAAAGGCTATATATTATAATATGAACTCTGAGTATCTCAGGCACTCTGGCTGTAAGTTAATTTTATATGTTGAGATATAATTAATGTGCTGAATTATACTTCTAATGTGAAACTACTCGGTGTCATTGGCTAGCAATGAAAAGTGAGAGCTTACTGTGCTTCCTCTCAGCAAAGCTGAGAGCCTACAACCTATTATCTTTCCGTTTGCGTAACAGACTAATGAGCTCAGAGGAGATTTCCTATCCATAGAGCCTTGATCATGTCTTTGGGAGCTACTTTCTATGGTGACCCTTGCCAAGTAAAATAACTATTTTCAGGGCAAGTTTTCCAGTGATCTTCAGAGTAAATAGAGAGAAATGTGCAAGAGAGAACAGAAGAATAAAATCTGAATGAGTCACATCATATGTTAGTTCATCATATCACTATGAGGCAAAGTATGCAAGTATATTCCCCTGATAGTTTCCCTTTCTGAAACAAACCTCTTGTGAACTTTGGGAGCTGAATCTAGGTAAGGAGTTAAAAGTCATTTTATCTATTAAATTGTACCTGTCCATGTGTATCAGGGTGGGGTTGATACTAATAAAATGTTAGTGGGGGTAGGATTGATACTAGCAAATTGCCTGTTTATACAGAATTATTATCCAAAAAGTTTGTAACTACGTTGCTTATTTGTGAAAAAGATGTGATTTTTTTTTTATTAGTTAGAGTATTTGTCAAAAGCCATGGTTAGTGATGAAATACAAGGTTATCATAATATGACAATATGTATCGAAGTAATTTTTTAAAAGTGGTCTGATACAGAAAGGAATGTTTTCATGTAGTAACTAATAAAATTAACATACTTAGAAAATAAGTATGTAAACGGATGAGATATAAAGTTCATTTTGGGGAGTAACTCTTAGAAATACTCTGAAGTTATGTTTCTCTTTTGCTTTGCTTCCAAAGAACTATAGGGCATGCTTTGATTTTAAAAATAAAAATATTACCTTTACTTTTCAATTAATGATTAAATAAACTTGACACATTTTGTAATAATTTTAGTGAGACTTGTGAGAAACAAACTGAAGAGTAGCAACTATTGGTAGACACTCATTTTATGTGAATTTTATAAACAGCATGGTTACAGACAGCAGTTCTAAAAATTACAACCTCTTATTTCCAGAAGGTCATAGAGGCTTTCCTTTCACCCCTGTGTTAGAGAAAACATATTTCAAGCAGACCTCTCGTGCACTTCTTACACAATCAATTTTATATGTCCTATTTCTGTTCCAAATGTGAGAGGAATAGTGGGTAGAACTGTACAGACAGAAATATATACAAGACGCATAGTACATTAGGGATTACTACCCCTAATCTCACCTTCCAAAGTAAGGTGTGATGTCATGTCCCTAAATGTTTGGGCTGTACTGGATTATCACTGCTTATAGTTTCCCTGCTAATGAAAACAGGCAGTAGGAGTATGTAATTAAGTTCTAAGGACAATAAATTATGCAGTTGGTAAATATAAAAACATAGGCAATCCAAAAGACTCCTTGAACAGGTTAAATGTATGTGTTTTGATGAAGATTAACTTAGATAGTAAGGATTTTGAGATTAATACTTTTGATTCTACTTTTTAATAATACAAAAAAAATCTTTTACCTGAACTAGTCCACCAGTTACAAAAAAGAATGTGAGTGTAAAGAAGATTATAAAGCCAAAATATCCTTCTGGAGAGATTACCATATTGCTGAAAAGGCCATAAAAAAAAAAAAAAGAAGGATGAAAGGGGAAAAGAATCAGAACTCAAAGGTAAAGTCTGTAAGCTTGTTTCAGTTCTTAGATTTTTAAAGTCAGAGAGTAATGAATTATCTTCAAACAGTGGGTGAAAAGCATTAAACAAGTTAAAAGATTTCAAGGAGAAGGAGAGGTATTAGCATACAGGGAGGATATCAACTTTATATCAGCTTAACATAAAAAAAAGAGTGAGGGAGCAGAAATTAAAGTGATTGAATACTAAGGGTCTCTCTTGAATGCTGGATGAGTAGCACAATGTGAACTATTAGAAAATCAGCACTTACTAAGTTACCGTACAAAAATGCTCAAGAGAGTGAAGTTGTTCACTAGCATATAAATGAATACTTGCTGAATGATGGTAACTGTCACTGATGACCACTGTATCTTTATACTGTGTGATGCTTTTGGTCATGTAATTATGTTTACATTGTTAAATCTTCTGTCCATCCTGGGTGAAAATTATGTTCCAAACCACTATAGTTTTGCTTCAGAAAGGACTGTGGGAAAAATCCTGATAAAACCTATGCAACTATATGAATAAGGTAGATTGTTGAATGCCAGGCCTCTCAATTGTTCATTATTGTATTACAATAAAAAACACCTATGTTGTAAAGGACTTGTACTCCTTTAAAAGAGGTGATAAAACATCCTGCTTTTAGGTATCTAGAAATACAAGTCTCAGAAAGGTTTTCAGAACAAGTAGCAAGTGAACAGGGACTTAGTCAAAAAGAAACACTGCATGAATAAAAATTACTGTTTGTTATTTAGACATCTGTGTTGAGAAATAGCTTCACCTACTTGGGTGCCAGTTTTTAGAATTTGTGTTCTGGGC
This sequence comes from Haliaeetus leucocephalus, assembly GCF_000737465.1. NCBI lineage: Eukaryota > Metazoa > Chordata > Aves > Accipitriformes > Accipitridae > Haliaeetus > Haliaeetus leucocephalus. The sequence continues at coordinate 1,630,582 of NW_010972875.1, read as the reverse complement.
ATTAGTATGTACAGCCCTTCTATAAAAACACAGAACAGGTTCCAGTCTATGAAAGTTTCAGAAATTGCTCTGCCATGAAAACACTTGAATAATGGCTTGAAACATTTCCAACTTACTTTCTTCTTAGAGCCATGGGACCAAATTAACATCCTCCAGGTCCCAACAACCCAATAACCTGATTATCTTATCTTCTAGTAAGATCGTTCTCCCATCTTGATAAAGTTGTGGCATGACCAATAGAAAATATTGTTCTCATCTGGCCGTCAAGGGTCTCACCTCTCTGAGAATGTCTGTCCTGGAGTTTACCCAGGGCTTTTATGATTATTTGTGTATTTTTAATAAATTTTTAAAAAAATTATATAGAGTATGTCATTTATTAGACAAACTGGTATGGGTAAACTTGGGGAACACAAGATATTCTACAGATCAGAATCAGGAGCAGCAAAGCTCCCAACATTTACCTAACACAACATGTCAAGTTTCAGCTCGCACCTTTAAACTATCCAGCTACAAAAATATATGTCACATGTTTAAAAGCAAAGGCGTGATCGTTCCACAACATGTTATGCAACAGAGGACCAGTTGTTGTTTTTTTGTACTGCCATCATCAACATATGTGCTTAGCTTTATTGGCAAGCTCAGAGGATACTGTGATAGACTCCAAGCTTTTTTAAAGCTGTCTACATACTGTCTACAAAGTCTGTCTCTAAAAGTCTGCACATGCAGCCAGAATCACTCTATTGTCTTTAATAAGAAGAAAATTGCCAAGAGGTTTTCGTTATTTCACTCATGTAATGACAGCTGTTTTCAGTGATGAGTAAAAAGCTTTTTCTCTCTTTTAACTCTTCCTGCTCATTTCCTCATTTTAATAACTCATCCATTCTCTAACTCCCTGGAACAATGAAACAAGTAAGTTAGATTCTCTCACTTGCCACCTACTAGGTCAGGAATAAATAAAAAAACTCCACTCATCTGTCTTGTTTGATGAGCCACTTGATTGAATTGAAGGTAATGAACATCATTGAACAGAACATAAAAGAGGCTCCTTCATGAAATGCTCTTCACAAGAACACTAATGAAAATAACATATCCTTTCTTTAAACTAACACCAAACATGACTTTGATAGAAAATGAACTAGAGGTGTTTTTGTGTATTTCAGTTGAAATGTATCTAGAAGACTATGCATATGGAAAATAAACCCTGCTTGCTCCATTTAGTTCTACTTACATATTTTACAGAATTCTATTTTATAGAATTATAAAATATTTCATCCATATATCTAATTGTAAGTTTTCCTGTTGCAACTTCTGTCTATTGCATCTCATTGTATCATCATGCACCTCTGAGAAAAGAGAAGTCTGGCTCTGTCTTTTCCATATCCTTTGATCAAGGTAGTGTATGGACCAAGGTCTCCTTTGAGCTTTCCCTTCTCTAGACTGAACAGACCAAGTTTCCTCAACTTCTTTTCATATGTTATGTACTCTAGAGCCTGACCATGTTAGTGGTCTTGCTCCAGCATGTTAATATCTTTGTTATTCTGGGAAACTCGAAACTGGACACATTATTCCTGATGTAATCTCACAAGTGCCAAAAATGGGAAGGATGACTTTCCTGGACCCACTGGCTATTTTTTTATTACTACGTTCCACAACACAGTTGGAATCTTTTCTGAAACATGGATTTAAATTTTTGTAAAGTCAATATCAAACACAAAAATGAAATAATGTAAATTGCTAAGTGGCTGCACTTGAAATCAGTTAATGAGGTACCTTTCTGAAACAATCCAGATAAGGTCTAGATCCACAAAAAGATAGTCTCCTAAATCTGCAATTTAAATTCTAAAAACCTTTAGTCTATCCCTGGGGCTACAAAAAAATCTAACATTGAAAGTCTTACGCAAGCTTAAAATAATCTCTGAATTTTTTGGGAATAGTATGGTCCAGAGTACACCAAGCATAGAACACTGATCCCTTCCAGCTTCTGTCCACAGGGTCACTTCCTAGCCTGTCTAAGAAGTATGTGTGCAGATGTACCTGGCATTGTATGAGCCAAACAAAATCCTGTTTAGGCTTTGGAAAAATATAAACACTTATTTATTCCAGGTTCCATGAACTGAAAATTTCTAACAAAACCAAGGTTGGTCAGAACAGGTCAGACTTGTTCAAAAAGGAATCCTAGCATGTAACTGAAAAGCTGCAGCTTCGATGAAAGGCAAGTTTGACATGACAATGCTGAATTTACCATCTGTGGATCTAGCTCTACAGTTTGCATCTTGGAATTATGTGACTACATCAGAATCTATAATTGAATTTAAAAAGATCCCCATCTAGCTCCCCTCCTCCCTGGTCCACAAAACACCGTCAAACTTAAAGCTGTGACCTGAATGCAGCTAATGCAGTAATATCTTCCTGTGTTTGTAAAAAATCTGAAAAAGTAGTGCTGATAAATGATCTTCCAACTTGATCACACAAACTATTGACTGCAGGACTCATTGGTTTCTCGGTTGCCTTTGTCAGACTCTTCAGTGACAGATCAAGGTACTCCATAACCTGAAGAACTGAGAAGTTCTTCATGCTGCCGCCACACTCTTTGGAAGACCACCTACAGATGTGCTTACAACATTGCAGGCAGTATTGCAGCTGATTATCCTTCCTCTCCCCTTCTGGAGGGATGTGATCTGCTAGTGAATTCCACTGCTGTCCGCCAGCAGCACATAGAGAGTTTTCAGTCATGAAGAGCCACCTGCATTATTTTTTATTGAACTGGCATACAGGTTTTGAGGCATGCATCCTGATGTAATGAGTTCTGCAACTGAACAACTGCATGAAAAAGTATCTCTCTTTCTGTGTTTTGAACCTGATAGTTCCTCTCATGCTGGATCCTTCCTGTAATCTGGACAGAGGTGCTCAGGACAACAGGGCAAAACAATTACCAGAAAGTGACTGTGTTACTGGGCATAGAGACAGGGCACTGGGATCTGCACTGCTGTGATCACTGTGGAAAACTTGCAGGGGGAGAAAAGGCCAGCAAGTATGGGCAATGGGAGCAGTTACTGTGCATCTGCTGGGTGAGAACAGCTTTTGCTTCTGTAGCCTAAGTCATGTCACAAGTGGCCAGATGACAGTCTGCTAATTCAAATGTTCTCTGACATTAGCATTTTAATGGAGCTTATTATACATGCTTATGGTAGCGTTATCACAGTGTGTGTAGATCATGAGCCCCAAACTATCTTCTTGTAACAGCCCAGGGTCCCCAGAAAATCGGTACACATCAAATCAAAGCTGACTTTGCCAATCCCTGCAGAAGGTCCTTCTCTGGCGTATGGATTATCCGGCTCATAGTTCACAAACGAGTTTCACCATGTCTCCTGCACACAGGCAACTCATGGCGGGGTTACAAAAGCGACCCAGCCTTGGATTGCCTTGAGGCCCTGTCTCTCTGCAGAGAGGACTCATGGGGAGCTGTGTAGATAGTTTAGCCCTGGGTTGTCTGATAAGCCCTACACTAAACAGGGCGGTGGCTGCACCATTCAGAGAACCAAAACCTGAACTGAGCCTTGAAATCCCTTAACAAATAGTATGCCCTGCGTCTCAATCCAACCACTATTCAGTTGCCTGAGGAAGCAGGGTAAAGAAAATCTGGAGGCTTTCAGCTTCAGTTTCAACCTTGCGTACTCAAACAATCACAGACCAGCAAAAGAAAGGGGAAACTCCACTCAGATATACATAACCCACTCAGGCATATATCATCATATATACAAAATCCACTCAGGCATATACCAGATACACATAATCCACTCAGGCATATATCATAATCCACTCAGATATTCATAACCCATGCAGGCATATATCATAATCCACTCAGGCATAGTCATACGCACCATTCCGCAAGTCGGGATAAAAATCCTAAGATTGAGTTTGGAAATCGGGGAGTCACTTCTCCAACTATACAGTTGGCTTGTGAAGGAGACTCTTCCCCACCTTGATCGGGATGCCGGTCGAGGTAGCTTCCCTGGGATTGGGAGCCCTTACGTGGAGGGGTAAGTGAATATTGTTTATACTTTAGGTTTGAAAACGCGTGTGTGCTTGTGGTTGTAATAGTGTACTACTATTGCTTTTAAAATTGCCATAGTGCATTCCTCCATTTTATCTGTAAAACCTGCAATAGTGGCGTGTAAAGTCTGTAAGTGAAGTTCAATAAATAATTTCCTTGAATCTTGCAGTTAAGTCTCTTTCTGCCACACCTAGTACTGTCAAGTCTATAGGTATGGAAGCCAGAGGACTGTAGACATAGCTTTGGCTACACTCAATCCCAGGATCTGGAGATTTTCTACAGTCACAGGCACAGATGTTTGCTCTAGCCTGTGATCAAGTTAGAGAAATCTGAGGACTGCTGTAACCTTCATCTCTGACTTTAAATCACTATAGAGGCTTATACTACTGAAAGGGTCACCATCCCAGAATTTTACAGCTCTGGTTCTCTGATTTCTTTGCAATGTTTGAGTAAGAAAGGCTGCTTTTTTAGCAGCCAGTTTCTTCAGTGGGCTTCTGACAAGGACTGTCATTCACTAAGAAAAATTTCCATTGGTTTTCAAATCCACACATATCAGAATGAAAAGCCTCTTCATGCTGTTGATTTTAAGATCTATTAATAAATTCCTTTTCTGTGTTGGAACAACCACAAAATAATGTTAATTAACAAATGGCAATGGTAAAGATTGCAGTGGTGATCACTGTATATTGAGTTGTATTGCTTGTGCACTTGTTAGTATCAGTGATGATCACATATGAAAAGGGAAAAGAAACCATCCAATTTAATGGTTCTGCAAGAAAATAATTTTTAAGTAGAACAAGACTATAATAAGCATGAGGGGTTTTTTTAGTTTTATTTTTAGCATTTACAAAAATATCTTTTAACTAGAAGAAAATTCACAAATATCTGCTGAACAAGATGTGAGATGAAAAATTATGAATGCTGTAAATTAGACATTCTGAATGCAACTAATTTAATGAGACCATTAGTGAGACACCAATCGGACACAGTATTATTACATTGCTCTATCATAAATATTGTTGATATAAAAATTAATTTTTCTCAAAGACTGGATCTAAATGTTAATTAGACCACCTGTCCTTTATTATAATTGTTTTTGTTAATAATAATAAATATTTACATAAGAAATGAAGATGTAACATGTAGACTGTTACATACTTTTCTCAGTAATTTCAAATCTGTACATGAAGTTAAAAGCCAATTAATGTAATAGACAATAATGTACTATCCAATATAATATCTGTACATGAATTTGAAAGCAAATAATATGTAACAATGTAAAATGATTGCTCTTATTGACTTCACCAGAAGTATTGTCTACATATATGTATTTTTAAAATTAGTCTTTAACTGTCTTCTGATTGAACTTTTACTGATCAGGGGACAAATGCATCGTTGGATGCCTCACTTTCATTGTTGTGTTAAATCTAACCACTACTGTCTCTACATTTCTAACACTTGCACTATCACAGCCCAGAATATCAACTCTGGAGTTCACAGTAAGTGGGTTGTTTATCAGCAGCAAAGAAAGAAGGGTTAGAAAGTCAGGGATATTTTGATACTGACTTGAAGCACTTCCTCTTAAACCTATGTCACTTTTGAAATTTATACAAAAGTTGTTTAGTTTGTAAGTGGTAAAAGGAATGACAAAATATTTCTCTCTAGCTAACACACATTTGCACTCCCTTATTACCTCTCTGACTGATGCAATTCCAGGCTTTTCTGTGCTGTTGCTGATAGAAATTACTAGGTAGTTCTTCATTCTTTGTTACAATAATTCTCTGAAATTCAATCTTAACAGCCTAAATAGACTATGAAATTTACTGAAAAAACACTATCAAATTTTAAAGTCTGAATGTGCTGGCCTAAAGATCTACCTACACACAAAATAGATTTTTTTTTCTTTCAGACATTCTTTTGCCAAAAGAAACAAAAAATCATCTTTTTCCAGTAGGATTTGCTTGTCCTTACCTCAGACACACTTTTTTTTCTAATCAGTGATAGGCCTATTATCCTATTAGGCTAATAAGGCAATGCAAAATTAGTCCTTTAGGTCTAAGACAG
>NW_010972875.1:1620346-1622146 GCF_000737465.1 Haliaeetus leucocephalus | reverse complement strand
TCACCTCTGCAAACTGACTCGATTCACCCTCTCCTTCAGCAGTTTCTGCAACTTGTCGTGTAGGACTCCATACAGCAGCTTTCCACCTCCGATGCTTTCCCACAATGCGACAGGACCCATCAGTGAACAGGGCATATTGCCTCTCATTTTCTGGCAGTTTATTATACAGCGGGGCTTCTTCAGCACGTGCCACCTCCTCCTCTGGTGACATTCCAAAATCTTTGCCTTCTGGCCAGTCTGTGATCACTTCCACAATTCCTGGGTGACTGGGGTTTCCTATGTGAGCCCATTGTGTGATCAGTGCGATCCACTTACTCCATGTGGCATCAGTCGCGCGATGTGGAGAGGAGACCCTCCCTTTGAACATCCAGCCTAGCACTGGCAGTCAGGGTGCTAAGAGGAGCTGTGTCTCAGTACCAACCACTTCTGAGGCGGCTCAAACTCCTTCATATGCTGCCAATATCTCTTTTTCAGTTGGAGTATAGCGAGCCTCGGATCCTCGATATCCCCGACTCCAAAACCCCAGGGGTCGGCCTCGGGTCTCTCCAGGTGCTTTCTGCCAAAGGCTCCAGGTAGGGCCATTCTCCCCAGCTGCAGTGTAGAGCACATTTTTAACATCTTGTCCTGTCCGGACTGGTCCAAGAGCTACTGCATGAACAATCTCCCGCTTAATTTGTTCAAAGGCTTGTTGTTGTTCAGGCCCCCATTTAAAATCATTCTTCTTCCGGGTCACTTGATAGAGAGGGCTTACAATCAAACTGTAATTTGGAATATGCATTCTCCAAAACCCCACGACACCTAAGAAGGCCTGTGTGTCCTTTTTATTAGTCGGGGGAGACATAGCTGCTATTTTATTAATCACATCCATTGGGATCTGACGATGCCCGCCTTGTCATTTTACTCCCAAAAACTGGATCTCCTGTGCAGGTCCCTTGACCTTACTTTCTTTGATGGCAAAACCGGCTTTCAGAAGGATTTGGATTATTTTCTTTCCTTTCTCAAAGACTTCTTCTGCCGTGTTGCCCCATACAATGATGTCATCAATGTATTGCAGGTGTTCCGGAGCTTCACCTTTTTCCAGTGCAGTCTGGATTAGTCCATGGCAAATGGTGGGGCTGTGTTTCCACCCCTGGGGCAATCGATTCCAAGTGTACTGGACACCCCTCCAAGTAAAGGCAAATTGTGGACAACACTCTGCTGCTAGAGGGATTGAGAAAAACGCATTAGCAATGTCAAGCGGAGCATACCACTTGGCTGCCTTTGACTCTAGCTCGTATTGAAGTTCTAGCATATCTGGAACGGCAGCACTCAGCAGTGGCGTAACTTCATTCAGGCCGCGATAGTCAACTGTTAGTCTCCACTCCCCATTAGACTTTCGCACTGGCCATATGGGACTATTAAAGGGTGAGCGAGTTTTGCTGATCACTCCTTGGCTCTCCAGTTGGCGAATCAACTTGTGGATGGGAATCAGAGAGTCTCGGTTGGTGCGATATTGCCGCCGGTGCACCGTCGTGGTAGCAATTGGCACTTGTTGTTCTTCAACCTTGAGCAACCCCACAATCGAAGGGTCTTGAGAGAGACCAGGCAGGGTAGACAGCTGTTCAGTGCCCTCCGTCTCCAAGGCAGCTATACCAAAAGCCCATCGATACCCCTTCGGGTCCTTAAAATACCCTCTCCTGAGATAGTCTATGCCAAGGATGCACGGAGCCTCTGGACCAGTCACGATGGGGTGTTTCTGCCATTCATTCCCAGTTAGGCTTACTTCAGCCTCCAATACAGTTAACTCTTGGGATCCCCCTG
>NW_010972875.1:1610305-1617306 GCF_000737465.1 Haliaeetus leucocephalus | reverse complement strand
AGACAGATATCTGCTTCCCCCCAAATTAAAAGTGTTCATATTATGGACTTTTTAGTAGGGGATATAATTTATTATTAGCCAATCAATTTTTCTTTCAATTTTTCAAAATTTGTCTGAAAGATATTTAATTTTGGAGGGGAGGGATGAATTCTCATTTTTCATCAGTTGTATTTTGTCATGTGGGAATTATCATCAGAGGATTTATAACCAAGTGGAAAACTACTTGCAGGATTGGAGCCTTCAGCTTTTTCACTGTGAGTAGTCTTTTTGAGTCCAGTGAGTAACTCATAATCTATACATTTTAGTGTCTGTGTCAATATTGGTGCTAGCATTATGGCTATATGCACAAGTTACAGCATAGTGAACTAGAATGCAGAGTAATAATGCATATTAATTCCCTTGAAATATTTGTTCACAGGTATAAATGTGTTTGCCACAGCTGCCACTGGGATATAAACTATAATTTAGCATGGACTAGAAAAATGAAATAGTTAATGTTGATCTGACAATACATACTGAAGAACCAACCTTAGGGTTCACTACTGAAAATGCATGACATTGAATAACACTCGTGTCAGTAGCACTTAAAAGTATTACAAAAGCGTCCAAAGAGTATTTTGATTAAAAAAATGCAGAATTATCAGTAAAATGTATATGTATGAGTATCTGAAAGGGCTTTTTTATAGAAAAGGCTTCTGAAGTTACAACCCAAATAATGAAAAGATCATTTTTTTTGCTCTTTTTAAGAGCTAAAGAAAAGAATTCTACACTTCCAGAAATGTTCTTTCAAACTCAAAAACTGACCAAAACCTACATGTTCAACAAAGTTTCCTCTTATAGTAAAACAAAGCTTTCTGACACAGACTCTACCCGAACAAAAGATTGTTTAATCTCTGCCAATTTCTCAAGGGAAAAGATAGTTTCAGCAGTGATTCTGTTCAAGCTGGTTTTTGAAGAAACTTTAGTTTCAGAAGGGGGGGGGGGAGAAAAAAAAGAAAACCGAAAAATCCTACAGGTTTTTCTAGAAGGAAAGAGTCCCTGACTATTCAGGTCTAATACAGCTGGAATATAGATAACACTAAGAAAGGTGGCTAGGTAGGCACACCAAAATTTGTCTCCTTGATCAAACTGGCAACACAAACCAACAAAAATTTGGCCCTCTTGACAAGTTGTTACTGCACGTATGACATATATAAGAGCACCAGAAGGTAGTGCTCTGTCAAGTCACAGGTCCAGTATCCTGTCCCTGATAGGACCAAAAGTGAATGTTCAGAGGAGGTTATACAGAAAGAAGGAAGGATGTACAAAGCATCCCCAAGGTTCTCTTCTAGCTGCCAGTTGTTTGAGGCTCAGGAAACATCTGAGACTCAGGCATACTTTGAGTTCAGAAAACCTCAGTCTCTCCCTCCTCTACGGACATGTCTAGTCTGTGTGATTTTTAGAATCCACAGCAGGCGCTTCCAGCAAGGTCTTCCAAAGTGAGGACGTAGTGCAATGTTGTTGTCACATATTTTAGTGAGCAATGTTGCCTTTAGGCGATGATGGATAAGATAATGTATACATATAATGGTTCCCACCAAAAAGTAGTGCCCACTACCAAAAAAGTGCACACTACTTTTGTATTACTATTTTATTTTATTCATCATCATAATTTAGATATTTAAAGTATTTCCATTGTAGTAATTGTAAGGCTGCAAACAAGCACTCAGGTGAATGTAGCATAGTGCATTTCCAAAAGCTTACGTTTATATTTTTTAATGGTAGTTTCCATTCAGCTCAGAGTTCTATGCATTATTTACTTCAGTATGAAAGGTTTAAGGGTCCCTAATTTTTTTCATAGTAAGGAATAAAAGTTTTGCTTGCACCCTGGAATCTAATGTTACAATTTTCTTTTCTTCTCTCATTTTCATTAGGTACTGTGCCATTAAGTTCTTATCAGTCTTTAAGCTAAATTGAAGCAAAAGATTTGCCTTCAATGTGTAACACCAACAAGTCTGTAACAGCACATTTGACTTTATGGGTAAAAAAACCCCTCTTTGCTATTCATTTTAATTTTCTGTGTAAAGTCTAAATTAAATCTCTTCTGTGCTCTGATTCTTCTACACTGCCTAATCTTTAACACACAGAATATACCTGTTAACCAATTTTATTTCCATCCTTCTTGGTTTCTTTTCTCTCTTTAAGTATCCTGTTTATGGAAGGGGTTTATGGAAGATCCAAGGAAATCCTTCCTGACCATTTTCCCCCCTCCTATCAGGAATTAAAGTCACAGATAGCATTTGTACTTTGGAATAAAATTAATCCATGCCTCCTCTGCATTCTGTCTTTAATTCAAGTGTTGCTGGCCTCATCAATTTTTTGGGTCCTCAAAGTTAGCCCTTCCAAAATACCAGTTTCTGTTACCGATCAGTATTTTATTATTTCTGCAAGTTAGCAGGATCCGAGTCAGTTTATGACTTCATGGTCCAACATTATATTCTACTATGTGCATTTTTGCTATATTCTCGCTATCTCCATTTGACAGGTTGCTAATTTTTTTAGATGCATCGTGTCCATCATGCCTCAGGGCATCCAATGCATCTCAAGAACATTATTTTTTATTTATGTCTAGCAAATAAAATGTGCATTAAATATGCCATTTATGTGATAAATGGCAATTTGACTAGTTTATCAACAGATTGTTCAATATACTTGCAGATTAATTTATCTGATTTAAAATAGTTCTATGTTAAATTGCATGAGGGTGAGGGGGATGACACACTTACCTGCTACTCTTCAAGGAACCATGCTATGCTACACAGAAAGCATATATGATTCTTTCCAGTAGTTAACTTGACACCTGACGTGGCAAATTACCTTATGAAGAAGTCAGAGTAGATTCTGCATGTCAATTTATTTGTAGCATCAGACCTCAATTTTTTTTAATGTTCCCAAAATGCTAAGTCATAACTCATTCCTGATTACATTGCTCTGTCAGTATAAAAAACCTACAGTATGTATGTCAATGTCTTGCTAAATGCAATCTTTCTCTTTGATTTTTTAAAGAAAGACTGTAGGCACTTATCATCAAAGATTTTAAGCTCTCAGTAAGGCACACAAATGTGAGAAATCTGAGTATGTGATAAGTCTGAGCAAGGGACATACGTGATAATTCTGAATAATGCACCTAAATGCTACAGAGGGGCAAAATTTAGGACACATTACTACTGACTAACTTTGACAGCTCCCCACTACAGAATACTGGCTTGCATCCCTAGGAATAATAAATGCCTTAGTGAAAGATTACTTACATCCCTGAAAAGCTGAATCACTGGGGAGAGTTGAGGAGTCATAAGGCAAAGAAACTAACTCAGTTTTAGTGCCATGTTGTAACCTAAAGGAGCTGATGAGACCTAGAAATGTACAAAAGAGGCAGTAGTGAATATGAATGGAGTAATTTTACCTCTTTATACAAGGCTGGAGAGAACAATATTAGGATAGCCATCTGAACAAATACAAGGAGGGAAACTACTGGCTGGATATTAATTTTACAGAAATGAGCTTCAGAACCTACTGTGAATTTTAAGCTGAAAATAAGTGAAGGGCTGTGCTGTTGTAAAAATCAAATATGTTATGTAAGGGATAACAAGTCTGTGAAGTAATCGCTATGCTCTGTTCAGCATAAGGAAGGTCTTATCTGGAGTATTGTGCCCCATTTTAGTTAGAAGATTTACTTTCTAGTGGTAGAGATAGTTAAGCATTGGAATGGATTGCCTAGAAAGGTTATAGACCCTCCAGTGGTGGAAGTTTTTAGGATCAAGTTAGATAAACCTGGATGAAGAATGTGTAGAGCTGGTCCTGCCCCATAGGAGTGGATGAACCCAATGATTTTGCCTATTATCTTCCCAGCCTTATTTTGTATGAATACTGTGAATTTTACAATTATGTGAATAAAACATACAGTTCTGATAGGATGTTGAAATATAGGAGAAAATACAGAAAAGTTGAAAAATTTATGTTGAAAAAGTCATCTTTTAGTAAGACATTTAAAAGAACTTAGGCTACTTTTCCAAAGAAGTTGATTCTTCTGTCGAAGATGAAAAATGCTTGTAGAGAAAATGCTAATTCTGAAACCATCCTTAGGTAGATAGAAAAACATAACAAAAAAAAATCACTGGCTAGAAGCTAGACAAGACTGGAAATAATGCCAAGGTGTTAACAAGATATTAACCACTGAGGCAAACTAGCAAAAGCCCACACCAGGATTTGAGGAAGAGACCTTTCTGAAAGATGTGCTTTGGGGAAGGTTCAGTTTAGCAAAGACACAATATTTAAGTACAGGAAGTACATACATTTTGCTATGCTGGAGGTCAGATTAGGTTAGATTATTTAATGGTCCCTTCCAACTTGATATGATAATTAACCTATGCAATACTTCTTCTCTGAAGTGCCTTGGTGTATTCAAAGTTTGATTTTCAAATTTCTGAAAAGTCTTTATAGCAATACCAACACCACCTCAAACACTAGCTCTACTAGGAACAGAAGAAAAAAAAAAAGTTTGAAATTTTTTTTGCCAGAAATATAACAGAGTCTGATAGTTTCTATTTTGTAACGATGCAATATCTCAATCCTAATTCATACAGCATAAAAGAACTGTTTGCAGGGTATGAAACAAATCCTCTTGTTTTGGGAAGAAAAAAAAAGTCCATAAGCTTGCAAGGCAAAGTATGTAACCTGCCTTGAAAGTGCCAATATTTAACAGATTATATTTGAACTTTTATTTTTTGTCTCAGCATGGGCCCCATTATAGGAAATATGAAATTGGGCCCAGAGGGAAAAAAATAAATAAGCAAATCCCCTATTATTGGCATTGGTTTCACTGGCATCGCAAGTTTTCAGTGTTTCTTAGGATCAGGTCCCTACATTTTATGTTCATCTTCCTGGAAATATCTCTGTAAGCCTAATTAGTCTTTAACTTGGAAATAACAGCAGGGGAGCTATTCCTTCTAAAAAACAGAAAACAAGCTTGCATCTGTTTTGCTCTTCAAACTAGCAGAGCTCTGTGCTTAACAGGAATAAAAATAAATGATGAATTTCATGCTTTCAAAAAACCCAAAAACAACCAAAACCAAAAAAACCCCCAATGAACAACAAAAACCTTGCTGTTTCAGTGCATCACAAATGAGATCTCTTTACTTGCCTAGGAGATACCAGAATTGTTTAGCAACAGAAATTCCAGTGGGATTAATCCCCATGCTACATTTTCCAGTTCTATTGTCATAAGCTACATCTGTATGCAATTTTCTCACCTTTTGCATTTTAGGCACAGTCCACATTTTTCTTCACCTTTTGTCCATGTGGGCACAATTGGAGGCACGTTCTTTGTACTGTAGTGTAGAGTAAGGAGAGAGATGATTTTTAAATGAAAGTTTGTCACAAAAAATCATGAATATATTCATAAAGTCAGTATTCCTACAGACTCTCTGACCTTCAGAAAAATTCTGAATACTGTATATTAAGAATTCGATGGACACTTATGGAAAGAATGTAATTATGATTTCAATATTGTTAGGTAATATGAGAGAAATAGAAACACTGGGCAGAGGAGGAACAGTCCTTATGAACTGAAAGAAAAGACATACACATGCAACATTGGATAGAGGAGAGATGGTATGAGTGTTTATGCAAGGTAATGACACCTGCTGCCATTCCATACAGAAAAAAAGCTATTTAAAAGAATAGGCAGGATCTTAAGGGAATAATAATTAGATACTTTTTGGCTCTGCAGTTTTTGACAAATAAAGGCCAGCGTTTACCTATTCAGAAAAACCCACTACTGCCTTCACAGGTTAACAAATTTAGGTCTCAGCCCTAATTAATCTGCACAGAGTATATCTTTCTTTACTGTGTATTATTTTTGGTTCCACTGATAATTTCACTGTTTCTATAGGTCTACAGGAAACATCACTCCATAAATTTGCCATGATAGATTATTTACACCGGTATTCCTTAAAATGTCAAACTGAAGTCTGATGAAATTCCACACGCATATTTGACGCAGAAGTCTCCCTCCATTAACGGGAAGCCATCGTTTCTGCTTATTTAGAAGCAATATAACCACTGTAAAGGCAGAATAAATATTTTAATTTCTCTATAGAGCCTGCTGTACTTTCTTTACCCAAGACAAGGATCCAGGAGAGTGACGACTGACCAATACACCCCTACGACGGAAGGAAGGACGCTCAGAGGAGATGGGCAAGGGAGACGAGCCGGCGAAGCAGCGCAGGGGCTGCCGCAGGCTGTGGCCAAAGAGGCCGATGGTGTCTCGGCGGGGGTGGGGGGGGCTGACGCCCTGACGGTGAATGCGTTATGGAGAGTGGTAATGGGAATCAGGTCGGTGCTGGGACTCAACTGTGCGCTGCAACCGCTGTACGCCTTGCAAAGCGTAACACTCATGTCTGTAATGGTGATTTCAGCATATTTTGTGTCACCCCACTAAATCGGACATTCCGTGCAACATCCACTGTCTTGAAATAAGGAAACTTGTTCTTACACCCTTCACGCGTGGGGTATCTAAAAGAACCAGGTCGCAGAGTATTGGACTCGGACAAAGACTGCTCTAAGTGTTTCACAGGTTGAGGGGTTGTGTAATGTGTTGGCCCTGGGACTGTCTATTTTACAATTTGCAGTGGCATACTTATTTCCCGTTTTCTATACATAGGAGACAACAGCCTATATGAACATGATGTGTTAACGAATACATAAATTCAGTGTTTCATTAAATAAATTAACAGAGAGTAAAACTATTTTAGAGAAGTTGAAAAGTAGCAATGCATAGTCCATTTACTTCACCTGCTGTAGGAGTATATGCATGGTAGCCAAAACAGAACCTGTAACATCTCCATATTAAAATATGTTAATCAGCGTACCGTGACCGGCGGCTCGCCTCGAACCCGGCTGCGAGGGGGGCGCCGGAAGAGCGTGGCCGGAGCCCGCCTGCGCCCTGCGGGGGCGGCGGAGGC
>NW_010972875.1:1522319-1610116 GCF_000737465.1 Haliaeetus leucocephalus | reverse complement strand
CAGCCCGAGGGCTGCGGACAGGCGGGACCGCCCCGGGGCACGGGCAAGCCCGAAGCCGGACAGAGAAGCGGCGGCGGGGGCAGCCGCCGGGGAAGATGGGCACAAGCGAGGAAAGCCAGAGAGGGAAGACGAGGGGAGGGAAGGCTTCGGCCTTCCCGCTGGTTCACCCGCACCATGGCTACTGCCAGCCCCCCAGGGCGCAGCCAGCGGGGCCCGCGACCTGCCGGCTCCCGAGGGCCGGTGTGCTCGCGGGGGGTGCGTGGGGGTGTGTGTGCAAAGACAGAGGCTTGTATTTGTAGTGGTGGTGCTTAATATTGTGTAGGAACTGGCCGTCAGCAGTAAGTGTGCTCGTCATGAAGGAATTTTGTAAGGCTTAGCCTGAAAGTTTGAAAGTGGCCTCATTTGTCACACTAATCTCATTTTTTTTTAAAACTGATATATGTGTATGTCCATATATTCACGTGCAAGAACATTTTAGGTGTTCTAACGCAGATGTTATGTAGACCATTTTGTTGCTCCAAAACAGGGTTCTTCACCCGGTGTGCGAAAAGCCGCTAACACACAAAGCCGAGATACTTGTTTATTTCAATGTCTGTGCAGAGATGGGTGCTGGGTGGTGACTCCACAAAGCTAGCACACACTTAAAACCCAAACAGGGTCTTATATACACATCAGTATCAAGGAAAAAGTGGTAACAAAATATATGATTGGTTACAAACAATTTCTGTAACAAAAGTACTTCTATGCATGTCTAGATGATTACCTAACTCATTATATTAAGGTGGTCTTACATTTACATACTCATTATGCACAAGTGGGTGCCATTTTTAATATTAAAATCAAGCTAGGTTAGCGAAGGACACACTTTTTTTTTGACACTACAGAACTGGGCACCTGTGATCAGAAGTAAGGCAATAGCATTGATGGAACCTCATTGCTTCACCTCCTTGCTTCAATGGGTTCAATGTAGGGGCCTCCCATTCTTGTTCTTATGGATTCAGTAACAGATTGTCCTTCTGACGTCAGTTTTATGTTTGTCTTGCTCCTTCTGTATACTTAACACCATCAGCAGACAACTGCTATGCTTCACTTTTCTGCTAACAGGAAATTATGTAGGACTCCAAGGGAATCCTCTACCCAGTTCTGTGTGTGAATGGTACCTATGGACAAGAGACATGAACAACAGCCGCAAAAAGCTTTGCCAAGTGTGGTGCAAGATGTGGAAGGATTCATAACATTTTGAGTATGTGTGAATACAGCTCCAAGTGATGGTGTTAGTGATGTTTATGTTTTTTCATAAGTGCTCCATATGTTTATCTGGACTCTTAAAGAGAGCACTTGGTGGTAGTCGGCTCTCTTTTTTTCTATTTATAGTTCTTCTGTCAGAGTTAAGAAATCTGTTTGGAAAGCTCTTGTGCATAGCTTGTCATACCCTACAATCTTTCTGTTGTGGCCTAAGCTTTGTCTATTGTAAAGAAAAAACCTGCAACGAGGGTGTTGAATATCCGGCTGGAGTAATAAGACTTGGGGAAAAAAAAAGCTAAGAGCATTTTGTTAGTTTAGGTAGCCCTTTATCATTTTACCTAGATGGAGGAGTGTTTGTTGTCAAGGCCTGGATTTCCCTCTTTCTTACCGAGGTGAAATCTTATAGTGAACTGAGAATGAAAGATTTGTCCAGGCTAGAGTGTTGTCCCACAAACGGGGTTCATTTACACAGTGTGCAAGCCAATAACACACACAGTCAAGGCATTTTCAAACAAATTTCATTGATGTGCATGAATGGGTGCCTGTCTCAAGACAGCACACCCTTGTCTCAAAAATTCTCACATTTATACACTTAACTAATACATGTTTATTATTATTTTCCTTAATGATTGGTTCTTTCTTCTTTGCCCCTCATGTAAATTAGTGTGCAGACTCTGTATTCTTTCTTCATTGTCTTCTTTTGAGTAGGTGGTATCATTTGAGTAGGTGGTCAATGAGTCAGTGGTCATGATCTCCCCCTGAAGGAATTACTGTTACCTACTTCTTCCCTAATCTTGGCAGTTCCAAGTGGTTCTTCAAGGTTTGACCAGACCACAATCCATTACTTTTTCTTACATAAGCATTCTACCTATTTACAAAGCCCCATTGTCTAGTAGTTTGCTGCTAAACCCTAAATCATGTCTAGTTATTGTTTCCCTATTTTAAATATTAACCGATGGGGGCTGTACATGACTTTAGCAGCTCCCTGGTTATTTCAATCACTATTGTACATACTGATAACAAGAGTACAACATGAAGGGGGGTGCAGGAACAGAGGAGCTTGACTGCACCAGAAACAGAAGCCCTCCAGCAGCGGGATGGATAGGCAGCAGGGGTGGCAGCCCCCCCCATCTCCCCTGACCCTGGGCACGCAGCTGGTGAGGGAGCGCCAGGGGTGGTGGTGGGGCAAGTCCCAGCAGCTCCTAATCTCTCTGCTTGTTTTTAAAGACTGTATTTTTAATGCTCAGCCATTCTCACAACCCAGACTGGACAGACAGGGAGTCATGTTTAATTCGAAATTCCCTCGGGCTAAATTAAGGTGAAATGACACCAAACAATCATTTAAAGATTTTATTCAGGACAGAAGCAAACTGAACTGGGGAGGCGTGGTAATAGGTCGCAGGGTTTCTCACAACAGGAATTGGCATAAGACTACTTCTGTAAACTGTGTAACCATATACATGAATTCAGGCAATAAGGAGATCCCTCCTGTTGAGTCACGAGGTTCAGAGCAGACCCCCTTGCTTTCCAGACTCCCCCTCAGAGAAGGGCCCAGGGGCGGCTGGATCCACTCTTAGTCTCAGACTTGGTCAATGGCTTGTATCTTGAAACGGATGAGGTGTAGGGGTTGTGGAAAAAGAAAAGGAAAGAGAGAAGACAGAGAGAGAAAAAGGAAGAGAGAAAGATTTCACCGGTCCTGGGTGCAGCATTGGTTCAGTCAGCCAAGGTGTCCCATCAGCTGAGAGGTCCAGTCCCCATGGGCTTGCGCCCCGGGGGCTTCGGTTTGTGTCCTTTTATCATCCTTGCCCCTCCTTTGGGCGGGCACCCGAACTCGTCAGGTTAATGAGCAGTGTGTGAGCCTTTGGGCTTGGGGGTTGTTTGTGGAGTAACTTCTCCTTCCCTGCAGACGTGGCCATTGTTTGATCTTTGTCTCAGAACAGCTTATCAGAACAGGGAGCTGCGCACCCTCCAGCACGCCCTCCCCCTCCTGTTGCTGGTGTCTGAGCTGATGGGCTTTTCACCTTGGTTCCTTGCTGTGCAGGGTTTGTCTTTAAGCAGAACTTGCCCCATTACAATGTTTGAGACATTAACTCTTTCAGTCTCTCACGTATGGTACTTACAATGTGCTCTAAGAAATTATTATGAGGATGTACTGTGCATGTAAGTTACACAGCCTAGAAAAGGAGAATAAATGTGTGAGGCCAAATTGGGTAGAAAGTTCTTCCTTCTCGATGTCAAAGTGATTTTGAAACTTCCAAAGTTTTCTATCTCCATTCTGGCAGCGCACCTGCATGTGCTTCCTTCCACCACAGGACTCGCATGCCTCTGCCTTAAGATAGCTCTTGCAGTAGCGTGCTAAGGATGCCTTCCTTTTAAAGGCTGAGATAGCATAACATACTGTATTTTTAAATATGACTTGCAGTTGGTAATAGAGGAGTCTATAGCTAGTGTAAGTGACAGTATTTGCTGTCCAACAGGTTTATCTATTTTCCAAAGTTGAGGTCACAAGAGCCGGTGAGGGACTGAAAGAGTTAATCTCTCAAACATTGTGGCGGGGCAAGTTCCACCTAACAACAAACCCTTCATAGCAAGGAGCCACAGGTGAAAAGAAGCACAGATCAGCACAGGACATCTGCAACAGGACAGGGAGGCCGTGCCAGAGGGTGCTCAGTTCCCTGTTCTGATACGCTGAGCAGGGAAGCTCACCAGGTGTGGCCAAAGGTCAAACAACGGTCATGTCTGCAGGGAAGGAGAAGTTACTCCCCAAACGACCTCCAAGCCCACCAACCCATTTCCCAAAGGTTCTGAAAGCACAAATCGTGCATGACACCTAATTAGCCTAATAAGTTTGAGTGCCCGCCCAAAGGAGGGGCAAGGAGACTAGAAAAGGGCACAAATTGCATGCCTTGTGTGTGCCCTCTGAGGCTGGGCCTCTCAGCTGACTGGACCAATGCTGGACCCAGGACCAGTGAGATCTTTCTCCTCTCTCCCTCCTTCCCCTCCCTTTTCCGTAATCCCTGCACCTTATCCTTTTAGACATAAAACCATTGACCAAGTCTGGAACTAGGAGTAGATCCCTCTCTCCAAGAAGGAGTCTGGAAAGCAAGGGGGTCTGCTCTGAACCTCGTGACTCAACAGGAGGGATCTCCTTATTCCCTGAACTGATATATATGGTCACCAGGGGTTACACGGTTTATTGAAGTAGTTTCATGCCAATTCCTGTTGTAAGAAGCCCCCCCCACCTACTGTTAATGCCTCCCAAGTTCAGGCTGCTTCTGCCGTGAATAAAATGTTTAACTGATTGTTTGGTGTCCTTTCACCTGAATTTAGCCCGAGGGAATTGCAAACTCACCACAACCCCTCCCTGGTCTGTCCAGCCCGGGTCGTGACAGAGCCACCACACCAGCGGAGACTGAAGATCCACTATCTCAGTTTCTTGACTCTGACAGTTTGGTATTAATAGATTCCAGCTGTGACAGCTGGAAAAGCACTCAGCTTTTTGAAAATGCAAATTCTAAATAGCAGTGAGGAGAAAATATGTACTTTTAATTTTATTGCTCTTACATACTACTCTTAAAGTTACAGTTATGTGGTATGAGAATTATGTAAACAGTTTAACAACTTCATGGGTTCATGAAAGAGCTGCTTAAATACTGTAAAACTACATTATCATTAATGAGATACTAAAAAAGGTGCTATATTCTTATGTATTGTCCTTTTCTATTCACATGTACTTAAATTCCATTTTAAAGCTTTTTTTGTCTGAAATAATCAGGGCTAAATTTTAATTTTATATAGTAAAAATATGTATTTGTGGAATTCCATGGTGAACTGCTCTCCAAAATACACTAAATATTATGTGAGTTGTGTAGACTATGTTGTTCAGCTTTTTAAATGAAAATTCATGTGGTATAAGTTTAACAACATGTAAATGGTGCTTCATAAGTTGCAGCATTATTGCCTACTTTGTGTTTGGATTACATCCAAGGCAGACAGAAATTCTAGATAAGCAATAATGAGATTTCATTGAAAAACGGGTTGTTTCAGAGCTTTGTGTGATTCATGTATGGGGGAATTCCTGTGGGGTTTTTTGTTGGTTTTTGGTTTTTTTTGTTTAAGTTTGTGGTAGGTAGCAGTAAAGTATATAATTGTTTTTATTTTAATTCTTCCTTTTTGTGACCCATTCAGGTGGTGCTTCTTGATGTGCCTACATTTTGTTGTCCTTGCCAGTCTGTCACTACTCTTTTCCTGCTGCTGCTGAATCAGAGCTGCAAGAGTAGATTTGATCGATCTTTACCAGGTATTAAATACAAAGGCTCAGCAATTCTGCGCAATTTAGATGTGGGGAAGAAAAGTCTACCTACTACATGGGGTGTAGCGCTAGAAGTAGAATGCTGTTGCTGGAAAGTTGGTTAGAGTATGTTTTAATATAATGAAGAACAACAGAGGCAAGGTTAGCTCTGAAATGTGGGAGGAGACTGACATGAACTGGGAAACTTGTGGATTGGCAAGATGTTGTCATTAATTTCTGAGAAAAGTAGGATCCATGTCAATGGAACAATTAGCCATGCTGTATAGGCATGGCAAAATGTCAAGATACTCAGTGCCAGCAGGTATTTCAGATCTTGCATTCCCCTTTTGTCTCAGGCTGGGAAAATCTGCAGATGCCACAGCTCAAGCTCAGTGATGGTTATTTGGGTAACTTTGAATGGGTAAAGCTTGCTTGTCACCTAGAAATAGCTGATAGTTCTCTAGGAACCTGAATGCTACAGACAGTAGAGATCATAGCAGAGTGAAGGCAGTAATTCAGCAAGAGGAAAGTGTCAGTGTGGAGAAGCAGTGCCAGCAGTTTGGATAATTCTGCTTCCAGTAGGCTGGGGGTAGCTGTGGGGCTTCTATGCAAGTGGAGTTATAAGCTGAAGGCAGAGACATACAAAGGAGCAGATGAAGGGCGTGCATATCTTGTAACAGTTCCGGCATATCTTGCCAGAAGAGCTGGGTCTGGGAACGTGGTCCAGATAGCTGCACCCAGGCAACTGTTCCAGCAAAAAGTTTCCATCTAGGAGCACTCAGAGGCTGGATGTGAGGTTTTTATCCTTAAGTCAGGAGGGAAACTATAGAAATGTCAGGCCTTTGACTCCTTCTTGCCATGATAATAATTTGCCTATAGTAGGCCTTTAAAGTTTTGCCATCTTAGTTTTTCCCAAAGCACAATCACCTGCAGTTTTTCATGGGGACAGCTCAGAGCTTTAGGGAATGATAATCCAGTGAGGGATTTTGTGAAGGGATGATGATGATGAGCTATGAAACTATCAGGAACCCATGAGATCCCCGTGATTGTTACACAAAGTGAAGTAGGTCAGCCTTAGTACCTACAAAAGGGCTTCTTTCCTTTTGCCTGCCAGGTGGGAACCAGAGGCCTGAAGTGTGGCATGAATTATGCTGAAATGTGGAAGAAGCCTCACAGAATAAAAGAGAGGCTTAAGGCTCAGGCATACAAGTTTTCGCAAAGTAGCAAGCTAGGTAACTCAAATCTACAAGTGCACTTTGATGAAAACTTAAACATAATATGATTAATTCTACTTCATCAACTGAAGACCAAAAGTCTGAAGGAAAAAAATAGAAATGAAACTTTTTTCTAAGATTCCTTTGGAAAACAAAGGATTATTTGTACTACTTTGAGACTGCCCTGACCAAATTGCAGTTTCTGTTAAGAAGGACTTTGCACAAAACATTACGACCATTTCTGCTTGCAACTTTAAGATACAACTAAATCTTCTGCATTAAATCTCCTGTGTTAAAGAAATAAATGCATAGATGATGGATTAGTTATCTATTTCTGTCATATCTATACTCTTGGTGAACATTCATGCATTTCAACATCAATGTCATTCTGAAAGTAAAAGGCTTGTTATCTCCCTTGCACAAGTGGAAGCTCAAAAAGACTAAGGATGTGTTAAAATAACTTTCACTGGGACTTGGAAGTATTTGGAAATAAACTCTCAAAGTGACTCACCCAAGAGTGCACATGGGAGGAAGTGACAGAGTTGGGTAGTACTGGCTTAGAAACCTTTATTTGGACTCTCTAAAACTACTTAATATTATTTGCAGTGGGTCTAGGAGCTAGTACCAGGCTCTTAAATGCACTGTTTTTTAAAATTGAATTAACATTTGACACAGCAGACTGAGAAAAGACTTGTATTCCAGTGTAGATTCAGTTGAAGAAAAGCAGTGTGTATTCCTGTGTGCTGGCATGGAAGAATGCTCCTCCCATGTGGCATTATAAAGTTTGTAATTTCAACTCCACAGGCAAACATCTGTGCCTACAGCAAATTGGAGTAAGAATATATGACCAGCGGGGGTCTTTGATCCATTCTGTAGCACCACAGCAGTGTGAAGAATCAGGATGTGTGCTTACTTCTCAAGAATACCTGATCTGACTTCTAGTGATTTGAAGGCCATACCCCTACAGTGATTGGTTTATTTCCGGGTTTACAGGGCCTTCAAAGACTCTGTAGTGATGTCTGTGAAGATGGCAGCTCCTGTGAAATCATGGGAGTCTTCCAGCTCTTGGCTTAACTGTCCACAGCCTAATTTTGGACAACCAACCCAGGAAGATGCAGGATAAAGCAAACACCAGATCTCAAATACAAGCTGCTTTCAGTTGTTAAAGAACTGAAGGTCCCTCAAGAAATGGGTAATAAGCTCTAAGTGATGGGAGCACATAGGTTTGTGTACAGGAGAACTGGGAGAAAAATGCTGAGGATGGGACAGAAAGCAGGAGATGCTTCAGGTGCAGGATTTTGCAATCATATGGCCTGATCAGGAGGTGGCTGTTCTAACATTTGGCTGGCTGTTCTAGTAATGCTAGTTCAGGTGTCCATATCAGCAAATCCACTGTTGTATCTGGCATCTCAGTAAAGAAGAACATGAAAGCAGAAATTATGGAGTAATTTTTCCCTCTTGGTTTTTAAAGCGAGAGACTTTTGGTATAAATGATGGGGATGAAAGAGGGAAGCTTGCATTAATCTGGGGATTTGAGTACATAAGAAAAAAAGTGCGACTTGCTCATTTTTGTTTGTCTTAAGGCATTACCAGGCCAGATTTTTTGGGGGGACAAACCTTATGGTTGCAACTCACATGCTCTTAAAGAGTAGAAAGCAGTCTGGCTTGCTGCATACCTAAGGTATGCAGGTATAGGCATAACCGGGTTATTCCTGTGTTGAATTTTTAACTATTAGCTGAATCAGACCATGTCTACTTGAGTTGCATTTGAAGCCTTCTAAGCCTGTGCTTTGCAAGAGGTCAAAATTTAATGGTCGTAATGTTCTCTTGCGACTTTAAAAGTTGGTGAAGATAATAGAAAATAGTATCAATGCCTTAGAAAACACCAAGCACAATGTATTTCTACTCCTTTTGTAGTACTGAGGACAATTAAAGCTTTGATCTTGGTTGTTGTACAACTTGCATCAGTTCAGGTTGCGATATATGTGAGCCTATTTAAATTGCTACTTTAGGAGGAATAGTTAAACCAATCAGTAGTTAGTCTGTGCCTCCCTAAAACCTCTTCTGGCTCCTACTGGTCTTCCTGCCCATGTTCTTCCCTACCCAGAATAGTTCTGCTCCTCGGAACCATTTCTTTCACTGCAACTCTAAATTGTATTCTGAAAGCTGAGGATAAAAATTTCACCATCCTTGAGGTGGCAAAACCTAGTTTTTGGTTACACTATTGTGTGTTTTCATACTATTCTGCTTATTCTTAGCTCCAAAGTACAGCTACTGTAAAATTAGGTCTGCTATTTGCAGACAATAGTAAATTATTTTTTTTAATTTTTTTTTTTACCTGCAGTGGTTGATAGACTTGGAGAAAAAATGGAGACTCATGACCAGGAAAGGCTTGGACATATGGAAGAACACAAGTTGTCATCAGGAGATCAAAGAGAAAACGTATTCTAAAATGGTGACATCAGTTGTCAGAATGGTGAAATCTCTCAAAAGACCAGTTTGAAAATACCCTTTGAGGACAATCAGACAGAGATGTCTGGGAAGAGAAACTGTAATGTGAGAGACTCCCAGGACATTGTGGTCTTGGGAAGAACTTTACCAGGACAGAATCCTTATCAGTGCACTGTGTGCAGTAAAAGTTTCAGCTGCAGCTCAAGCCTTCTCCAGCACCAGCATAGCCACAGGACAAAGAAGGCTTACAAGTGCATGCAGTGTGGGAAGATCTCCAGCTACATCTCAGCTCTGACCCAGCGCCAGGCAGTACACTGCAGGAAGCGCATATTTGGTGCGCAACTTGTGGTGACCGTTTCACACGCAGCTCCAGTCTCACTCTCCACTGCAAGACTCACAAAGGGGAGAAGCCCCCTGTGTGCACAGACAATGTAGTCTGCATTTCAGTAGTGCTTTTGAGCTGGTGGCTCACCTGGGATTACACACGTGAATTCATTGTGGTCCTTTGTGCCTCAGCAAACTGGAACCACAGGCAAAAGGAAGAAGCAATCCCTCTATAGGACCACACAGCCTCTAAAAATTTTTGTTCATTTGGTGTACCTTAAAAGTATGTGCTGGTAATGCCTAAGAATGGCAAAGAGTGAAAAAAATTAAAGAAAAAAAAAAAACCAAAACAGAAAAAAAGGCAGCCCTTAATCCGAAGAGCCTGGTTGGAATATCAATTAATTGCTTAGAGTCCACTGGCTGAGGAATGAATCCCTCTCTTCTAATACATAAGCCTCTGTTGGGGTGGAAATAGAAGTTTGTATTTATTTAAAAGCCAGAAACAGGATACATTACTGGCTGAGACGAGAGCTAGAAACTTTAACGATACAGTTTTGGTTCTGAGTTCAGGTACAGGATGACCTTGTGCTAATTACTTTGTCTCTCTGTCTTTATGACTCATAGTTTAAAAAAGAAATGTCTTTTAACTTAACTTTCTCAGTGTAGTGTGGACTAATGTGTGCCCAGATACTACAGTCATTAGAGACAGATGAGTTTAGTAGCTTAAAGAGCAACTTGTTCTGAAAGCCTAGTTGTCCCTGTCTTTTGCTTCTTAAAGGAAGATATTCTAAAACTCTGGACTTTAGAAGTTCTTCCATCTTTTAATGGAATTTGGGCTCCTGACTTCCAAAGGCACTTCTGAATATTAGCCTTTTGTAACCATCTGAGATTTCCAAAGGGATCGGTGCTGAACTGATCTATTCTTTACTGCCCAGTGCTTATAGATCTGCATAACTCCTTGGCATCAGCAGAAGGATTGGCTCCTCAAGTTAGCAGTCTTCTACTAGAAATCTTTGTTTCCTAGCTTGCTTAAATAACACCTAGCTGAAGAAAAAGCAATGACTTGAAAATTGGACTTAAATCTAGAGATATGAGAGTAGTGTCTCTGCTATTGTGGTGTCCTGGTTTTGGCTGGGATAGAGTTAATTTTCTTCCTAGTAGCTGGTATAGTGTTCTGTTTTGGATTTAGTATGAGAAGAATGTTGATAGCAACAACTAAAAACATCAGTGTGTTAAGTAGTGTTTATACTAAGTCCAGGATTTTTCAGCTTCTCATGCCCAGCCAGCAAGAAGGCTGGAGTGGCACAAGAAGTTGGGAGGGGACACAGCCAAGACAGCTGACCCCAACTGACCAAAGGGATATTTTGTACCATGTGATGTCATGCCCAGTGTATAAACTGGGGGGCAGTTGGCCGGGGAGGAGGGATCACTGCTCGGAAGCAAACTGGGCATCTGTCGGCGAGTGGTGAGCAATTGCATTGTTCATAACTTGTTTTGTATATTACAATTCTATTATTATTGTTATTGTCATTTTACTATTATTTTATTTTCTTCCTTTCTGTCCTATTAAACTGTCTTTATCTCAGCCCACAAGTTTTACATTTTTTTCAGTTCTCTTCCCCCATCCCACTGGAGCAGGGGGGAGTGAGCAAGTGGCTGCGTGGTGCTTAGTTGCCAGCTGGGGTAAAAGCATGACATATGGTAAGCATCAGGATAGTCAGACTGAAATGGACTTTCATTTTACTGCACAATTATGCAATGGAAAACTGGGCAGTTACTAAGAACTGAGGTGCTTGTCCCATCCTTCCTGTTCCATCTTGACTTTCCCCAACTGAAATTAGACCCCATCTTACGGGTCTACGGACATCAGGGTATTGATTTAAATATTTTCATTTATTGAAGAAATTTAACTTTTTTTCACTGAGATTAAAGGATGAAGAGAGAGACCCTAGGGTACCAAAGCATGCTAGAGAAGCTGCCATTATTACAGCCTGTGTTCTTTAGAGCCATTTTGGCTTTTTTTTGTGGTGTAATTAGTAGTATTAATGCCAGAAGACTATTTTTGTATATTAATAAACACAAAATATTTTGAAGTTCTATTTGCTTTTACCTCCTTTCACAGAGCTTGCCATCCAAAGTATCTGGAACAAGGATCTGAATCAGGACATCCTGGTATTTTGAAAAAGTGATTTCTTAGACATAAGGTTATCTCTGACTCACCAGTCACTTTGTGCATGTTTTTAGACGCCTGAGTTCACTTAACCTTCTAGTGCCTATCTGTCTTCATGTCCCTATTTTTTGTAACAGAGCCCCAGCAAATTGCATCTTTCATCTTATTCTTGACATTCTCTGCTCTCCCAAGTCCCCTTACAAAAATGAGAGGCAAAACCCACAAGTTGGGTACTTCCTATTGTTTCTTTTCCATGTTTAAATCCTTTCTCTTCTTTCTCATCTTCCCCACATGTAACTGACTGTCAGATGTGAAACTGGGTAGCAGATAACAGAATATTGTTGGAGTAGACCAAGGAATTGCAGGTCTTTGAAGCTGTTTTAGAAAGTGGGTGTTTAAGCTGATACTATTTGTGGGAAGTTGAGATATCCCAGGTTCCTGGTCGTAGGATGGTAAATTTGACGGAGTCCAGCACTCCCTTTTTGTTCGTGAAACTGTTCCCTTTATTCCTTAGTGCTCAGTTAAGCTTAAGTAGCAGCACAGTGGCAGAGAGAAATCCTGGTTGATTTGGACCAGTGAGAGGGCAACTTTAAAAGTCCATCTAAAGTCTGAAGTCCTATATTCAGACTCCCAAAGGAGAATGCAGCATGAAAGTTTGAGCATGTTACTCTGGATGTGAACTTGCTGTGTGCTGAACCAGAATTAATATGTTTTCCTAGAACTAGACACACTACAGGTCTGGAAGCAGTAATACAAAGACTTTTCTTGCCAATTTCTGAGCAATACTAGCTCTTTCTCTTACTCTGAACAATGGACTTGTGTGGCAGTTACTTTATTACCAATTTAGTTCAATTAATTCTAATATTAATTGCAATGGTTGACAAATTGTCAGTTAACTTAGACTATGTAGAGAGTTTAGGAGTGCTCAGTATTTCATTATAAAGAGCAATTAGGACAAAAACCATTCCTACTGATGGTAGATGATAAACCTTAGAAAATACCAATTTTAAACTAATATCTCATACGCCTGTTTATTTGATAAGTTTCTATACAAATTCACTCAGTGCTCAAGAACTAAGGTTATCTGACTTCTGAATTGTATTTTTTTATAAATCAAAGCAACACTGAAGATGAGGGATGGAGGGAGAAGGAAGACTTCACCCACTGTGCATGAACCCACTCATGCTTGAGATAGAGGTTAGCCATCAACTACTATCTATTTTTGTCTCAGCTGGATGACCTGCTGTCTGAGGTGATTCAACAGTTTTTTAAAGGAAGTTATAGAAGTGTCTGAACTCATATTCTTAATGGTGTGGATGATGTTGTCTGTCTTTGGTCACTCCAATAATATTCTATTCAGAAAGAAGAGGACAAAAGAATTGTTTCTACCACCCAGATAATTGTTTTGATATTGCCCCTCTTATAGTGTGCTGTCAGTTGCTGGAATAAGGCCAAAACTGTTGCTCACTCCTCAGGAAAAGGCTCCTAAAACTTGAAGGCAAGCATTGAGGGAGAGAAAAACTAATTTCAGACTGGAAATTACCTAAATGTATTAAGAGTGGAGGTAATTGTACTCTGAGGTCAAGAATGGTTTTCCTTTATCTGATTTGTGCCAAGTCCTGCACAGTGCAATCATGCTTTATGGGCTCCAGAGCAGAGGGTGAGAAGTGTGAGTAGGTGTGGAGCTCTGGACATTTCTGAGTGGTGTCAGGGAAGGTAAAGAGACACAATGCCTGTCTGTTCAGCTGTAGTCACAAGTAGCTGTCTCTTAGTGGTCAAGATTATTACACCAAGTGCCTTCCACAAAATGCCCATCTCTGAACTTCTGAAGCTTCATTACTCCTAGAATCCTCCCAGCTGGTCAATCTACCTCTCCTAGCAGTCTTTCCTTCTAAACCTTAGTTTAGCATTACATGTTACAGAGCACATGCTTAGCGTACAACATCCCTCAGGATGGAGAATTAGATGTAGCATAGAAAAGGAAATAATTCTAAATTTGAAGAATGTTCGGCTTCTAGTGCTTAACAAAAAGGCAAGGGCAAACTGAATAGTCACTAATACATACAGTTAAGCAAACATCAGCTCTTACTGTGTAGAAAGTATTATTGATATTTTCAGATGTTGGAGTATGTGTCTCGGCAACTTTTTATAACTGTAATTTTTTTGTTTGAAAAAATTTTTTTCAGTAAACATACTGAGACTAAAAAGTCCATTTCATGGAAGTGTATTGACTTAGGTTTAAATTCCTGGTAGACAGTGCATACTTTTGACACAAACAAATGGAAGCAATGTTTTGTCACCCTTTTTAAATTGGCCTGTATAAGGATGTGCTTTCACAAACACAAATGCTCCATTTTTAGTGTAGATAAACCATGCATGAATTCAGGCTCTAAAATCTGACATGTCTCTAAATCCCAGTTTTTCCCCCTAGCTAAACCAGTGTGGAAGGTATTGGAACCATTCTAATTTCCACTTGGTGTCAGACAAATTCCCCTTCCCCCCGTAAGTCTAGTCTTTGGAAAAACTCTCAGCACCTGAAAAAGCATTTTACATCAGTGTTGGATAAATATGGAAGAGCTACTATCTGTTCTGCCTTTAACCATGTAAGCAGCAAACAAAGCGAAGATTGATTTATAATACAAGAGAAAAACCACCTACCTATGAAATTACTTTCATCTTTCTACATGGCTCTTCAATGGTTAAAAAAATTCTTTCCAAGTATATTTTCTGATTACTTAAGTCTTTTTTAACTTTAATTTACAGCTACCACTTCCACATGTGTACATTTTAATGATTTGCTCTTCCAAATGATACTTATCAAATTAGCTTATTCCAGAAAAAGAATCCATGAGGTAGTCTTACTCAATCAGCCTTGTTTCTCTAATTACTTCCTTATCTATGAAAATGTGGTTATCACTTTTGATTACTCTTAGATAATTAAATAATGACAAAAGTGCTTAATTTATTAAGTTAAGAACCTTTAGCTCATACTGCCTTTTGATATATGATCTTAACTCCCATTAACACAGCTTTTGCTTCAAATATTGAAAGCAAATACCCCTTTTTTATTTCTGTATTATGGACTGGATGCTAAAATGGTATAAAGCTTTTAGGTTATTAAAGGAGATTTTGCAATCAGCACATTTTTAGATTTTTAAATCAAATGTGTACTGACATAAACATATTTAGGTATTAAAACTTAACTTTTCAATAAATCATTATAATACTCTTTTTGTTTCATTCCATTGTGAGAAGATGTGAGCTGGGACTGTCCCCTTCATGAAGTGTTTGCAAGCTCCCTGTCAGATAGGAGTACTGGAGTCTGATGTCTCTGGAACTGAATTAGGATGTTAATGGGTATTGCCTGCTAACCACCCTGTTGCCTTTCTCTCCCTGTTCATAGCTTTTGCAACTGAATACAAACTGAGAAGTCAGAAGTTTTTTCTTTACAGATAAATTATTACTGATAAGCTTATTAGTTTTCATATGCCCACCTAAATTTCTTAGTGTGGTCTTAGTTTTAGAATATTAATGATTGCATTTTTTTGATTAAAGTTATTAGTCTTATTTGATTTGGAGGAGTGAATTCAAACAAAACATTGAGTTTCTTTCTGGTTTATGCTTAGGAAAAAGAAAAGAAGGGGAAAACAGTGAAATAACTTTGTGGGGGTGTCCTGGGTTCAGCTGGGATAGAGTTAATTTTTACAGGAACCTGGGAGGTCGGGGGCATAGCCGGGGCAGCTGACCTGAACTAGCCCAGGAGCTATTCCATACCATGTGCCATCATGCTCAGTATACAAATGGGGAGCAGTCTGGGGGGGGCTCTCGACTTTCGGTGGGGGAAGTGGCGGAGCGTCGGGTTCAGGGTGGTGAGCAGTTGCACTGTGCATCACTCGTTTTGTATATTCTTTTATTAGTACCCTTGTTGTTGTTGTAACTTCTCTTTTTGCCTTGTCCCAGTAAATTGTCCTTCTCAACCCACAAGGTTCTGATTTTTTTTTTTCTTTTCCCCTTTCTGATTCTCCTCCCCAGCCCACCGGAGGGAGGGGGGTGGGGAGGAGTGAGCGAGCGGCTGCGTGGTCCTTTGTTACCGGCTGGGCTGAAACCACGACAGGGGGAAACAAAGAAAAAAATTGGGACTCCAGTAAGAAGAGAAAAGATAGTTAAAAAAAGGCTATAAAAGAGAAGATAAAGGAAAGACAAGCAATTAGATTGAGCCCTCCCCAATATAGATTTTCTTCTCATTTACATTAATGGAAATCTACTAGAACTCCAATGGATGTTCTTATTTACAAGTGATTTTCAACGGCTGGCTGTGTGAGTAATGCACATACTGTGCATCAGATTTGAGATGTGTGTGGCCCTGGATGGGCCATGGGAGAGGAAAGCCTAAAGCCTGAAATCCTGTACCTCCTTTCTGTATGAATAAATCAGGTCCCTAAAGGGAGAAAAGGGAGTACTAACTACCGTTTTAATAAAACAGAAATAAGAAAGAGTACATGTTTTCTGTCTAATTTGTTTTAAATTACTTCTGAGGAGTCTATTGAGGAATAGAAAACAATGACATTACTGAATGGCTGAATATTTCTTAGCATAGGCAGTACATACCTATACAAATATTGCTGGAGATTAGAAGTTACGATTGAAGTCTGTGGAAGTACCATGCTGTGAAACTAATATACTGATGATGAGGCCCAAAGGACCTCATCTCAGTTTGAATTTTGTTACAGAGAATTTCATCAAACTTGAGCTTATTAAAAACAAAGCCACATTATCTGTTTGTTCTATGAGCCCTTTTTGGTGATTATGTTCTTTGTGCTGGAAGTCTTCTCTTTTGGTACTGTCCAGTTTTTCAGAAACTACCC
Source organism: Haliaeetus leucocephalus (assembly GCF_000737465.1). Lineage (NCBI taxonomy): Eukaryota > Metazoa > Chordata > Aves > Accipitriformes > Accipitridae > Haliaeetus > Haliaeetus leucocephalus. Next base: position 1,593,556 of record NW_010972875.1, on the reverse strand, counting down.
TATGCAAACACTTTTTTAGCATTTGCTAGCATCTTTTTGACCTTTCTATAGCATTTGTCATGACTAGCCCATCTGACTTTTTTGCAATTGCAGCAATTGCTGTGAGACTGCGATACAATGACTTACTACATTCTTTTACTTGCACTCTATTTTCATTACTTCTTTCTTTCCTTGAATAGAAACAGGATGGAAAGTCCATGTTTGTGATATTTGTAAAAAAATACTCTCTATTATGATAACCAATCAAAACAAAAAATTAGAGTCAATGTTTATTAATCAAAACTAGACAAACCTTAAATATTAATTGTTTGGTTAATAACAGAAAATTTTATTGAGAACAGTTTTATAATGGGTGTGGGTGCAGTGGAGATGACTACTGATACTTAAGTATAGCGTAGACATATCTGAGTTAGCTTTAAGTTTTCTATATCTGAGCTATCCAGATGCTAAGCACTGATGTATCTGTCACAACATAGAGACAGCAAGGCCTAAATGATTACCACTGTACAACCTAAATAACATAAATCTAGTTCAGAAATTTCTGCTCTGTCCTACAGCCAAAGTAATACAGAGCCACTTGACACTGGAGGCTATGGAATTTGATAGGGAAAAACTTAATGTGACTAATGGCAGCTGTGCTCAGGACAAGGAAATTAAAGTTGTATAGGTTGCTGGATTTTTCTGAGCACAAGTTTTTGCATTACTTAACATTTATATAATATATAGATGTTATATATAAATATATAATATAACTGTGTGAAGAGTGTGTGTTAGCTACCTATACTCCCAGCAGAAAGTATTCCCCTAATACTAGCAATATAGAGAAGATAGGTGTTCAACATGCTAGACAGATCTGGACATCTTTACACACATACTCAAGAAGTTCAGTGCTGCTGTGCAGCAATATGGATCAAATTTGGCTGTCAGATGATTTGTAAGTGAAAGTATGTCTCCAAATTATAACATAATTTTCAGTAGTTTTCTCTGAAATTGCCTTAGATTTGATTAAGTTACTGCCAGAACAAAGTACATTTTCTATGCATTAATCATTAGAAATAAACTTGTATTTTTAATTTATTTCTAATAAGTAATACATACTGTGAGTGATTGTTCTTTGTTTATGGATGACTGCTAGAGCAGCTTGAATTTTATAATAATTCATGAGAAATTAATAAGCAGTCATAATGAATAAACTTAGGGACAGTTTAATGACTATTCATCAGCAGTTCATGCACAACAAATCCAAATGTTTATCAAAGATGTTCATAAACACAGTGCACAAGCAGCTTTAATGAACTGATAAAGAACATTAATGAACATTCATTACGAATTTCCCTTTGCTGAGAATGACATCCTCAGAGGAGATCTAACATTTCAAATTATTTTCCTTTTAAAGAAAAGAAACACTGATGTTTCAAAAAATCTTAGTGCTTAGGATAGGGGTGAAAATAAAATACAAATTAAATTTTTTATTGAGGCCAGGTATAAGTTGTGGTGGAGTCTAAGAATATCTGCTTGTCATGATCTGTGTGAGGGATCTTCAAAGACCATTTTGCTAGAAGTCTGCCAGATATTTATAGAGTTGTCATCTGCTACTTTGTGGATTGGCACCTTCACTGTGGATTTCATGATTGTCTATTTTCCACAGAATATAGAAAAATTGAAATGCAGGGCTGCATTCTAAGAGCCTTTTGAAGAAGGAAAAGTTTGAACATCAAGCAGAAGAAAAGAAAAAATTCTAGAGGTGTGAGAAAAGGGAGTAATATTTAGCAACTCACAGAAAGGGAAATTATTTCTAGAGTTGCATCTGGATACCAAAGGATATCATCAAGTTCGGAATGGGACTGCACATTCATGGACAAGAGGTCCATAAACAGGGGTTACTAAAGTGACTATGCAGGAATGTACCCTCTAACATCTCAACTGATTGTGACTGCTTAGAGGATATGAGGGAAATGACAGAGGTTAGGTTCTTGTATTGTCCTTAAATGGAGTGTCCCGTTGCTGCTATCAGAGACAGGATAAAGACCATTGATCTAAGCCAGTAGATCTTTTCTTATGTTCTTAGATATTTTCAGTGAATAAAGAGGTTATTGTGAAAGATGTGTAAGTTAGAACACGATGAGCATCAGAAACTGCATGGCTGAGAGACTATGATTATCCTTGTTTTCACACTCTCTGTAATGCTGAATGGAGGATTTACACTGACATGTATCTTTTAGAAACTTGTACTATTTTATTTCAGATTTCAACTTGTTTTGGTAGTAGACCATTTGTAATCCCAGTAACATTTAATTATAACCTAAAATTTGGAAAAAAATACTGAACTTTCAATTCTCTGTTTCTGTATTGTCAATATACAATGACTATGTGCTTGAAGAGTTGTATATATTATGTCTATGGAAACTTCTTTCCGTTCATACTTTTTTGAATAAAATTATTAACTACTTCCCCCAATCACCACCACCACCACATTTATGGAGGAGTTACTGGATAGGCACTGGCATTTTTGCTCTTCCACTTAATTATTTGGGACGACATTACATATCAATACACAATTTCAGAAATGTCTCTTCAATAAGCCTGTGATGGTGGCAGAATGTCTACAAGAGCTATCAGAGATACAAGCCTATGCCGCTGCTGAATACTAGCTGAGAAATAAAACTTGTGAAGAGCAAGCCATGGAACAGCCTCAGATGCCAGTACCGGTTCTCAGAATGGTACGAAGAAAATGCTTTCTTGTTCACTTCCATGCAGTATCTGCTGCTTTCCTCATTCAGAATCCTCATGCAGCAAAATAGACCAGGGCAGTTCTATAAGAAGACCTTCGAGAAAGATCCAGGAGCACATTGACAACCCTATTTGATACCTGAAGGAAGAACTCCTAAGCTGTTTTCTTCCCAGAAAATTCTGTGCATTAAATTCTATCCTAAATGTTAGTGGAAGAAGTTGTATTTCTTCTCCCCTGTCACAGAAACAGAATGTTAAGTAGGAGAACTTCAGTGCAGCAAATTAAAATCATAGGTTCAGGAAACTAGCTTAACACTTTCTCAGTTTATGATTTTGGTTATGAGTATTTCTTAAACCAAAAAATTTATCCTTGTAGTTAGGAGCTATATATTATTCCTCTTGATTATCATTTCACTGTTGGAAAATGACTATATATGTCTTATATTTTATTCAAATTGCATTCATAATCCCAAGTAAAAAGTGTGGAAATTATTTATTATTTAGCATGGTTCATTTTCATTGGCAATACAGTGAGAATTAGACTAATCTCTGTTCACATTCATAAAATACAGCTATGTGTTCCATGTTATTTCTAGTAACTGACTAAAGTTTCACCAGCACAGTGATGAAGGCCTAGATGAATGACTGTTTAACTATATGCTGGTTCCTTTTCACAGCAAGTTAAAATGATATGCACAGCATATTAATCACAATTTCATTGCAGAAGCATTGGAGGTCAACTGAATAAAATCACATTTCTCTGCAGAGGAACTGGAGGAACAAAACATTATTTCTTCAACTGGGATATGCTTTTTTATCTCTAATTCATAGTTACTGGAATAAGATGAAAGCTGTACTAATCATTGCACTGAATTTGCTTTGCATACGGAATAACTAAGCTGCTTCTGGTTTTACTACTACTAAGAACTCTATAGATACTCATGTAACTCACTATGCTCAAAAACATGTTATGGGCAAAAAGGGAACTTACATATATAAAGCCAAGAATTTATTATTAGTATAATTGAAATCTTAACAGTCTAATCGAGGAATCATTATTAGTTCACATCTAATTATTACAAAAAAGGAAAGAAAAGTAGAATGGAAAAGTCTCAGTAATAGCAATCCAGTCAAAACTCTTACATATAGACTTGCTGGTAACTACCCTTTGTCCTGGTGTTATGCTCATCCTGTGGCCTTTCTCGGTCCTAAGGTCAACGATTTCAGTCTGGTGTGTGCACGTATGTCGGTGGAGGGGGAGTACAGTGTGTCGTTAGCAGCAAGTCCTTTGCTGGGAGCAATGTGATGTTGATGGCTTGTTATTCTAAGATTGTGGTCATTTTTTTATATTTGCTAACTTATTCTTTGTTCTGTTTATTACCCCCAAACTGTTTTGTTTTTTTTTTCCAGCTCCATTTCTTTAACTTACCACCAATGAGACCCCCATCCTTGGAGTCTCCAGTGTTAGTTGGGTCTCTGTCTCCTATCATCCCATGCCTGTAGTCCTGCACACCATGGTCAGTGTTCCCACTTCTCAAGGCCTCTACCAGGCCTGTGTTTCTGCTCACTACATTATTATGTTGTAATCATAAATATCTAATTTTACACAGAATAGCTACTTGTTACTATCTGTATAAAAACTATGGTTGTATCATGAAAAGTTAAGCAGAAGTAGAAGTAGATATAGTCACCTGGTTATTTTAAAAAAAAAAGAAAAAAAGAAAGAAATCTGGTAGAGTTAAGCCAAGTAAAAACAAAGCTCCAGACAGGTCAAGACAAATTCAGACAGAGCAAGTCTGACAAGTCTTAGTCCTTTTAGACTCAGTGGCCTGTGGCTTATTACTGTGCTTCTGGGCTGCAGGGTTACAGCCTTAACAGGTACTTTCTAATTTCTCTCTCAAAATTAGAAGACTTAATTTTGGAAGAGTCTGATCAAAAGTAGCTTCACTGAAGATCATATGGTTAATACTCAATTCATCTAACCATGTGAACTAGTCTTGATTTTTCTTTGTTTCTTATTCCTTATTGCTTTTCCACTCCATTCTTACACATCCTTGTACCTCTTTTGGATTAAATATGTACACAAACATGTTTTCTTTATACATGAGAACCTCTAAAGCATTACAGCTATTTTAAAACTGGATTGTGTATGTGTTAGAAAATCTAAGCAACCAGATATCTTTACCTGGTTCTTCCACCAAACCCTTAAATACTCTGTAACTGTGACTTGTGGTGCAGTCATTAGATTCTGGCTTGTCCACCTCTTGGTGAGATTTCATTTGGCCAGCAGCATTTCTGCTATGGTCTTACACCAGAACTCTCTGTTAGGGAGAGCAGGTAGCAGCGAGGGAAGCCTCTGGTACTGGCACTCAATTAGGTATTGAATCCTGATTGGTATAGTTTGGTGAAGGAGGTTGCCAACATGAAGCTGAGTGATATCCCTGAAAAAATACTGTGCTTTTAGAGGCCACAGAGGTACCTCAACTGAAATGTGATTTCCCATGCATTTCAGTCCCTTGGTTAAGTTGAAAGTAATGGGAATTTTCGATAGAAACAGATATGGTTTAGAATGTGTGAATAGAATCATAGAATCATCATTTAGGTTGGAAAAGACCTTCAAGATCATCGAGTCCAACCATCATCCATGCCCACTAAACCACGTTCTGGAGTACCCCGTCTACTCGCTTTTTGAATACCTCCAGGGATGGTGACTCAACGACTTCCCTGGGCAGCCTATTCCAATGTTTGACAACCCTCTCAGTAAAGAAATTTTTCCTAATATCTAACCTAAGCCTCCCCTGCTGCAGCTTGAGGCCATTTCCTCTCGTCCTATCTCCAGCCACCTGACAGAAGACACCAGCACCCACCTCACTACAACCCCCCTTCAGGTAGTTGTAGAGAGCGATAAGGTCTCCCCTCAGCCTCCTATTTTCTAGACTAAACAGCCCCAGTTCCCTCAGCCGCTCCTCATAAGACTTGTGCTCTAGACCCTTCACCAGTTTTGTTTTTCTTCTCTGAACACACTCCAGCACCTCAGTGTCTTTCCTGTGGTGAGGGGCCCAAAACTGAACACAGTACTCGAGGTGCGGCCTCACCAGTGCCGAGTACAGGGGAACAACCACCTCCCTGCTCCTGCTGGCCACACTATTTCTGATACAGGCCAGGATGCCATTGGCCTTCTTGGCCACCTGGGCACGCTGCTGGCTCATACTCGGCCAGCTGTCAACCAGCACCCCCAGGTCTTTCTCTGCTGGGCAGCTTTCCAGCCACTCTTCCCCAAGCCCGTAGCGCTGCATTGGAGTAAATAGTAAATAGTCTTATGACATGCTTGAGGCTGCGACCTAGACTTCATCAAAGACATTGAGTCCTTCCAAAAGCTTCATAGGTTCATAGGATAATTCAGATTGGAAGGGATCTCAGGAGGGCTGTAGCCCAACCTCCTGCTCAGAGCAGGGCCAGCTATGAGGTCAGACTAGGTTACTTAGGGCTTAATCCAGCTGGGTCTTGAAAACCTCCAATGTTGGAAACTCCACAGCCTTTCTGGGCAACTTTTTCCACTGCCCAGCTTTTCCCTGTATCCAGTCTCCAGTTCACAAAGTTTTTTCTTGTATCCGGTCACATTTTCTCACTTCAATGTCCATTGTGTCTCAACCTCCTGGCACGCACTACAGCGAGGAGTCTGGCTCTGACTTCTTGATAACCACCTTTTAAGTATTTGAATGTTGCTATTAAATGGTTTTAAGTTTTTACACCCATATTGAAAGAGGAATAAAATATTAATTCAATTTCAATGCCGAAATTAACAGTGTAAGTGTGGATCTGATGATGCTTTTTTTTTTTCCAAATTGCAAATAAATCTTTGTTCTTAGGTAGGTGTTGTATTTGCCTGCCTGGAAAAAAAAAAAGTTTTACCCTGTGTTGTGGTTTAACCCCAGCTGGCAACTAAGCACCACTCAGCCGCTCACTCACTCCCCCCGCTCCAGTGGGATGGGAGAGAGAATTGAAAAAAAGGTAAAACTCGTGGGTTGAGATAAAGACAGTTTGATAGGACAGAAAGGAAGAAAATAATAATAATGATAATAAAATGATAATAATAAAAGAATTGGAATATACAAAACAAGTGAGGCACAATGCAATTGCTCACCACTCGCCGACGGATGCCCAGTTAGTTCCTGAGCAGCGATCCCCTCAGGCCAGCTCCCCCCAGTTTATATACTGGGCATGATGTCACACGGTATGGAATACCCCTTTGGCCAGTTTGGGTCAGCTGTCCTGGCTGTGTCCCCTCCCAGCTTCTTGTGCCCCTCCAGCCTTCTCGCTGGCTGGGCATGAGAAGCTGAAAAATCCTTGACTTTAGACTAAACACTACTTAGCAAGAACTGAAAACATCAGTGTTATCAACATTCTTCTCATACTAAATCCAAAATATAACACTATAGCAGCTACTAGGAAGAGAATTAACTCTATCCCAGCTGAAACCAAAGGATTCTCAGGGAGACCAGGCAGGGTAGACAGCTGTTTAATTACTTCTGTCTCCAAGGCAGCTATCCCAAAAGCCCACTGATACCCCTTCGGGTCCTTAAAATACCCCCTCCTGAGATAGTCTATGCCAAAGATGCATGGAGCCTCTGGGCCAGTCACAATGGGGTGTTTCTGCCATTCATTCCCAATTAGGCTTACTTCAGCCTCCAATACAGTTAGTTGTTGGGATTCTCCTGTCACTCCAGAAATACAGGTGGGTTCTGCCCCTTTATAACTTGATGGCATTAGAGTACACTGTGCACTTGTGTCCACCAGAGCCTTATACTCCTGTGGGTCTGACATGCCAGGCCATTGAATCCACACAGTCCAATAAACCTGGTTATCCCTTTCCTCCCCCTGGCTGGAGGCAGGGCCCCTCTAATCCTGGTCAGAGAATTCATTACTCACTTCTTGTAAAAATGACATAGAAATTCCTTCAAGAGGATCAGAAGTGAGAGCAGCCCTTCTACTCTGGAAACTGTAGCAGTGTTTTTCCTGGGAGAATCCCCTTTTGTGGTTGTTTTTCTTTGCAACTTGTGTACCTGTGCATCTAGGGTCGAGGTAGGTTTTCCATCCCACTTCCTCATGTCCTCTCCATGGTCATGCAGGTAAAACTACAGGGTACCCTGTGGTGTGTACCTTCTACATTCTCTCTTGAGAGCAGAGGAATGCTCACTCCTAAATAGCTGAGATACTGGTCCATATAGGTGGGGAGTAGGAATTTTTTTATCAGTTCAATCAGGTTTTTTTACTTTTTGGAAGTTTTTTCCACAGCTGAGACACAGTCTCGTAGGGAGGAAGAGAGATTTTCATTGTATTGCCAGACCTGGCAATCCATTTCATCCACCGTTGATGCATCTTCATCTTTCCTGGTCAGTACTGCCAATGGTTTGGCATATGACAGTGGTGTGCTCCGTACAAACTTCTGCTACGTGGGTCATGTGCATTGGACTTCATCTGGATCTCTGGGCAATTGTGCATTGTCCAGGTCATAATAAATCATCTCTAGCATGGCTAATTCCCTTAGGTACTGGATACCTCTCTCCATGGTGGTCCACTTGCCTGGTTGACATAGAATATCTTCCTTGAAGGGGTACCTTTCCTTCATGCTTGACAGGAGTCACCTCCAGAGGCTGAGGGCTTGTGTCCCTTTTCCAATTGCCTTGTCAACGCTCCATTCCCTAGAGAGGGATCCCAGCTGCTTGGCTTCCCTACCCTCTGGTCCCATTGTCCCAGCATCGGAGCAGCCAGGTGATAACACACACACCTGGACAACGGCTGAAATCCTTTCGCATATCCCGCAGCTCACTCAGGGATAGGAATCGGGTGATTACCTCTGATTCTGCCTCTTCCTCCTGTTCTTGTGATGACCTTGGTTCATCTTCATCCCTTACTAAGCAAACTGATTTTCTTGTATATTTCTTCTCCTGTATAGGGGCAGCTGATACTGGCACAGGTTGGTTCTCTGGTTCAGCTGCAATGCCTGTCACATGGGTTCGAGTAACCGCAGTGCCTGTTGTGGGGGTTGGAGTAGCCGCAGTGCCTGTTGGTCTGTTTTCTTTCCCTTCCCCCTGAGGGTGCTGCATAATATCGAGCAGCGTTTGGTAAATACTGGCCGGGGCTCAGCACAGAGCAGTAAGTTGTGCCTCTTTGGAATAGCCACAGCATTTTCCTTTCAAATATTCTGTCACTTCATCAGGGTCCTGTAGTTGTTTGGGAGTGAAGTTCCAGACCATTGGAGGTGAGAAGTTCTCTAGATACCTGCCCATATTGTCCCACATGCCATGCCACTTGTGATTATCCAGCCTTGGGGCAGATTTCTGGGTGATATTCTTAAACAGTTGTTTAACCTTAAACAAGACCTGAAACATATTCAGGAGGCATAGCAATAGGAACATGCTGGTTTGAACATCCCAAGAATATTCAAAATTCTCAAGAGCTCTTGTAATTTGCCCAGAGGAGAAGAGGAAGATGAAGGGATGTGTCTCCCCCATGGATTGGCTTTCCCAGAAGAAAAGGTAAAAGGTGTTATTAGTAGTAGTTTCTGACAGATGGCTCCTGAAGTTCAGAGGTGACAGCAGTGCTGAGTACTAGATTAGTTTCACAACCAGCGATTCTATCGGATCATAAGCCAGTGTTACAAAGTACAACATGGTAACTTTTGCCCAATTCCCATGGGTAATAAACAGCATGACAGGGAGCATGTACTGCAAGCAAGGTATTACATAACAGAACTTTAAGAACAAGCGCACTGACTTTGAGAGTGAGTAAATCAACATTGTGACCAGCGACTGTTGAACCAATATAATGAATGCTTGTAACAAATTTGTTTTAGCGAGTTCCAGTCAGATTTGTTATTATCCCAACCTGTCGAGCCCTATATTGGGCACCAAAAAGGACTGTTGTGGTTTAACCCCAGCCAGCAACTAAGCCGCACGCAGCTGCTCAATCACTCCCCCCACTCCAGTGGGATGGGGGAGAGAATTGAAAAAGTAGGACTTGTGAGTTGAGATAAAACCAGTTTAACAGGACAGAAAGGAAAATAATAATAATAATAATAAGAATAAGAATAAGAATAAGAATAAGAATAATAAGAATAATAATACGATGACAACAACAACATATTATTAATAATAATAGAATTGGAAAAACAAGTGATGCACAATGCAATTGCTCACCAGTCACCAAATGATGCCCAGTTTGCTCCCAAGCAGCAATCCGCCCCTCCTGACCAACTCCCCCCAGTTTCTGTACTGGGCATGACATCACATGGTATGGAATATTCCTTTGGCCAATTTGAGTCAGCTGTCCTGCCTGTGTCCCCTCCCAACTTCTTGTGCCCCTCCAGCCTTCTTGCTGGCTGGGCATGAGAAGCTGAAAAATCCTTGACTTTAGACTGAACACTACTGAGCAACAACTGAAAACTTCAGCGTGTTATCAACATTCTTCTCATACTAAATCCAAAACATAGCACTGTACCAGCTACTAGGAAGACAATTAACTGTATCCCAGCCAAAACCAGGGCACCCTGAAAGGGTCATTCTTACTTTTCATCAAGCTAAATCAAACATCCGTGGTTCACCTTTTTTATATAATGGATGCACACTAGACAGAGAGTCTTCTCAAAAATACCATCATTTAAGAAAATAAGTCTTTTGTGCAGTGCATATTACAAATTTGGAGAGGTCAGATCAATAACATAATAACTGTTCACTTTTAATTTCATCTGGAAGATGCTGATTATCTACCACAAAGTGTTGCCTGCCATACATATCATTGTTTTTGTCTTTGGCACCATGCCTGCAATATATCATGTCAAGAAGAATTTTTCCCTGAATTGTGGAACAAATCAGAGGTAGACAGGCATTTAAAAACAGATTTGATTTGCTGTATTTTGCAAGCTTTCTGAGGCAAAGTGATAAACCATAGCAGCTTGAAGTAATGTTATGAGAGCACTCTATCACTCTGCATATGCTTAACTCTGTTTTGCTCTCATGCTGCCCTTAAAACTGTTTGGGAGAAATAAAAAGAACTATCAGTTTGATACAGATTTGTAATACCAGAAATGCTGAATCATGGATCCAAATAAGCTATGTGTATAAAAGCATTACATGTTGAATGAATTAATTGTATATTACCTGGGAACTTCTATAGGTTGCTATTTTTCCCATTGATGCCCTAATGAAATTTTTAAAAGATGTGTGTTGGCCTGGAGTTTGTTGAACAGTATTACTTTTTTGACTGTTTTCAGAGCTAAAACTGAAGATATTTTTTTTAAAAAGAATTCTTAATTTAAAACAGTCTTCAGTGAACTTTCCTTTTTCACCCATCTGTGAGGGAAATACAAGTGTTCTAGTAAGATTTAAAATTTGATGGATAGTTTTGATAACAAACCCCATAAATTTTAAGAAAATAAGAAGTAATTTAATGAAGTGGGAGGAAAACAACATCCAAACTACAATACTCAGTTCTCTAAGACCCAGGTGCCTAACACTGAGCTTGTGTTAGGAACTCTGAGTATGTATGACAGAGGCACAGATAAAAAGACACAATAAAACTACATAGAAATAAATCTTGAGACTGATTCTTTGAACATACAAAACTTAATAGACACAGAGATTCATATTTCAGCATAACCAATGCTAATAATGTATATTAAAAAAAACCCACCCAAAGTTCAAGTCTGCATTTTTGGCTGGGGATAGTCAGGTCCTGTTGGAAAGGTATCCTCCATAGATTAATTACTTTAAAGAACTTTATATTTTTCAGATCTGAAAAATACACAGTATAATGTAATTTAAATCTTAGAAGTCCTGTACATTTCTCAGCATAGGAGTAAATTTATTAAGTAAGGGCTGGTAGGAATAGCCAGTAAAGAGACACCTTTGAGATATGATGAAACTACATGAAGTTAACAAAACCTCCAGGTAAAAATGCAATAAAATAGAATAAGCTCTTATCTGCTCAAAATAGGATTGACAGCCTTTATTTTTGGGGTGGGAGAAATATATGATAAGTGCTTCTGAAGAATAAATCCACATACAACCTTCACAGAGCAGGAATGTGGGCTTTCTGATAATCTCACAGGGGGATTAGTGAAAATCCCTGTAGGCTGAAGAAATTAGGCCTCCTCAAAGGTGGCGTAAAAGAAGAAAGAAAAAGTAAAGTAGCTCACCCGAAGGGGAAAGAAAGAATGGTTGCAACAAAAATCTGCCTCAGAGGTTATGCTTTAAAAAGATATCTTTTCAGGTCTTAAAAAGAAAAAAAATTAAAAATCAGATTTATGCCTCTCTTGGCCAAAACAGTACATTAAAAAGCTTTCAATTTATAATTACTAATTAAAAAAAAAAAATCTTGTGGCTGTATCAACTTTTATAAATTTCCTAAGTTTCAAACATGCTTGGATTTTGTAAGCTTCTGTGAGCTTTTTGTTCTTCACTATTCATCAGTTAAAATCAAACATATTTTGTCTTTATGAGATATTTTGTTAGTAGCGAACTTGCCTTTCTTGTTCCTTAGACTGTTTTTTCTGTTAATATACACTGAAATCTTAAGGATATAAGCTGGAGTGAACCACAGTGCACCGACTGGAATCTAGGCAGGCAGAAATTCACAGGGGTGGCAAAGGAAACTTCATTTCTTCCACATCTTTCTTCCCTAATAAAACAGTGAGTTCTTACTAGGGACTACTATTGCACAGTTGGTGTTCTCTTCAACTGCACTCTCTAGAGGTAATAAGCTCAAGTGAGCCTGTAATGACAGCTAAACCTGTTATTCTACCTCATCCCATGGGTCCACTTTCTTGATCTGAAATGTCCCGATAACTGCTTTATTAAAAAAGTGAGGGAGTGTCCTTTTGCTTTCTCTTCACATCCAGACTGCCACATTTTCTAGTGAGAGCATGTTGTGAACTCTAATATATACAGACATTCTCACTTCATTTGGCTTAGCGAATAGTTCTTTGCTGTATGCTGAAGCTTCAGCAAGAGAAGTTGAAGGAATCTGGAAGAGTGTTCTTTGAGGAGGTAGGAGATGCTGCATCAAATGCCCTCAGAGAGAGGAGTGAACTGATCTTGAGTAGTGCACTGCTTGCTGATCAGTTGTCTAAAATAATTTAACCACTTGTTCTGTAAGTAACATCTTGTGTAAGTCTTTATCTTCATAGGAGGGTTCAGAGATACAAAATCAATTGATTCACTCACTGATTGCATCATTAAATCTGTAAATTTTCAATCTTTTCTTCTTTCTTCATAGGTTTTCTCTTAGAAGTATGCACGACACAAATGAAGAGCACAAAATGAATGAGAACTAATAATTTTAAGCAATTGCTACATCTTAATAAACTGAAGGGAGCACAGTTATGTTGGTGAAGTCCATTATTTGATGGAAGACATTGTATTACACAGATAATGCTCTATGAACAGAAGATCTTTTAAGGGTTTCTAATCGAGTCCTTTCCTAACCTTCTTGATAAAATGATTGAATTCTGTAATCACTGTTGAGTGTTTTTTAAATTGAGCTGTGCAGATGTGTAATCTCAGACTTCTGTGAATTCATTTCAGTGTAAGATTTTGCTGTTTCCTACAACTAACCTGTCGATAGAACTGTAAATGCACCTTGATGGGTCTCAAGGTTATGTTTTATCAGGTTGCTGGAAAAAAAAAAAAGGAAAACAACAAAAGCACAATGGCATTGCTCTCAGAAAGCTGTCATTCATTCACCTTCAACAGGCAATGCCAATAATCTTAAGTGAAATCCCTCTTTTTTTTTTTTTTCCTTTTAAAATCCTTGAGAAGGGTTAACTATGAGCTTTTAAGCAATTCCGAGGAACTATTCACACATTCATCATGTTCTTGTCCCATACTAATACCCCCTGGAGAAGCAATAAGGAAATCCAGGAATGTTTGATGCAATGTCAGTGCTCTTGAAATGAACCAGAACTTTCATCTAAACCCTTAGCCTTTAACAGAGATTAATATTAAAGTGACATGCTGAGGGGAAGTTGTATAATTTCTCTAGCCATAATACAGTATTCCCAATAATTAAATATATAATGACATTACAAGCAATTAATTTATGAGTGGGATCAAGTAATAGCTATGGCTTTTCCTACGAATTGGCCTTTCCCTGCAGTCCAGAATACTCCCTGATGCTGAGGACTGGTTTCTGACTTCTATCACCTGTAATTCCTGGCACTGCTGGACTGGTTGGGAGCTTTCAGTAGAGTCAAGTTGTTCTTTAGACCAAACAATTCTGCAATATGTCCTAGCATAGTCTGGCTGATTTTTGCTTTGTTCACTAAGGAGATGCTCTATTCTGTAATGATGTTTTTGAAGTCCCCCCTCTAGAGCAGCTATTTGGTATGTCAAGAGAAATATGACCTTTAATAATCTTGTTTTGATTTTGGTACATCCCATGCCTTTACCTTGTTGGTAGCAATCAAACTTTTGTTTTCTGGTGTAAAGATGATATCCCTTTCTTCTCCCTCACCCCTTATCAGCCATGAAAATCCTTTGGTTTACTAGTCCCTGAACTATTAGCCCCTGAAGAACATAGCCACCCTGCCCATTCAGTCAGCAAATGGGAGGCAGCTGGAACGTTCCCTACCCTTCTCTTCCAGTCTGATCAATTGTGGTATGTGAGGGTGGGCCTGTTCCACTTTAGACTGAAAAATAGGTCTCTCAATGTAAAAATAATTTAGCTCTCTCAAACAGCAGGTGTCTTAATTAGAAGTTATGAAGTTTTCCAACATTTCCATGCAAATATGGCTTGATCCTTTTGCTTGGAGACCAATTCTAGGAATCAGTGTTTCTTTTTTTTAATTTGTCTCATTTAATTTTTCTTGTTATTACTGAGCCTAGTGACAAAGGAGCCAATTAATGTTAATTCTGATGAGCTTTCTGAGATACAGATACCTGTACACAAAGAAAGGGATTGATGCCACCACATTATCCCATGTAGCTCAGAGAAGAACCTAACAGATGATGAAGCCCGAGTTGCTACTGACCTCTGAGGCAAACACAAAGGTAATAAAAATACTCAGACAAAAAATGTGGTACTTAACAAGTCATTCTCAGTCCTCTTTTCTACTGTTTATGGCATATGACTTTAAATAAGGTTTTTATCATCCTACTTTTCCTACAGGTGCATGTCAACTTCGTGTTTTTGCTACTTAAGGAAGGGGCAAACCATGTTTCTTTCTCAAAAGTGAGTATATCAACCTACTTACTTGAGGTTTTTTTCTACTACAACAGAAGGCTGTGGAATTTATGCACAGGACTTTGCAACAGACCCATTTTCTTAAGCTATTTTTTACTACTAGCTGTACTCATTATTGCCTGTTTTTTTACAGTGTATATAAAATAACCTATTTTTTGTCAAGTCATTGTCACTTCTAAAGCACACAATGTAGTAAAACATAACTGCTATATTTCTTGTGGATTTACAGAGTTTCATCGTTTCTACCTTTGGTACAAGCCATATCGGATTTAAAGGACTTGTTGCCTGGGATGTGGTTTAAAAAGAGTGGATCATTCTTTTGAAAAGCTTTGATCACTGCAGTCATATTGTTGCACCTTTTATCTTGCTGGTACATTGATTTTAGCCAAAGATTGCCTTTCATGAAACTCTGAACTTTAAAAGCACCTCAGTTTCAAGAAAAAATATTCTGTGAAACATCTGAAGGCTCAGTTTTGATCTTTTTATGTGCATATTACTTCTAACTTATTTTCTGTGGGACAGTTGTATAATGCTTCTGCTTCTAAAATGTGAATTATTCACTACCAGTATGGAAAAAATTTTGAGAATTTTAAAGTATGTGAAAATAATCACATAATTCTGCCTTTCAGTTGTGATCCCCTTTCGGGTTTTTTTTGCTAATTAGTTAATTGGGCAAACAACCTGTGGCCTGATGTCATTATATATATTGAAACACAGGATTCAAGGGGTGAATGTATACCATGTGTAATTTTAATTTGTTTTTCTTAATGTCTACTGTGCTTTGGTATTCTGTAGAAGTTTCTTAACTGGAATACATAAAACACCTTATATCTTTTTTAAAATGTGCTGAAAGAGATGCAAGAAAATCTATGTTTGTCTGTAAAGCAGGACAAAGAAAGATTTGAAGAGTGTGCTACAAGTATTACTACACTGTGTAATTTCTAGTATAACTGGAAGATTAACTAAATAGATATAAGAAAACATGTTTGTGACTACAATCTAGTTTGTGTTTCTGAGTTTGTGGCATTAAATCACGTGCCACTGGCATTTCTGAATTTTTTGACAAAAATAATCAAAACATAATGTCTAACTATTAGGCTTATGATATGGTTTAACCCCAGCCAGCAACTAAGCACCAGACAGCCATTCACTCACTTTCCCCCCACCCAGTGGGATGGGGGAGAGAATTGGAAAAAAAAGTAAAACTTGTGGGTTGAGATGAGAATGGTTTAATAGAACAGAAAAGAAGAAACTAATAAAATTACAATAATAATAATAATAAAAGAATTGGAATATACAAAACAAGTGAGGCACAATGCAATTGCTCACCACTCGCCAAACAATGCCCAGTTAGTTCCTGAGCTCCCCCCAGTTTATATACTGGGCATGACATCACACGGTATGGAATACCCCTTTGGCCAGTTTGGGTCAGCTGTCCTGGCTGTGTCCCCTCCCAACTTCTTGTGCCCCTCCAGCCTTCTTGCTGGCTGGGCATGAGAAGCTGAAAAATCCTTGACTTTAGACTAAACACTACTTAGCAACAACTGAAAAAATCAGTGTGTTATAACATTATTCTCATACCTAACTCAAAACCATAGCACTGTACCACCTACTAGGAAGACAACTAACTCTATCCCAGCTGAAACCAGGACAGCTTACTATGTAAATTCTAGCATACCATGAAATGGCAGGACAAAACCTTCACATTAATTCTTCTCTTAGCAAAATAAATCTGAACAAAGTTGTTCCGCAAAGGCACTGCAAGAAGATAGATCTGGCAACCTCATCTGAACAGCCAGTAAGGAAAGGAAATGTCTGCGTTTAAATAGGCACTGCTCTAACTCAAGGTCAGTCTGTTCTCTCAGAGCACTCACATATCAACATTTAGATTCCCTCTGAAAATTGTATCTCAGAAGTCTTCATTTTAGCCAGAAAATGTTCCAAAATGGTGGCTGAATGTGAGAAGCATATGGGACTTTCTGGGGCACTGAAACTTCACATCGTATACTACAGCATGGACAAATTAATGCCTTGATTTTATATTTCGGTATAAATTCATATTCTTGAGACTTTCTTTTCTGAGTGTCTTACATCTTTTATACTTAGTCATGTCTGGAATTAAATGAAAGGGTTATAATTTTGCTTTGTGTCTCAGTTGTCTATGGTTCCCTTAGTAATGCTGGACATAAACTATTTGAACAGAGAGAAAAATAAAACATTGTTTCAAGACACATCTAAATCCTGCTGTTAAGCAGTGTCAATTTATTCATTAGAAGTAATATCTAGGAATTAAGATAAATTTCCCCTATCTTAATTGGATAAGATGCTATAAAAATATATTATTTCAAATACAGTTCAGACAACGGTTTCTTCCATTACCTTTCAACGGTATGTGGTGCTAAAATCTGAGTAGCAGTTGAAAGGAGGCAAATCATCTATCTTCTAATTGTCAAAGAATTTTTGAAATGCAGCAAAAATTAGTTTTAAAAACTTTTGCTGCTGTTATTCTCCTTTTTTTTGCTGGAACAGTGAAAACCAGTTCTAATTCATTTATGAAGACAGTAGTAGCTTTAGTTGAGTGCTCCCACTACAGCTCTTTAATAAGTGGGTCTCCAATTACAAGATACTCCTCACAGACTGAAATTTTGGTTGTGCTGTAAGTTCATTTTGCTATAGTTTGGTCTACCTGTCTGCAGTCTCACCCTCTACGCAGTTAAAGAAGTTTCAAAGCCAATGTATTGCTAAGCAGTACGTGCTCCTCTCAGTCCTTCTTTGTCTTTTAGTACCTTTGCCTACTACATTTAATGTCACATTCAATAACCTTGTTTTTATCAGAAGGTATTCCAGTTTTCACTAGTGTTTTCCTGGGACTTGCAGGTTTGTCTACATTCTTTATTCATTTTACTTTCATATTCGCAGGTTTGTTTTCTATTCATTATATTTGTAATGAATGCATTTATTTCTGTAAATCTGACGTGTAGATTTGTTTGTCACATTATTTGTTAGGAATTAGCTGTTTAACAAAATAAAGCCTTTTAACCCTCTCTGTGAAAGCTCACGAACATAGAAAATCTCTGGCAAGCTCAGGTTAAACAATTTTCCCATCATAGGATTTTGCCTGTTAATTGCACCAACATTTTACTTTTCATTTCTTCTTAGTTATGTTGTTTAGTCCTGTAGACAAATACATTTAGGTGAGGTGAACTTAATCTAAGAGTCAAGCTTACATTCCAAGCCAGTCTTGTAAGCACCTTCAGTCATACAGACAGTAGAGATATGCAACATTTCCTGACAGAAATTATTCTCACTTTCTTAGAACCCTATTTTCAGATGGGTGGAAGAGCATTCGTGGAGATGCTACCATGGTTGCATATCTTCTGATAGAAGCAACAGCTATTCTGTATTTGGGTTGTGTGTTCCAACCCACATTCAAAATGCTGATGCCAGAGTTGGAGAAAGATGTGAAGCAACCATGTTTGACGAAGAACAGGCAAATTTTTTATGCCTATATTTGCTAGTAGTGAAACGTAACCATTCTAGTCACAGTTCCTCACTCTAATTCCCTTAAATAGTAATTCCAAATATGTTAAATTTTGTTGTTTGGCAACTTCTGAATGCTCAATATCTCCATTGTTACTGGGCACAAATTTATGAGGCAGGGAGAAACTAAAAAGACTATAGAGAATTTTTAGCATTGCTCAGTTTCATGCACGTGACTAAGAAAAGTCTCGAGTGCTGTGCAGTCTCGGTACTGTCAGCCTCACAGCCTGATGCATCCAGACTGTGGCATTTTCACCATAAAATATTTGTAAGTAAGTCTTCTATAGTGTACTGAAGATTTCTAGGCCAGATATTTACAGGAAGGAATCTCTTAAATCAGACCACAGAAACCACTGTCAGAACTTAAGCTTCCCGTACCCTAAACCCACCTATTAGATTCTGCTGCTGCTGCTAAAAGCCTGAAGTAGCCTGAACCTGAACACCTATGGACAGCTGAGTGATGCTAACATCCACAACTGATGAGAAACCAGCTCCTGAAGCAATGCAGAAAAGATCTCACAGGCTGATAACTCATGTCGATTAGGGCAACTCCCTTACGCAGCTGATCTGGGAATGCACCTGGCCTCCCTGGTTTTTCTTGAACAGCTGGATGGGGTGGAGGAGGCCAGAATAATGGTGTAGGGGAGCTCATCCCCACAGCTGTCCTATCTCCACTCATCTGCTCAACACTAACCTGCAAACAGGCCCTTCATCTTTCTGCCTTAAAAACAGGGAGGGTCCTTCAAAGGACTCCTTTGCAGCTGCAAGGAGATACGTGAGAATTTTGGGTGTGGATTCTTAAAAAGCTTTTTGTAATTTGATTGATAGCACATTCCTGGAATATCTTTGAAAATACAGTGACTGTATTGTCTTCATGCATAAGTAGAGAACCAATTTCTGAAACAAGGCTGGTTTCGGGGAGGGCGCGGGGTTCAAGAGTTTTCTCCTTAATTTCCTAAAAATGTTATGGATTTTATTAAAAAAATATCACTCTATAACAGTCATTAGCACACCATACTGTTCATATTTAGGCTTTCTGGAGGTTTTAACGTTCTTTGATGCAAAGGTTGTCTTTTAATTGAATGTGTGCACAGAGTGAGCTAGAACTGTTATGTTATTCAGAGTCACGCTACTTTATTTATTTAAACCCAGGTACTGAATCAATGAAAATTCCATCACAATTCTAAGCAAATCTTGAACCCAACCAAGTAACAAGACTAAAGCCCAGTAAGAAAATACCCTAAGCAGAAAAGTCTTACTGCTGTTGAAATGTTAACAGCAAGAAGAGTTACAGATCATGAATTTATTTCATTCTGACAAGCAACTGCTGCCAGTAAAAACAAGGCAAAAAAGCAGTGCTTTGACTGACTGAAGTTGACCTCTGTCAGTTACTTTGTCAGCCAGAAAAATGGTGACATGTCACTGTGATCATGAATAGGCTCATAAATACTCAAATCTCCACCTCTGATTTTGGAATACTTGCTCAGATTCCAAACATGTATGAATTAGTTTGGTAAAATAGACTTATGTTGATTTGTCGGCAAAGTAGTTGATTACTATATTATGCAAAGCTGCTAGAGCAAATCTGTGTGAATGTCTCCGGAGTTCTTCAAAAGGTTAAATATTATAGTCTGATGACAGTGGCTGGGGAGTCTCAGCTCTGTTCACAAACTTATGCCACTGTATGGTATAAGGAGGCAGGTGTGCATATAGTTACACTGTTGTCTGAATATGGGAACACTTCCCCAGTCACCTGGTACCTCAGCAGAGTTCATCAAAGCTGTAATCTCTGTGTATGGGGAGAGAAAGAAAAGCTGAAAGCAATGGGAAGAGTGTCACTGAGTTTGTCTGCATCACATCATAGGTGTGAACTCAGCGTGCCAAGAGTCCCAGGGAACTGGGTGAGGAGGCAGATCCTTTTCACCGCTCCACCAACGGTGCTACTGCCTGCAGGAGAGGTTGAACTACTGAGGAGGGGATTAACCCTTTGTGGTGGCTTGACCCTGGCTGGGCATCAGATGCCCACCAAAGCCGCTCTATCACTCCCCCTCCTCAGCTGGACAGCGGGGAGAAAATATAACAAAAGGCTCGTGGGTCAAGATAAGGACAATTTAATAAAGTGAAAGCACAGGTCGTGCGCAAAAGTGAAGAAAAACAAATGATGTTATTCTCTACTTCCCATCAGCAGGCGATGTCTAGCCGCTTCTCGGCAAGCAGGGCTTCAGTACGTGTAGTGGTTGCTCCGGAAGACAAAAATGCTCCCCCCATTCCATCTCCCTTTACTTAGCTTTTATATCTGAGCTGACGTCATATGGTATGGAATATCTGTTTGGTTGGTTTAGGTCAGCTGTCCTGGCTATGCCCCCTCCCAAGATCTTGCCCTGCCCCAGCCTGCCATTGCGGGGGGGGGGCAAAAAAGTAGGAGAGACAGCCTTGATGCTGTGCCAGCACTGCTCAGCAGTAGCCAAAACACTGGTGTGTTATCAACACCTTTCTAGCTACTGATGCAGAGCACAGCACTACGAGGGCTGCTATGGGGAGAATTAACTCCATCTCAGCCAGACCCAATACACCCTTACAGGGTGTACAACCAAGAAGTATATTAGGATCAGAATGGGCAGCAGGTTAGGCTGATGGATCGAGCATGTGGGGAGTTAATGAGAGTCTCTTTGCCAGAGTACAAAAGAAGAAAATGTTTGGAAGGTTACAAGAACTTTGCAGTGTTAAAAGCCTAAAAATATAACTGTTATTCACCAGTAAACAAACTCTGTTCAGAGTAAAAGTTGTCTTATTTTGAGAGAATTTCATAACACACCAGTGGGGTGATTAATCTGCAGGTTTTGGCAGGCTATGAAGGCTTTTGAGTTTTAACAATTTGCAAAGAAAATCTGATGTGCTAAGGCAGTTATGAAATACAAGTCAATGTAGATGGTCTTTAACAACACAGTATGACTTTAAGACAAAAATATTTAAAACATCAATGCAATACAAATGGGTCTTAATGGCATTTTTATTCTGAAAACTTTGCCTACTACCTTATGCATATGCAGGCATATATGCTTACAATAAACTCCCAACAGACTGAGCAACTACCTCCTTATGCTACTGGAAAAAGAAGAGAGCTCTAAGAATATGCTACTAATAAAGAAGAGAGGTTTAAGAACTGCATTTGTCAGGAGCTTTACTGAATTTTAACCATATGGCATAAGACTTTCCAAATCAATTTCAGCTTTCTATCAAGCCTTCTGGAAAACTAATATTCTATCTAAAATAAATATAGGTGTAGTCTGATTCCCCACTCTATTTTGCAGAATTAAGAGTAGAAACAAAAATCGAAGGAACAAAAGGTCTTGAAGTTCATTGTTTCTTTTGCTACAAATACCAGAGTAGTAAAAAATTGCTTGATGAAAGTGTTAAAATATATCCTGACATTTCTGAAAATCAAATCCAAAATGTGTGGATATTTACTAGCTGTAAGCAAACCCTATATATACTAGATACTTATAAGGTACATTCTTTGTTTTCTGAAACTGGATTGGAACCTTATATTTGGAATTAAAACAAAACCCTCACATCCAACAAGCAGTCTTACTAAAGAGATGCCACCTTGGAAAAATAAGGATTAAGTCTTACAGAGATACTTTGCTATATCTTCTTCATTTTCTGTGTTAATTCAGGAATACTACTGTGGAGATTATAAGAAGTAAAAGAAGCATGCTCAGGTTATGATTTTCAACAGATCATGAATATTCTGGTTCCTGCCTTGATATATGCAGTGCTGATTGCATACTTAAAGATGCAGCAATTCATGTGTTACCACTTTCCAATGTACAAAGGCACATTGAAAGGAGCCAAGAAAAGTCTGGAAAAACCTGGAACTGATTGATAAGAGACAGCTTCACACTGAAATTACTTTTAGTAAAAAGCTGTTCATATCTGTCTGCCTAGCTGTTATAAGCAGTTAATCTCATAAGGACAAAGGATGTTACAATTTTAACTTCCTCAAATTAATAATATTATTGTATTACATAATCTTATGTGGTTAAGAACAGCATGTGATTGTCATGGTTTAACCCCAGCCAGCAACTAAGCACCACGCAGCCGCTCACTCACTGCCCCCCCCATCCAGTGGGATGGGGGAGAAAATCGGGAAAAGAAGTAAAACTCCTGGGTTGAGATAAGAACGGTTTAATAGAACAGAAAAGAAGAAACTAATAATGGTAATGATAACACTAATAAAATGACAACAGTAATGATAAAAGGATTGGAATGTACAAATGATGCACAGGGCAATTGCTCACCACCCGCCAGTCAACACCCGGTTAGTCCCTGAGCAGCGATTCCCCCCGCTCCCCCTCCCCCCAGTTCCTATACTAGATGTGACGTCCCATGGTATGGAATACCCTTTTGGCCACTTTGGGTCAGCTGTCCTGGCTGTGTCCTGTGCCAACTTCTTGTGCCCCTTCAGCTTTCTCGCTGGCTGGGGATGAGAAGCTGAAAAATCCTTGACTTTAGTCTAAACACTACTTAGCAACAACTGAAAACATCAGTGTTATCAACATTCTTCACATACTGAACTCAACCAGCTACTAGGAAGACAATTAACTCTATCCCAGCTGAAACCAGGACAGTGATTTATGCTTTACTCAAGGATCATGGTGATACTAAAGACTTTCACACTTCTTTTAACTCAGGATCAATTAACACTATTAAACTGGAAAGGGTAATGTCCAGGAAGGTGGAGGAGCATAGCCACTTATTTGTCCCTCTTCTTCCTCCACTAAGCAATAAACCAAACAAATATAGAAGGAAGTTCAGATAATTTATCAATCCCTCATGTGGGATGATGAGGAAGGTGTATTCCCTTTCCCCTTCTCTCTATGGTTCTCTTTTTTTTTGCAGCACTACTGTCACTCCAACATCCCATTGTAGCTGCTGTGGTCTCCTGTGTGGCAGACACAGGTAGTCAACATTAACATGGTTTAACATTTTTTTACTCTGCTGAAGGACTTTGTGCTGAGGACCTTCTTCTAACAAGACACTTGTAAGTGTGGAGGTGGTCCTGTTTTCCCTAATATGATCACCATATGGTGATCCCATTTGAGAGAGGGAAGGCTGGAGAAACTGAGACCCCATTAATGTCTCTGTGTTGACTTACATGCATACAAAGCTGGTTTGCAATGAGGGGATATTTTAGTAAAAAAGATATTCAAGGAAATAGGGCTGGATATTTGTTGCAGTCAAGGAGATGCTGAAGAGAAATTCTATATTTTAATAAATGGGTAAAATGAAATTATTTTCTTGCTTGAAACTTTTTTAATTTACAGAGGGTATTGTGTTACATATTTGAATAGTAAACTAGCAACCGGAGAGAAAATTTATTTTTAAAGAAGTAGAAAAGTAGAGAATGTTTCCATGATATAGACTGTTAGATATATCATGTGCAATGACATCTTAACTAAATATTTAGAATATTTCTTTTTCTTTGCCTTTTTTTTTTTAAGATTGATTTTTTTTTTTCCCTCTTTATAATTTAGATGTAGTATTTACTGGATACTAGACATTGAGCTATTGAAGTTCTAAGAAACATTGATTTTTTTTTTTTTCTTTTTTTCTTTTTACCTTTGTCCTGTATTATTAAAGAACTAAGTGGACTGAGAATTGATAAGAGTTTGGAAATCCCTTGAATATTCAACTGTTTAGAATATTATGCTGATGCAGGATTTAATTTAGAGTATTGTCATTTGGAAGTCTCAGAAGGCGAGCACGTATCTGAGATGTTACCCAGCTGTGCACATAAAAATGTTACATGGGTAGTTTTGTGTGAGAGAAAAGGTCAGTGGAAGAGGTGTGTTTCCTGGCAAGTGATCAGTAGGCAAAGGATATCTGAACTGAGGAATAGTAAATGGAAAAAAATGTGTATGTGAAAGACTAAGAGCAAGTGCACAAAGGCTGAAAAGGGAGCATGGTTATCTCTGAGGATGAGAGAAGATGTATGGGTATATAACTGCTTAAAAACATCAAAAAATGCCAGACATGGCATTCAAGCATGTTCACTTTCCATTTGTATTTCTTTCTGTAAACCTTTTTTCTGATTTTTGATGATGACATATAATAATGTTTTTTTTCCCCAGTTATAATGGTTAAGGTAATGGAGACAGTTAAAAAAACAATATCACTATCACTATTCATTTAAATGTAAACATTTTGTTTCCATGAAAAATGCAATAGATATAGCAGTAATCATGATGAAGGTAAGGGTTTTAAAGAAAACTATATGAATAACTTGATTCTGAATAAAGTTTAAGATTCTGGAAATCAGTGTAACCCTTTGTATCTTCAAAAATAATAAAAATAAGCATCCTGAAACTTTTAATATGTGAGCTGTAAAGCTAATTTTCAGAAATGTTGAGTTGAGCTTTTTCAGCTTTCATTGAGTTTATCTGGCACTCATCACAGAACTGAATTTGATAGAAGAATACAGATGGAAAGGGAGGAAGAACAGACAGAAGACCATAGAAATCCTAGGAATAGATCCCAACACTGAATAATCATGCTTTTTTTAAAATGAAATATTATTATTCTACTTGATCTCTCAGGTCAATTTCCTTCAAATATTCATTGATATTCTATGATTCTAGCAGGAGGAAGAAGTAATGCTTCAGATATCCTTTAGTCTGGAATTCAAAATGAACGGAGGAAGAGAAATTTTTATTTGATACAGCTGGTTTCATGAAATACAATTTGTATGTCTGAACAGAAGAGTAATTTTATGAGTGACGGCTACCCAGGGCTGTCTTGTCTGACATGGCAAAAGCTGTAGAAGGAGATGTGTGAAGAGATAAGACTGAAACATAAGGCCATGTAAATGTCATAGTGGATATGTATCATACATTCCACTGAGGGAAATTAAAAGGTTAATGACAATCCCTGTTTATGAAAACAATACACTTTCTAATTTTAAAATGTTTTGTGAGCAAAGGAAAAACAATATCTAGGGGAACATGGGGGAAAACATAAACACCTCTGACATCTGTTCTGGTTTTTATTCATGAAACAAGCCCAGAAAGATGAAACGGATTTGAGAATGATTGCTGGGTGTGCTATACTATGGCTCAACCTCAAGGGCACAATAAACTTAGAACAAGTGCTTAGAAACAGATCAAAGATCCAATGAATTATTTTGCATTTTTAACCTCTGACCAAAACACCATATCCTGAATACTGTTGCTGTTAATTGGAGAGCTTAAAAGATAAGTAGCATACAGGGACAACCATTGCCATAGGAAAGTAAAACTGTGTGATTAATTATGGCATATTCCCTTGTCTATTCGATATGTTTATGTAAAACTTTTTTTTATTCTTTCAGCAGTAATATTAGAACTTTTCCCCTATTGAGTAATATTTAAATTCATCCATATGCAAATTGAAAAGGTGAGAATGTGCATAAATGTCTGTCTGAACTTATTGCTACCCACCTAAAAAATTAAACAGAAACCGCATGAAGGTTGTTCAATTGTATTTCTCACAGTATAATGACAGAAGTCAAATTTATTTGTAAATCTTGGTCCATTTTGAAGAGAGCAACACTTAAGCAACTCAATTCTTAGTTTACACGTTGGTTTATAACCTAATGATACTCCTTTAAAGCTCAAGGAAAAGTCAATGTGTTCTTTTCAGTCTATCTTAAATAGTAGAGATGGCTCTGGATCAAGTTGGGTATCTGTTAAATCTTGATGATCAAATGATTTGTATAAATGTACACAAAATACTTTCAATTATGTCCATTCAGTTTGATGACTTTTTTTGTTTTTTGCTAGTGTTTTCTTGACTAGTTACCAAAATAATGTGAAATTAATACTAATGGTATAACAAACTTGTTAGAACAGGAAGA
Source organism: Haliaeetus leucocephalus (assembly GCF_000737465.1). NCBI lineage: Eukaryota > Metazoa > Chordata > Aves > Accipitriformes > Accipitridae > Haliaeetus > Haliaeetus leucocephalus. The sequence goes on along the minus strand of NW_010972875.1, from coordinate 1,567,152 downwards.
AAAAGTGTGACTGAGTTTCAATTCCATCAATTGAAATTGAAATTTATATCAGTTCAACACATTTCAACAACTGAGTACTACTGAATAGTAGATAAATGTATTTATTTGCATGCATAATTGTTTCCCTAAACAATAACAGCAATGTTACTTTATACTTATGAAAATCATGGGATATGAATATGATTGAAGTAAACAGTCTTTTGTAATTGAAATGAATAATCTTAAATCCTGTATTTTGTAGATTTGACAGGCTGTATCTCTGACCAGCTTGCTCCTCTTTCCATTGGTTCAACCATATGCTCAGTGAAGTGGAACTAAGTACTTAAAATTCTCTCAAAATTACAGGCTGCATTCATAAGAATTCAGTTGGAAGTAAGACAGTGTTATGATCTACAAAAATCTTCAAATTACCCTATTATTTGTTTTAAAGAGAAATATATAAAGGTAGAAGAAGATTCCTTTTAAAGTTAATCGTGGTTTTGTCTTCTGTTTTTCTTAAAAGCAAAGCACCTTGATTGTCACACCTTGCTATACTCTCCATAGCTTTAGATCTAGAAGAAATTCTGGTCATAGATGTTTTTCAGCATCAAAATATGACTTCTACCTGTATGTTTTTCTTTTCCCAACCTTTTGATCTTATTTTTACTATATATGGCTGATGGACATTTATACCTGTTAGTTTAGTTAGTCATGGCAAATATAAGAATTTTAGAATTTGCAGTCATATTGTGTGACAAAAAAACCCTAATACTCAGAGATTGACCTTTATTCATTGCCTGTCATTTGCCAGCTGATGCCTTAGGGTTTGTTTTTTCTTTTTTTTTTTTTTTTTTTAAATGAAGAAGTCCTGCTTAACATAATTAGTAGCACTTAAAAGGATTACATAAGCTATTTTCCTTTTCTTAACATAAGTCAAGAAAAAAGGTGATCATTTCATTAAAACATAAATATGTCAACTGAAATTTAGATAACAGAGATTAATGTTTGTCCTGGTTTTGACTAGGATAGAGTTAGTTTTCTTCCTAGTAGCTGCTAGAGTGTTACCTTTTGGATTCAGTATGAGAAGAATGTTGATAACATGCTGATGTTTTCAGTTGTTGCACAGTAGTGTTTAGACTAAGTCAAGGATTTTTCAGCTTCTCATGCCCAGCCAGCAAGAAGGCTGGAGGGGCACAAGAAGTTGGGAGGGGACACAGCCAGGGAAGCTGACCCAAAGTGGCCAAAGGGGTATTCCATACCATGTGATGTCATGCTCAGTATAGAAACTGGGGGAAAGCTGTCCAGGGGCCGCTGCTCAAGAACTGGCTGGGCATCGGTTGGCAAGTGGTGAGCAATTGCATTGTGCATCACTTGTTTTGTGTATTCGAATTCTTTCATTATTATTATCATTATTATTATTTTCTTCCTTTTTTCTCCTCTTAAACTGTCTTTATCTCAACTCACGAGTTTTACTTTTTTTTTCCCCAGTTCTCTCCCGCATCCCGCTGCAGGGAGGGGGGGGAGTGAGCGAGTAGCTGTGTGGTGCTTAGTTGCTGGCTGGGTTTAAACCATGACAACGATTTAATTAACAGGATGAAACCTTCCTGGAAGCACATACCACTTATGGGAAGGTCCAGTAATACCAATCTGAGCACACATAACAACTGGAGAAATACTGTCTTCAGTGAAGAAGAATTTTCATACAGTCATGAGCCTGAATATTTAATGGTTTATCTTTAGTGAATACATTCAGGGGAAAAGAAAAGGCTGAATAAAATTGAAAGAAAGCTATCAACGGTATCACAATTTCAGGTTAGGCAATTTAGATTTACTTCAACAGTTTTTCTAAATAAAGCTTTGATATATTTCATGAAAGAGAAGTGCAATTTACTATTACATTGGTCTATTTAAATAGGTTTTGAGAGGGATAACTGTTCTCAGTAAAAAAGTAGGCACTTGTACTCTATCTAGCTCTGAACATTAACAATTGTGTGCCAAATACATCTAGCAAATTCATTTCTCTTCTGTTACTCCAATAGAGTTGCTGTTGTTTACCTCAGAGTTGAATTTAGCTCTGTGCTTCAAGACTAATGGCTAAATCTACAAAAGATGTTAGCCCTCAAACACCAATATTAGGCACATAAATTTAAAATGTAGGTCCTCAAAACATTTGTCCATTTGTCTTTTAATTCTAGAGCCACCTATAGCACATGGGCAAAGATTTTAAACTTTTAATTCATAAAGTTAAAGTGCCTGCTCCTGGACATCTCCAGAACTGCTTAAGCATTCATGTTGCTTAATGGTCAGGTTCTACAATAGTGGTTACCCATAGTTGTTGCAGATATGTGTAACTGTTTTTACTTCAGTTTTAGACACATGCAATGGCTTTTAACAAAGGTTTGATCATTTTCTTGGTTTCATCACTTGAACCCATGACAAAGTGATGTCAGGATGGCTAAGAAGGAGGTCATGCACAGACTGAATAAAGCATAAAGCTGTAGTTAAAGCTTTTCATAAAGCTTGTTTCCAGCCACAAAGCTGCATATCTAGAGCTTCTGTATTATTTCCTACTACAACTTTAGTGGACAGAAACAAGCGGGACATTTCTTTAGCATTTAAAGACAACTCATAACTCAAATAGGTTTCCAGAGCATAAAAGTTGTCTGTATGTCATTTATGCACATCAGTTGCCTACTAGAATCTCTAGGTAACAGTTTTGTACAACTGAAGACAGGCAACTTTCCTAGTGTCATGACAATGACTTTCACTACTTTGTGCTATGCCACTACTGTCTCTACCACATTATGATCCACAAATGAGTCCATCTCATTTGCAGGCTTGATTTATTACAATAGCAGACTTCACAGAATATCTTAGAAAAAATACAGTTATGTTGGTCCTGCATTGGACAAGAAGATGGATTAGAAATGTCCTCTTGAAGTTGCTTTCATGCCTATTCTATAGGCATACCTATATTCTATGTATTTAGAAGTGTCATGCTGGATTGGACCTCATGTAAGATGTAGGTGAAGTAGTTCTCTTTTATTTAACACCCAGGGAGTTATATCAATGCAAGACAATATGGGAGTTCAAATTCTTGTTTGCGTGAAGAACCTGAGTCTTTCTTCTTACACTATAGGATAACATGTTAAACATCATGTATAATGCATTCTGGACATTTAATTTTATCTTGCTGAATAGTAATAAATTCATACCATAAAGTGGTATGAAGTTAGGCAGCCACTGAGTGGCAGTTTCAAGGACGTTGAGCCTATGTAAGTGAGGCATGTGAGAAGACTGACAGTGGGCTTTCTGAAGTATCCCTTCAGTTACTTTAGCAATGCTAATATCTTGAAAGCTGCTCTATCTAGATGAGACAAAAACCCTACTGTATAGGAAAAACACACAATTTGTGCATTAGATCTATGTTTCTCTTTCATAATTGTGAAGAATGATCACTGCTAGAGCAATGGCAAGTAAAAAATTTATTTATGGTGCCAATGAAGAAGTCCATTCCTAGTCAATCCAAATCTCAATTTAAGATTTAAATCAAATACAATCTTGTGAAAACATAATTCAGCCAGACCAATGTTCAAACACAGAATGTTTTATTTGGCTCTGGAGTATCATAGTTACATAGTACATTCAAACACACAGAGACTCAGAGAACATTTAAGAAATACTAATCTTCCAATGATACAAATATTTGTAAACAAATTATTCTGTCAGATCAATTGTTGCACACATAGGTCAGTCTAAAATAAGAATATGTTCTCAGATACTGTATGGCTACTCTTATAAAGTTAACACACAACAGGATTGTTGGCTCATGGCTATTACTAGATTCTAGTAGTAACTGCTGATAAATGTTGGTTCTTGTAGTGATGATGTCTTAATAGTAGTCACTATACTTAGGTAAATTTCTTATTCTTTAATCGGCACTGAATAGAAAGAATACTTTTTAAATTAACAGTAAAGCTTTATTGCATTTATGTTAGTTCACCAAAATTGTCATAGTCATGGGGTTTCTAAAGACTGCTCATTTCTAACATAACTGTATTTTAGAAGAGTATTATTCCGATTTTTCATCTCTCAATATGCAGAAATTATTATTTAATACATTTCAGTCAAATTGTGAAGAGCAAAACTTGCTGACACTTCTGAGACATTTCTATTCTCCAACCTCTTGATTATAACAGTTTCTCCAAGGTAATTGCTATGAAATTCATTTTCTAATCCTACAGTTTTCAATTGTTGGCTAAAGATTGAATTAGGAACAAGAGCCTAGATCCTCAGAGGATTCTCTGAGGGCTTGGACTTACGTATTGCTGTTGCATTAGCAACTATGCACTAGTCATGTCTTTGACCTTAGTTTAATTGCAAAAGGTGGTCTGTCATAAGAACTCTGTATGAAATGCAAGTAAATGTCAACTGGCATATTAACAGGTTAATTTATTCATTATAATAATCATTGCAAAACAAACACAGCGCTCATTAATAAAAACAAAGTATATCTCAAGACTGGGAAAGCACTGCCGCTGTATGACCCTTCCAGTAAGTATACAGCCATGCAAAGTTACAACTCTGGCAGAGAAAAAGCAAATGATGGGGGAGAAAAATGAAACAAACCAGAAAACTGTTACTATGGTGTTAGTAACAAAGTTTCTCAGTGATCAGTCTGGGGATCAATTTAATTCTTTTTTTTTTTTTCAAATAGGCACAGAAGTATGAAGTTCTACTGAAAATTTTAGTTAGCAAAATTGGATAACACAGTAGATAAAGGGGTCAAAATATCCATCTAGTCAGAAGTGAATGATCTTGAGGATGATGATTTGCACTTTAAATTAGTATGTAGGGATGGGGTGTAACTTAGTAGTATAAAGTGCAAATCATGCACTCAGGGAGCAGACAAATGATTCCTAACCTTCAGGCAAAATGACCTAGTTTAACTTAAACAATAGTTCTTTTTTAGCATCTCAATTAGACTGAGATGGATTATGGTGGAGCAGTTTTTTAGAATACATTAGGGAGAAGTAACCTATGGGGAAAGATAGTAACTAGTAGCTGGAGACAATCAGAGGAGCAGGAAGATTTTTACTGGCACAGACAGTCCCAGAAGAGGATGCATGTCCTTGGCCTTGGGACTACTGGTCAGAATTATTGCTGTTAGTTTAGGCAATGTGATATTCCAGCTTAATCTAAATGTGAGGATTGCAACACTGATGCCCAAACTATGCTTATTATAAGGGGAAATTTTTATGTTTTAAGGGCATCTCAACAGAAAACATTTTGGTCAGTTGATTTGATTAATAAAATTCACTTCAGAAATGCTTCTCTGCCCCCCACACCCCCGCTCTGATCAAAAATGCAAAATAAAACTTTCACCATTTTATAAGAAAAAACATTCTGAGGATCTTCTTTCTTAGTTCACTGTTGATCTCTACTGAATTAAAGATAAATGTGAAAATGGCTTTAACTTCTGAATAAACAAACCAATTTTCTGTCAGTTATAATATTGTATGGTGAGGGCTATGTAGATTTTTGTTGTACTGTTAAAGAATACACTTACATAAATAGAAGATATGATATTGCCCTGTGCTTTTAAGAAACTTACGAAAATAAGAGGTGTGGATCCAATGCGGTTAGGTTATTTCTCATAAATAAGTCCAGACAAAAAAAGCTGCTACTAAAAATAAAGAAGGAATAAATAGGGCAATTCTGTAGAATGGGAACAGCCCATAATTCATAAGAGAGCACATTGATTTTCAGTGTGTCTAGAGCTACCAAAAGAACAAACCAATATCTATAAACTTAGGGAACTAAACAGTAACCACAATTTGCCTGTGTGTAATTTGTGCATACTTTGTTTTCTAGCAAACTAAATTGGAATCAGAACAGCTAATCTCAATTGCCATAAATCCTGTTACTATATTCTGCTATGCAATATTAATGAACAGAATAACTAAATAAGGAGGCACTATAAATGAACTGAGTGGCACAATTATACCAAGAACCTTAAAGTGAAATAATGCAAATCCATACTGGCAAATATTTGCAATGTGTGTGCAAAATATGTGTGAAAGTGAAAGTGTATGGCTATTTCTCACCAAATATTCTTGCTCAAAATACTGTAAACAATCATGAAAATATGTAGCAGCAAACATGTTGTCTTGTAATTGATTTTATTTATAAATGCCTAGAAATGATCTGCATACATGTTTGCTGAAACATACCTTCAGATATTTGGGGTTTAACCATTTCCACCAAAGCACACACTGAAATAATTCAGCTTTGGTTTGTTTTTTTTTTTTAACGCTGCTACTGTAAAGCAATGAACTTTTTTTCAGATTATCCACACAAAAATGTAGCAGAACACAGAAATGAAAACAATAACTTAATTGAACAAAGAAGTGAGGGAGAAAAATGAATTATTTTTTGTGTCAAAGAAAATATTGTTTCAGTGTGAGCAAAACTGCTTGTCAGAAAAACCCATGACAAAATGGCTGAATGCCTACAGATAGCATCCTAGCTAAAGAAGGCCTGATATGTGACTTCAAGCCATGTTCAGTCTCTGAAACAGGTTACTGCTGTCACTGAAACAGAGGCCAGGGTTTTTTGGGGGGGGGGGCGTGTTTGCCTTTCTTTTTTTTTTTCCTACCAAATAATCAGTATCTCATTTGTATATTAATTCCATACTTCTGGAAATACAGTTTTGGTTAGTGTGATTAAGAGGGAGAATGTACTTGCAAGTCAAGGTTATCATAACTGTCATTCACCAACTATGCTTCCACTTATGCTACTTACGTAGGGTGCTGCCTGGCCTCTTTTAAAGGGTAAGAGAGGAGTGAATAAAGCATCAATATGTCTTCCTTTCTCATCCTAATGAGGAAAGCATGTAGTGCACATTTTCCTTCAGTCAAATGAGAAGCATTCTTAGTGACTGAAAATCAAACACAGATCTGTCACCTGTACGGAATGGTCAAGGCTGAACTAGCATCTGGGAAAATTCCTAGTCACCTTTACTTTGCCTTAGTTTGCCTGTCTATAAGTATCTCATCAAAAAAGAATTGCAGGTAAGGTTTTGCTGAATTCCAAGCTTCATCATCTGACTTTATAAAGCCTTATATGAGTATTACTCCAAAGATACTGTAGTTACTCAAAGATTAGAAATACGTAAGATATCTGGTTAAGCTAGTTAATATTCCCACAAATTGGCTGGACAAATACTGAATCATTAATCATGAACTGTGACAACACAGGTTTTGGTGAAATAGCATTATTCCATATTGGCCATGGAAAACACTAAGACTTGTGGATATCCAAAACCTAGCAGCCACAAAGAATAATGCAAAGTCGTGAATAACCCACCCCTCCCCCCCCTTTTTTAGACTGTTAAACTGTTTCTGTCACACATAATGAGTGCTATATAAAAATCCATTTAACAACAATATCACTGAGTCCTGTTTTACAGATCTTCCCATGACCAATGAATAACGTTTCATGACTGATGAAACATACAGGGAAGAAAGCTAATTTTAAGCAGTCTCTAATCATGTAAAGAGTTTCACAATCTGTTCAGATTCATTTTCCAGAGTGTTGCTTCTTAGACTATCTATTTCTCTGTAAGCCTGTTTAAAATGCTAACGTACTTAATACCTATTTGCAATACCTAAGAAGTAATCTAGTCCATTCAAACTCGACACACACTAATTTCGTCAAGACTCTTGAACACTTTATAGTGCTAATTATGTCTATTACTGTCATTTACTTTGAAATGATATGTGTGCTCCCTTCTGAAATAGAAATCCCCAATTTTGCTTAGTAATGAAGAAAGTTCTATTTCAGTAAGCCTTTCTGATCTAATGGCTCTGATTTCATTTAGAAATAATAGGTTTACTTGTACAAAGAATGGTGACACATATGTTTAATGCAGATAACTGACTGCTTATCAAATTTGTTCTAATTAGACATTTTTGTATTATAGGATTAATGTAGACACTGTTGGGACACTGCATAAAAAGCATGTGTATTTCACAAGTGAGATGATTTTGTAAAAGCAATTTTGCATTTTTTTCACGCTGTTTCTCCAATGTACACAGGGTTAAGTATAATACTAAAAATATTCAATGTCACTAGAATAAAGCTGGGAAACCTTTGAATCTAGTTAAGTTTGAACCTGATACATTGCATATTGCTGTATCTTTCTATGTACAACGATGAATTTGTTCATTTTTTCATGAACATTAATTCCAATTCAATCACCATTTGTTAAAACCCAGTAATTTACATAATTGTCCACCATAGTTCCCATTGTGAAACACTTTTGGAAAAACTTGATTACTAGAAAAACAAGTCTATCCTTTTGTCTGAGAACTAGACAAAATGGCTTTGTACTTGAGGTTTCGCTTGTCTGCTGAAGATACGGCATACTTTATTTGCAGTTGTGTCCTCATACTAAAGGCATGGCTAAAGATGAAGACTCTAGTGCTCACCAGGGCGAAACCTTTCAGTCCTGAGGAGAATCTCGTGCACTTAAAACATTGTAAGTATCTTTCTGGTTTGAGTTTGTTTTTCTCAGAGAAAGCTAGTTCCTTTTAGTGAGATAAACAAGGGATAAGTAACCTTCCAGTATATGATGCGAGGAGGCTGATGTATTTAAGATCTTTGCTCTACCCTGCACTGTAAAAATACCTGAAATTGATGAAAGGCCTAATAATCATCTAAGTCAAAATTACTGTAGAGGAAGAAAGATGGAGGGAAGGCTTGATCTTTCAAGAATGTCAACAATGACATGAACGAGGAAGGGGTGAATTGTTTTTCATTTATATTTTGGATAAGGCTAGACAGATTTATAAAGAATTCAGGGATTTTATCAGGAAAAAAAAAAATGTTATTAACTACTTGTTCTAAGAGGCTGAAGAGAACAGGAGTTCAGCAGAAGGAACCCAGTCCTGAAAGTCAGATCACAGTAAAACAGTAATTTAGGAAAGAAGGGCGGATGAGTTCAGAATACATTCTTTGACTTCTGGTTTGCTTTGGTGGTTTTTTTTTTTTAGTTTGGGGGCTTTTTTAGAGTTAGAGATACCAAGGCATGATATTATTTTGAAGTCCTACTCCAGTTGGAAAAAAAGTCTTAAGGATGAAGATAAAAAGGAGGAAGAGCAGCACTGAGAAAATTTTGGGAGAAGCCAGAAAAACGAAGCACGATGTTATACTCTTGGGAAAAGGGAGAAAAACATGAGAAATCCAATCAGTTAGTTTTTATCAGAGTGTCAGAAAAACCTATTTCCTAGAAGAAGAAAAAGTGCAGAGGAAGAAAAATTTTAAGAGAAATCAGAGAAAGCAAGTAGATATTTATGCAAGTCACCAAAGCTGTATAAGACTTGAAGCTATGGCTGGGTATTTGATGTACTTTGGTATTCATTTATTACAATGTAATAACAAGAAATGTATCTTGCTGATCTATGTTGTATAACATTCATAGCCTGAATCATTTGCCTAGACATTGTTACCTACACACGTATCTCAAAACAGTCTGATCCCTAGCTAAGGGACACAGATGATATGATATGATATCATAAACATAGAAGGACACCAAACCCTCAAAAATCATGAATTATAGAAAGAGGTGGCTAATAAAGGAGAAGTGTAATCAGACAATTAGTTGAACTCATCTTGTTTTAATAAAGTAGCACAGCACCTGTTAGTCGTTGCACTTACGCTGATAAAGTCAGTAATTGTTAAAATGTAATATAAAGTGAGTTCACTGGAGTAATTTCTGAAGAACCATTTTGAATTACAACAGATCAGAATCATGTGCATATTCAGTTTCTACATATCAGCTGAAGTGTGGTAAAATATTAAAGATAACATGGCTATAAATGGTGATCTAATTTATGCCATAAGGGTTTTGTTGTTGTGCTGTGTTTTGCAGACCGGTAAAGAAAACAGTTGCCGTTTTGGCTCTAGTATAGAATGTCAAATCCAGTATGACTGCCAAATTGTGATGCATTTAAGCTTACTTAGCTTATAACATATGAAGTCTTAGTGAAGTCAAGGTGACTCTTCATGAGATAAAGTACTGCTAGTGATGAATAAGGTCATCACAGTTAACTGCTTATCTACATGTCACTTTAAAAATAATTCACTTATTATTAGGAAGTAACAAGATCGCATCAACCTCAACAAATCTGACATTCGTGCCAAAGTAATTGACAGTAATTGGCTACCAACTTTTGCTGCAAAGAAGATACTACTTTAATATTCATTCCATTTTAAACAGATATAACAAATTGAAACAGTTGATTTTACTGAGAAGAGCTAAAACAGAAATGGAAAAAATAAATTAGCATAACAGGAATATTCTTCAGTCCAATAAAAATCATAAATAGCAGGAAAAGGAGAAAAAAAGACCAAAGTGCTAAATAAAGCGGTAAATGAACCATGTACAAGAAAAGAAACACGTATAAGAAAATAACTTGTTGACAGAGAAGGATTAAATGTCTTAATTAAAAAGTAATGGAGTTATTAATTCAAACAGCTTACATTTTACCTAGCAATTGGAAACCTGGCAGGATTTATACAGTACAATTTTCTATTAAAAACAGTCTGTGGAAGCATCAGGAAAAAATGCAGAGAATGCACATTTCAGATCTGCGTAATGACATCCACCACATCCCTGTAGGGGTACTAGAAAGAGATGTTTAAGTTGTGTACCAATCTCATTTTGCTGATAACACTTTTCATCAGAAAAGATGAAACAAATGTGACTTTCAAAATTTAATCATGAAGGACAAGGACACTGGATAACACTAACCACTTTAAATGTCTCAGGAACTTGCACTGTAAATGTGCACGTTATCAACTTGAAGGCAGACCAACATACTTCAAGGCAAACTGCCCAGATTATTTTAGCTCTTGAAGTAGGAAGGACACATAGTACTTTAAATGTATTATACAGGTTACAAAAGAGAGGCATATTCTCAGCATCACATAAATATGAAAGAGCCTGAGGTGAAAAAGAGCTGTAACCAGAGGCCATTAGACTGCTCTTAGCTGGATAAATAACTCTCAACAGCACAGCAAATATGTAGCATTTCACCAAAGCTACAATGTTCCATTCATAATATGCCTGAAAGAAACATTTAGTAGACAGAATGATGGTATGATGGCACCTAATATTGGACACAAGAAATTACTTTTAAAATACTTCCTAAATTTCAGAATATGGTTTTGCAATTGAAAGACACAAGTGGATTTGCAAGAATGCTGACTAAAGTCAGAGAATAAAGGTCTTACCAAGAAATACAAAAATTATTCAATGAGTCAGAAAACCTAATTGTAAAAAATTACACCAATACAAAGAATAACAATAATCTCTTAATACTTTGCTGAAATACATGTTATAATGCACCAATTTATAAGAAGGGCCAAAAAAAGCACTTGCCTTTCTAGACTTGTAGCTAAATGGAAAAAGAAAAAAAGACTTACAACTGATTGCTCTATTCTGTTGGGAAAAAATCCCTGACTAGGAAATTTTATTGAAGTATTGATACTGGCAGTGAGATTACATTCAGCGAAATAAATCAGAGTAAAGCATAGTCAAATATGTATGTAAGAAAACAATGTTTCCTCATTAGGTACATACTTTCTCCTATACAACTATGAAGTCAGAGATGGCTATAAAAGGGGTCACAGGCACAGTGTATATACATTAAATTCATGTACATCCACATCACTATCGTCATGGTTTTCTCTCATGTTTTCCTTACTTACGCCAGTTCTTACAGACATTTATTCATCTGCTTGGTCAATATGAACAGTTCTTCCCACATGAAGTGAATTATTCATATATGTACATAATTAAGGACTATCACAGTCTCTTCCTGAAATGGAAGGCATTTATCCCATCACTGAGACTGTAAAGTGTACGGTTAGATCTGGATCCAAGAACTGATCTACATCTTCACCTAATTCTCCATCTGATCTTTGACAGAACCAGTTTTGGTGTTTGGTTTATAGTTAATTCATACTTAAACATTGTTATTTCTTTCTGATCCATGATATCCTTATACTGGTCAGTTCAAAATATATCCTAAAAGATATATTTGACAGATTCAGGTTTTTTTCCCCTCCCACTATGTTTCTCAAAAGAAAACCTGTATCCATGACACTTCAGGACTTATACTGCAAACTTGACAGGTTCAGATAAAACTTTCTGATTGCTTTTCTCAAACTTAACCATTTTTGTCTTCATCCTCGCTACTACTGAAAATATTGAATACACTGAACAAAACCATCATACTACTCAAAATTAAATGTTGAAATGACAGGCAGAATGTATAAACAACATTAAATGACTTAGATGGATATGTCTCATTGATTTTCAATATGATAGTACTAATCCCAGTATATACCTTTAATTCTCTAGCAATATCAGACCAGACTCTTGATGGAAACTCAGAAATCTTATGAAGATAGAAAACTTGGTCTCTGTAATGCATAACTAGAAACCAGCCATTTTACTTCAATGGATCAAGCTTTATCTGTAACATTGCAGTATTTTTATTTCCCAGGGCAGCTTACATATAGAGTTATAAAAGAATTGCCATTGAACAGAGATTCTGTCCTCATTCTTCCATCTCTGACAGAGGCTAGAACAGACAGACGTATGTAGGAAAAGTATAACAGAAACAGGACAAGTACAAAGATGTCTTTTACCTAGTGCGTCCTCTTGGCTTCTAGCAGTCAGCACTTTGTCTGAACTATCATTATGCATTTTGCAAAGAATTCCTGTTTTAAAACTCCCACTGTGTAATTTCAATCGATGCTCCCCTAGTACATTACAAAAACTAGTGAATACTTGCTTTGCTCACTCCATATTGTTAGTGAGCCTGTATCTTCTCTCCCTCAGTTTGCCTGTTTCTCAAAAGTGCTAGTCAATTAAGCTTTTTAATATGAGAATTTTCTCTTCACTTGGAAACCACTGCATATCTCTGATCATCCTCGTATCCCTTCTAAATAGCATTTCTAATTCTACCACTTCTTGTTTGAAACAGAGTGAATGAAATTGCAAGGAGCTAAAGGTGCAATGTGTAAGAGCATGAGGATGTTTTCCACATTCATTTCTAAATGATTCCTAGCACTTTTTAAAGCATTTTGGAAGATGATCTGATTTTCAAGAAATTATTGTCTTAATTTCTTCAAGTTATACATTCTTATTTATAATGGAGAGCTCTTAAAATAGTATTTGTAAAAGTATACAGTTATGTTTTACCTTAACACTAGTTTAATAACACTTTATACATACTGTTTTATATACTTTCCTTTGGGACTCTTTAATTATGACAATAATGTGTCACTTGCAAAAGCTAGGAGATGAATAAGAAAAATACTTAGAAGTAAATTTTTAATGTCTCCAAAATTCTGTAATTTTTTTAGCTATGGATTTTATTATTTTTCTGTCTTTTCTTTTGATTTCTGCTTGTCTTCTGCAGTCAAAAAGTGTAACTCAGTTTTACCTTCCACTCATGGCAACCTTTCATAACTACTGCTTCCAGAGAGACAGTCATCCGTAAATTCTGTAATTCAGTTTAACTTGCTGCAGAAGTCTGTAAAGTAATATGGAGGTAAATATTTATGCAGAGATCACATGATAATCCTTCTATCACAGATATCTGAGATTGTTCAGCCTGGAGAAGAGAAGGCTCGGGGGGAGTCTTGTCAATATGCATAAATACCTGATGGGAAGAATAAAGAAGATGAAGCCAGACTCTTCTCAGTGGCACCCAGTGGCATGGCAAGAGGCAATGGGTACAAATTGGAAGACAGGAAATTCTGATAGAAAATACTGTGAGGGTAGTTGAACACCGGAACAAATTGCACAGAAAAATTGTGTAGTCTCCATCCTTTGAGTTATTCAAAACCTAACTGGACATGATCCTGAGCAACCTGCTCTAGCTGATCCTGTTTTAAGCAGGGTGTTTTGCCAGATGACCTCCAGAGGTGCCTTCCAACCTCAGCAAATCTGTGACTCTGCGATTCACTTACTCAAGGGTGAGTTACTTATGATATCCACAAAAAATGCTGGACTACAGAATTGCAAATAGTAGTATGTGCACTAAAGAAAGCAAAGCTTATGCTGCCTTTTGGATCCATGCCCAGAAGTAATAGAAGTCTAACTTGCACCCCTAAATATGCTTCTCAGGCAGATATGTATCTGCTAGCATATAAATGCCATTAGCAAAGAAAATACAGTTTGAAAAATACTAAAATATCAGTTTGAAATTGATATGTAATGGTGCCACACCAAAATCATTATTTCTGTGCTGCCATTTGACTTTAAATGTAAAAAAAAGCAATGCTGTACTAAAATTATAACTGATTCCCTTTTCACTCACCTGTAGGAAAATAATCTCAAGGTAAAAATACAAAGTTCTGTAGAAAGCTTGAAGAGGTAATCTGTTTGAAGTAAAAAAAAAAAAAAGGTACAAGCACATGCAACGGACTCCTAAAATAAGAAGTTCAAAGTAGATGGAAATCTAAATAGCTGAAGAAAGGCTAATGATGCATAAATTCCATATTAGACACCTCAGGTGGCCCATCTGAGTCACTGTATTCCGGCTCATACTGTATTTTCCAGCTCATTACTGACTGTAATAGTAATGGAAAATTTAATTAAGAACTGTTAGATCATGTATATCTTTCATGTATAACCTGCTGGAGTTTTAAATTCTCCTTTTAACAAGGGAGGGATCTACAGTACTAGAGGGCTTGTAACTGGGTAGTGTACCTGAGGTTTCAACTCTTCTTCCTGTGTTGAAGATCTTCATTACAGCACTTACTTACATCTTCAAACTATTTATGAGAGTTACCTTTCTTTGAATTCCTTTGACAGAAACCCTAAACCAGTGCTTTCCCATATAATTTCCTTGAGGCCACTGCAAAATAGACCATAAACACATAAATAGGCCATTCGTTGTCCCTTAAAAAAAAAATAAAAATCAGTATTTAAATACTAACACATTATAAAAATGCTTAAAATGTAGAAATCAGAAGACACATGGAAGTGCTATTCTGGAATAACAATATCTGTTTTTTACGTATAATTTCCTGTAAAGATTGTCAAGGTAATATCTTATTTTATACAATAATCCCAAATTATGATTAGATGCTGTATACACAGAACAAGAGACAGACATTTTGTCCTAGACTTCACAGTCAGACAAGAGAGAGAGGTTTCGTTCCTGTTTTAAAGAGCAATTAAGTTACTTGCCATTGTAGGAGTTTTTGATCATGCACAAATTGGATTCAGATTTTCTGAATCTCTGTTCTGCTCTTGATACAGTCTTGTTTCTCTCTGAACTTTTGCCCAGGACACCTAGAGGAGCAATGTATATTTATAGTTCAGCAAATAAAGAGGAAAAAAATCTTTTAGGTTTTTGAGCACAAACTTTATGACAGTTTTCTGATGGAGCATCATAACAACTATAATGCTTCTAATTTAAATAAGAATTTCAGAGAACTATTAGTATGAAGAAAATATTCTTAATTAAGAAGTGCATTCTTAATAGAATAGGTGATATAATTACCTATCAGTAGAAAATCCAATTTTTTTTATATAATGGTGTACACAAAAAGCTGAAATTGTGTATTTTGTCTTATTCATGGACCAACAATGAAAAGTAAAATAAACTTCATAAATAAAATTTTAAAAAAGAGTTTGACTGAAACACCTTGGCAACTGCAAGCAGAATTGTGATTGTGTCTCCAGAATCTAAGTGCTACAATTATAAGACTCTCAGAATTATCTTAAAATGATACATTTGTTTGTTCTACTACATAGGGGAAAAAAAAAAAAAGGAAATGCATTCAGCTAACAGAGTTATCCCATACTGAATTCTTTTTCCTTTTAAAAGACAATTGAATATAAGGACAGTCATCCCTCTGGGCAGTTTTAAAACACTGTGGCATGTGAAATAAGTTAGTGAACATCACTAGAGAAATGATAGGAAATAAAACGTGCAGATTTTTGGTAATAAAATGACACACTGGGTTGCTATCAAAATCAAACATCAGTCAAAGTAATAGTCTTGTCAGACTTATGACTGGAATTGGACAAGGACTACTGAAGATAACAACAGACTTGGATTAAAGGTGAAAAAAGTGCAGATCTCAAGGGACTTTCTCTATGCAATCAATTCAAAACAATTCAGTAATAGAAGTATTACTGTAGAGGATACTAAAAAAAATAACATTTATCCTCTTTGTCCTTGAAAGCAACAAAAAAATTATTTGAATAGGACATATAAAGTATGTGGACATGTAGAAAACATTGGAATTAGTAGTGGAAGTTATTGTATTATCAATTTACCTAGATTTAAGTGTTAGCTAGTATATATGAAAGTATGGGATAATGGAAAGAAAACAACAGAACACAATAACCAGACATAGAGCTTTCCTTTATCAGGAAATGTAACAGAAGATTTGATTTAATAGAGATTTGCTTTCTTAGGAAAGCAACAATTTCAAGGCTAGAATCAAAAAGTTTGATTGTGATCATGGTAAATTAGGTGTAACTTCATCAGACTATGGTTATTTTCTCTTCCCTACTTCTTATTTGAAAGAAGAATGTATGTATACATTCTGACACAAGCCAGAAATTATCACTTTGTAATCAATCAAAATTCAGTCTTATCTACAAAATGGCAAACAGCTAAACTTTCTTAAAGGAACCTTCTTCTCACCATCTCGAGAGTGTTTAGGACAGCTTTAATTCTCAGTTCATGACATTTGGTCATTAAGAGTGAAGCTCTGAACTTTATGGATATTATGAAGATTGAAGGATAATTCTCATTCCCCTCTTCATTAAGGCCGCAAAAGGAAGTAACCTACACCTAGAGGACAGCAGAGCAAGTTTATGCTGGCTTGTGGGAATAACACATCTTAGAAAGTCTGCCTAAAATTTTTAAAAGACTTTTTAAATCATGAAAAGCTTTATACCTTCACTATTTAGAGCAAGTTTTTGAAATTTGGCCTGGAGACAACTTTGAGATAAAAAAATAAAACCCACAACTTTTTTTTCTGAAATTCAGTTTACGTTTGGGTAACATGTATTATGGAATTAATGTCAGTTACATTTTTGGCAAAATTCTGATCACATGTTAATATAACATACCAGGAACAGTATGCATCAAGACATAGTCTACAAACCATCTGAAAGTAACTGCAGCTGGTGGCACTGGTTAGTTTTTTTCCTATGAATTTTAATTTTGTTAGCACAATCCATTTTCTTAAACCGGAAATGTTGCATTTAAAGATCCTGAACCTCAATGACCTTTGTGCCAAAAGTCTTTTTAGGTACTCTGTGTGAGAGCTATTGGTTTTACTCAGGAACAAGGATGGAAAAATAACACATTTAAAAATAGTTGTAAAATAAACATGCATCAACTAAATATTTTCAATTTTTTTTTTTTCATTTAGAAGAGAGATGTCATTTTCAAGAAAAAAAAGACACATGGGTATAAAAGTCTAATATTATGGAAAGTTCCTCCTTTACAAAATCTGAGAAGTGATAGCTCTTCATATTAATGGTAACAGAAATCCCCTATAGATTAGAGAAATCTGTATTGTACTAGTATAATGAAGTTAGCTAACAATTTTTTTAATTCGTGTATCTGAGAACAAGATCTGATAGATTATAATATTTTATCTTAAATACTTGATTTTTGTCAGGAGAAATAATGTTTTGGAATTTAACTGTGAAATAACTAAAAAGTATGTCCTGGCATAAATGTTGCTTGGTGTTGCCATGCAAATAATGATACAATATTCCACACAATGTCACAAATCCATTTACACTTATAATCTAATTAGATATATCCGTCTCTTTTTCCACTTTCTAACACCTTCATCACCAAAATGAAATCCATACATTCCTGATTGCAACCAGGCAACCAAGGACTGTGTGTTGGAGAGAACTGTTTGTAACGCAGAGGCCACAAATGACATCTCATGTAATGTGATGTTCCCTCACATTATTTCTTTTCTTCCTTCTTGTGACCTGCAGCTAGAGGAAAGAGGAAGGAAAAAAAATACCAAACAAAAGTCTCTACACGTTTTGTAGAGATACTAGAAGAAATGAGGTGATATGCAACATTATAAAAGCGGTACACAATTAACATCAGCTTTTCTGTCCTGGCACATTTTCTTGAACATCTCTACTCAGTACATCCAGAGATAAGGTGGGCATTTTTTATTCCATATGCTGACTATATCAGGAAGCAAAAATCCTTCTCAGAGATTGTATTTCACAAAGCTGTTTTGCAAATTCAAATTGAATATCGGTTGCAAAATGGAGAATTCGTATATTATGGCTTTAGTATGGACTACTATTTGGTAGTTGCAAAGGTAGTAACAGTGTGATTCCACTTGCAAGAATTATTTCTTAAGGGATTACTGAAACCCTACTGAATTTGGGTTTTTTAGAAGAAAATGTGGCTTTTCAATAGAACAGGTCTAAAGTCCTATGTTTCAATTAATTTGTTTTCCTGTCTGAACTGCAACCTTTACAGTTGCATAGTATCACCTGAAAAACAACATATGTCCTCAAGAGGAGCTTGTCACGAAATCCGCTAGAACTCCAAACCAAAAGAACAGCTTGGCTTCCATTTGACAACTGCAGTTTAATGGAAGGATAAAAGCAGGTATCTGGTGGTTGCCAATATAGTTTATTCAGTTGTGTACAGCACTATGGTGTTACACATATACATCCCTAACTAAGGTCAAGTAGTGTCTACTTTTCATGACAAATGTTTTGTAAGAACCCATAGAGTGTAAGTTCTACATGCTCCTTCTACCTTTATTAGAATTATTCTTGGGTTTGCATCCATCCCTTTCTAGCCTGGTTAGCCTGCCTTCATGAACTATGTTTTTGTGCAATACTCTGCCCTATGTGGTCTGAGTTTGCAAGGTTTTGGCCGAGGGTGTGTCACCTCATTAGCCATTTGAGATTTCTTCAGTTTCAAACTCAGGTAACTGATTCTGCTGTAGCTCTGAAACAGGGTCAGATTGTGCACCAAGTCTGATATATTCTGTATGCATCAGACCTACAGAATATGTGCAGATCCATTGGGAATGTTAATTACCTAAAGAGGCTGCTTCTCAGAGATAAATGAGTGCTGTATGTTTGCTCTGTGTTACTCTTGAAAAGTCCTTTGCATCAAAATCACCTCTTACACAAAACATAACTATGATACGATCCTAAAGATCTGGATCCTACTTTTTTTCTTTTTTACACTAGACGAACAAGCTGCAGCCCACCTATCTTTTTGACAGGCAACTACTGTCAAATCACCTGCAAAAACAAGAGAAATCATTAAAAAGAACACATTTTTCACAAGGATGTCTTTACCCCCAGTGAAAGCATGAAACAAAGACTGCAGAATAAAAGGACATATGAAAAGAAAATCTTGAGGAATAGGCTCAGACAAGTGAGAAACACAGAGGTGAAGTATAACAAAAGGAGTTCATCTAGTAAACATATCAAAAACAGATAGTAAAATTAGTCAAGACAGTTCTTCAAGCACAAATGAGATGGCAGAGTTAATGAGAGGAGAAACAAAAAAAAAGCACTAAAACTAGCTCTCATGCATTTTGCATATGTGGCAATAATATAGAAATTACTAGAAAACTGTTTGCAATATCCATTTGTTTTGAGAATGTAAACCAGATTTTACTTCAAAAGCAATTTCATAATAATGACTTTTCACAGGGAGGAGATAAAGCAAAATTAGACAGGAAATTCAATACTGAAAATATTTCTTTGGTTCTATTCCAGCTTGCTGCTTTGCTTCCTGGATGTCTGCTTTTCTTTTTTAATTCTTTTTTATTTTTCCTCTGTAGCAGATCTTTACCCTATTTGGCTTACATTTTAAGACGAAAGTTACTATACCTTATATTTGCAAGCCAGCAGGTGCTAATGGTGCTGAAAAGTGCATATGAGCTTGAGAGATCATTGTTGAATCACAGCATGGAGCCACAGATAATATGGATATACACTCTAGTTTTACTGAAACAGACTTTGAACTGTCATAGGTTTGGGTATCAGTTGGTCAAATATTTCATTTCAAGGAAATTATTTTTTTGTGTGTGTGTGCCAAAAGAAAATATGATGTTAATCCAGTGAGACTTGGGCCCCACGCTGCTTCAAATAAGATTAAAGGGATTGCCTACCAGGGTAAAGTTCTATTAAGTTTATAAATATTCATTGCCATATTGAAAAGTTTAAAGCAGACTGAATTTCAGTTAATTGCTCACAGAAAGTAATCTTCTTATTTAAAAGAATACTGTTAATTAGATTTTCAAGAAAAAAAGACTGGGAACCCAAGATTTTTGTACAAAGAGAGGGCTTCAGGCAGCTGAGTTTTTAGGAAACACAGAAGTGATCAGATCAATTATGAGGGTTAAATTAGTTAGTACTTTGGTATGAAGATATTTTGCAGTTACAAGATAGTATCAGTATGTTTTTAAAGGATTCATTGCAGATGAATGTTCTCGAATCAGAAGTTCCTGAGTATCGGTTTAAAAGCTACAGAATCCCTGGCCACATTAGACAAAAGTAAATTAGTTAAAAGATTGAGCTACATCATGCAAAAACACAGACTAGAGGTGTCAGAGTAGCAGAATCATCTGTATTAGAGGGGCTACAATAAAAACAAAACAAACAAAACAAAACAAAACACCCCATACCTCGCCCCTCCAACAAACCTTGCTCCCCAGTATCAGTAGACAGCACAGCTCAAACCAGTACTTTAATGAAGAGAGTGGCTACAACATGTTGTCACTAGCCATAGAATCACTTATTAGTAAATGTTTAAATAATGTTAACAAAGCAGCATTTTCCTTATAAAGCCTTGCAAAGTGCACTGCTTAATCTGTATTTCCAGTAACAGCATTACAAGGCATACTGTTGGAATTCAGTAAGACACAGGAAAATACCAGTTGTAATGAAAAATACTGATTCAGTTTCTTTGCCAAGAATTGCATATATTCAGGGAGCTTAAGGTTAGAAGCTACTATTTGTCTCATTTTCTGTTTATGACAGGCAGAAATAATCTAACAGTTGTCCATACATAACAGAAAAAGAAGCTGTGTTTGACTACAGACTTGTCTACATGGGGAAGTAAATGTGGAATGAGCTAGAATGTGAAATGATAGGCCACTCACTCCTCTCATTAACTCTCCAGAAGAGCACTCCTACTCTGCTGTAAGAGTGCTGCTGTGAAATGCATTTTATTATACTTTGGAACTGTATTAAGATACAATGCATTAAAGTTTTCTTTAGTAGGCTGTTTTCTTTGCCAAACAGGAGGTTATAGAGAGAGCTACTGTAAGAATGGCAACAGTAAAATAAATAAATTTCTTCTCCTCATTAACTTCCACATGTAGACAGTTTCAAAATAACATGTAGTTAAAATCTGTCACCCAGGCTATGCTGGTAGAATGAGAATCCACTTTGAGTATTTACACCAAAGGTTGATCATCCTTTTAATAAGGATGCTTCTTTTCATACTTAGAATATATAAAACCCTTGGCTTTCAGTCTTTAGTTCATTTTTTCTTTTTAACTATTCAATTAAGGAGCCCTTTAGTAGTCTATTATGAAAATATACCCCAAACTGAATGAAAAGAATGATTAAAGTCGGTGGAGAAAGCTCTCATTAACATCAGAAAATCCTAAAAAGTTTTGTTACTTTTTTCGTTCCTTCATGAAGTTTGTTTTCCAGTCTGCTGAATAATGTATCTATTTTGTTCAACATTGCAGGAAAAGGCACAAGATAAAACTGACTGAGGGTCAATGCATAAGCTCTATACTATTGATACTTATAGGGTTTAAACTCTTCAATGTAAGCAATCAGTTGTGCAGTTCTCATTCACCTCCTGGGCTGATCATTTCTAGGTTTTTATTAAAGTAGGAGTGAGCCCAGGAGATGAATCTGTAATTACATGGATCCAGTTGTTTTGATATTTCTCACAGCTAGTATAGTTCTAGATCATAAATGGGACAGATGTCCGTCCCGATACCAAGTAAAGGCAAATTGTGGCATTAAAGATTGTTCTGCTTGGGTATCTTTTATATTGGAAATGCGTTTTGCATACTTCTGAAAGCATAGTTTCCTAAATTAAGTTCCCTGTGAGTTTGACTTTGGAAGAAACAAAAATAATGAAGACTAATGTCAATCCTCCAGTATTACAATATGAAAACATCATATAATTACAGCTATTAATATTCCTCTAACAATCAGATAACTATCTAAATTGCAATGAGATATGCCCCTATTCTTTGAACTTTGGTTTAGAAGAGCAGCAATAAAACAAAGCACTAATTTTAAGTTTCTCAGCCAAAAATACTAACCCTAAATTAGAAAGGTGAAAGAAAAAAACCCTCTATACTTTGTTGTGATAGCTATGCTTGTAAAAACAGACAAAGATTCCACAGGCATATTGCTGGTTTTTCCTTTTAAAATGCAAAAAGCCATCTCCTTTCTAATATCATAAAACATACAGAAAAAAACCCTTAATATGCTGCCATCTTAGTCCTTTTTCAATCTTGCTTATGTCTAAAGAATAAAAGAAATGTGCTGATTCTGCTGTCCTAAAATGATTATAAACTATTGTATGACTGACAAAGACAACTTTATGGTTTGACCTATGCCACACAAAACGTTAAAAAAAAAAGTAACTGTTGATCTTAAGTTAAAGAAAAATGCCTACCTAACGATTTCTAGCTCTGTAGAGGTAGCAGAGGAAATCATGGTGCAAATCAGACAGGAATACATCTCATGGAAATCTCTGTGCAAGTATATTCACACTTCTGTAGAGGACAAGAAAAAAGATATTTCTGTGTGTATCTATATCAGTTTAATTTTTTTTCTGGTGAATTTAGGTGTAATTATTCACAAATACTACTGCAAAAATGAAATTATTTCTATTTTGTAGAAGATTTTGATTTCATATCTAAAAATTTCGATTTCTTCCTTTGAAAGGAAATTGCCATGGATTTACGTAAATCTTAAGGCCTCCAAGCACACTTCAAGTGTGCTAGTTTTATGCTGGCACATAATCCTGCAGGCTTCAAAGCCTGTTCACTATGTTATCTATGAAATGCCCATGATATTTGCAAACAGTGATTAAAATAAAATTTATCAGACTTTTTTTTAAAAACTCATTAATTAAAAAATGAGAGTTTTAGTTTATACTCATTTTTTTTCTACAGCTGGTTCTTTTTTCCATAACCATTGATGGTGTTTTAAAAGAGGCCCTTTCCGCAGTTTTTTTTCTTGGTTATACTGTTCCTTAACAAATGGACATTCATCAGGAACACTTTAGACAGCTACATTTTATAGTATTTCGAACAGTTTTAATTTCTTACTTCTCAATCTATTTAGCACGCTTCTTTGGTGTAAATATCACACTGATAAAGTTCTTAAAGTCAATACTGAGTAATAAAGTAAGATTTTTTTTCACAGAAATAGTCAGTTTTTCCAGCATAATTTGGGATTTCAAACTCATTGCAACCCAGACTAAGAATTCATGCACTTGTAATCATAAGCCTTTTTTCTCTAACCTTCTTACATATAAAAATCAACTTTTATGAAACTCTGCTATTTACATGGTAATATAGTCATATGGGACATAAACCCCAAACTCCCTTTACTTAATCTATATAATTACATACAAATTAAAAAAAAAATAGTTTGCAGCCTATAATCAGTTTGAACTTTATTGCTTCTGGTCGAGATCAACAGAAAGGCTTATGTGTCCAAAATATTATCTTTTTTCCCAGTGATAAACAACTGGGTTCATAATAGTTCTCTTTCATGACAAAGCTTTGAAAAAATGAAACTATTTGCTAATAAAACAACACATTCTTATTTCTTTTCAAGTGGGGTCAAAAGAGAAAGACAGGGATGTTCTTTAAAACTAGCACTGATGATATAAATCTTTCTCTGCGAAGGAGCACTCATGCTGCCCACTTACTACAGATGTGTAAAGAACCTTTAACTGCACAGATTCATTAAGTCTTTTATAAGACTTATAAGACAAGAAAAATTGCACATAAATACTTTTAGGTTGCATGAAATTCAAGTCATTGTTTAGGAACACTGAGCATATTTGTGTTTAAGTATATATAGCATATATACATTATATATATAGTATATATAACTTTAAGTATATGTATATATACATCCTATATATGTAGTATATATAATTTAGGAAAAAGTCATTCTTCGTGACCTTTCAGCAGATTTTCCACAAACTGACCAAATGTGTCCTTTCATCTTTTTCTGCTGAAATACTGCAGAATTATCTCAAAACCATTTGTATTAGAGTACTTACTCCTGCCTGCCTTAGTTTAGGTTGTGTGACATTTCTGCCTCATATGTAAGATGGAAAAACTGGCAAACTGATCTTGAAATTGTATGTGCTCCAATCACTAATCTTAGAGTTGGAAGCAAAAATCAATGTTTTGCTGGCTCTTTTGAATTAACACAACACTTTTTATTCAAAGTGGATTACTATTCCCTTGGCAGAAAGAAAAAACACATACCTGGATAGATACTGACAAAGCAACAGAATATTTTTGAGGCCAAATTTCTGACATTAATTTCCTTCAGACATTAACAATGAAAAATAATCTGCACAGCACAATGAAGCTAAATGTACTGCCAAATTCTTTTTACTTAAAGGTTATAGCAACTGAATATAATTTTCTCTGGAAGGAGAAATTGGGTAGAATTAGTATAGGCTGTGGAGAGAAGTGACATCTGAAGTAAGAGTTAACTGCAGCAAATTCACTCTGCGTCTTTTAGTCAAGGACATTGCATAAGAGAAAGAACACCATCTGTTTGCAGCCAGGAACAATTTCTGACTTTAGGTGTCAAGAAAACTGGAAAAGTAGCAGAACTTATCCCTAAGGAGTATAATGTGTCTGAAACAAATAACAAACTAGGAAGCATGGATTTATTTTGCTGAAATACTAAGTACTGAGAACTTCTTTTGAAGTCATTGAGAGATGGAGCTCTCAGAATCCCTGAAAATCAGATTGACCAAAGAATTAATTAAAATTATGCCAGATTTACATATATGTCACACTCTTATTTTATCCTGACACTTTTGTGTATTACTTGGCAGCGGTCAATGAGCCACTTTGTACTTAAATCATTATTTAGAATTTTTATTAGTACAGTGGCAAGGGACCATACTAATAATCTGTAAAAGTCAATACAAAAAAGTCTGGTCTAGGAGATAAACACTGAAACATTGTTTATTACAGATAGAGAGGAACTGACCTAACATGCTCATTTTAAAAGGCAAGGAAAAATCTGCTTTAAAGTTAAATTTAAAAAGAAAAAACAAAGAAGGTAATCTATTTTCCAGTACATAATGCTTTTCATATTCTTTGATTTCCTTTAGTTTTTAAAGTGTGCACAACTGTGTTGAACATGATCATCTAAACAATACAGAACATGCCATTCAAAAAAAAAAAGTATTTAAAGTGAAATAAAGTATGAAACAAAACCTTCTTTTATCATCTGATGTCTGAGCAAAATAACTTTGCAACATTAATTTTACTTTTCCATATTTACTAGCAAAAAAAAGGGATGGATAATTAAGTTTAATAATCTGCTGGAACTACCTCCAGCAAGGTTTTGAATTTGACATGAAGTTTCCTTCTTGGGAAAAATGGGAAATGAAGCAATTGAGTTGTATTTCGGATAAAAAAATAGAATTATGTAGAACATTTTTTTCCTGCCTCCAGTATAGCAACTCAGAAATAAAGTTAAAAAAAAAAACCAAAAAACCCAGTGAAAATGAGAACAAAATCTGTAGTTGTAGATCCCAATACCCCAAGATACCTAACAGAAAACAGTAGCAATATGTCTTTAGAAGTGTGCTGAAATTGATACGTTATATAAAACATCCAGTATCAGCCAACCATCATCTTTTTGACTAGCTCTGCTTTAAGGTATCTTGAAAGCTGTTTCTGCATAAAGGAATTTGATGTGTAATAAATGCAAAAAAACCCCTGAGGTCAGACAACAATATTTCATCAGAATAGAATAGGAAATAAATATTTTAAGGAGGAAGACTGGAGTTTATCAAATTAAAATATGACACATATTTAGCAGTGCTACCCTAAGTATATACAGTGGGTACAATTTTGAAGGTGTTTTCCATGAATTAAGAAGCAAAATTTTGCTTTCTTTAAAGTCTCAAATGTTTCTGAAAATTTTACCTAGATTATAAAAGTACTGCATGATGTTCAGGCACTACTTGTATACTATATTCCTCCATCGTGTCATACTTAGCATTGTAAAACAATGATAGAGAGAGAAAAGAGCATTTATTGAACAGCATTTATAACTGAACATGATTCCTTATGGTCAGTAGAAAAAAAATACTCATTACAGATGTTAAAGAAAATACAATGGAAATACATTATGCATAAAGCAATGTAAGGACATATAAGAGTAAGAAATTCACTGTCTGGAGATCTACTGATGAACTTAATTTTTCTAACTGGGAAATTGATGAATTCAAAAGATAGTTCCTAATTTGTTTTAAATGTATGTGAAAAGGAATATTCTGATATTTTGAAAACAAATTATTTTGGAATAACTTCATCATAATTTATTAGGAACCTTACATTGTAAGAGGAAAGAAAAAAACACAACTTAAAATGTCAAAGAAAAACTGTTCTGATGCACTAAAATCATGTTTATTCATTCCTATCATTGCGTTTTGATGATTTGACATTTTCACACCATATTTTTAGATCAGGACTGTGGGTTTTTAAAAACTTCTTTAACTCTAACAATTATTTAGGTTTTTATTTCACAGAAACTTAAGAACCACTACTATCTCTTTAGGTCCTCAAACAGAAGATAGCCCTTGTTCTTGAGATGGCACTATAGAAACTGGATTGACATTAAAAAAAAAAATAAATGTTGTGAGTGTACTCCTTTAAACTGAAGCCAAAGCATACACTCAATGTTTGTGTCATATCTGTGTGTCACTTTTTATATGACTTATGGTTCAACAGTGCATTTTTTTTTTACATTCTTATTTTAAATTGTGATGTTCATGAATTAGTAATTTTCTCTTTTGGGTGAGGAGAATGGGACTCAAGAGATAATAACAGGGACTCAGAAAAAATAATGAAAAATACTAGTAAAACCTACAGTTAAAAAAGTAAAGTAACCATTTCTGAACTTTTTTTCCAGTAACATGATTCATGCAGTGTTTAAGATAGTACGCTGTGGTATAAAGTTTTACTTTATAGCCTGGACAGATTTCTGTAATATAATCATGCCTTCCTCATTTAGAAGAAATATAGCTTTCAAAAAATCAAGCTAAAAGTCCATTGTATCAAACCATAGATAATGCTCAAATCACCATGATTTCTGGCTTAGTGACAACAAACATTTTATTCCAGCTGCCAAAATGAATTTTCACTCCCTGCAGATCCTCTTCTTTTGTCAGTACTGCCATTGAGGCAAAGAAGATGATCTTTATTCAGCTGAGACCTATGTGCCCCCTCTAAAGTACTAGTTGCAGTATTTACTGGTAAAAAGGTAGAGAAGGAGAAAATTCAAAGAAGATTCTATTCATGCAGTTAAAAAAAGTAAAGAAAAAAAAGGAAAAAAAGAAAAAAAAGGCAAGCTTAAATCTCCTTTTCTACCTCAGAAAAAATAGAATGCTTATGAAAGAACCAGTCAAGAAAGCTTTTGTGTAGGCTTTTCTGAACAAAAAAAAAAGCAGTTTTCAGTTCTATCTGTGCTAAACCTGATAGTAAAAAATGAATTATTCTATATTAGAAAGGCCAGATATTTTTGTCAAATGAACACAAAAACTGGGGTCAACTTTGTTCTCTCTCTCAGTTTTGCTGTTATTTACAGAAACACAGTATTATGTGTCAACAGATTACAGCATTCACATCTGTTTAACACATTTTAGCATGGGTGGTATCAAAGCTATCCTGCTCAGTACAAATAACTGCAGAGAATGCAGACCAAGAAAAATCTGTTCCATGTTCTTAATATACCAAAATTCACCCTGGGAACAAGTAATTCTTAGGTAACTGTTCTGGCTTGACATAATCTATTAGCATAATGTAAGAATACTATCGATAGATATATGTAGAGAGAATAAGGTTTTGGGGCCAAGGTACGTACTTTAGGCTTTCTGTACTGCAGTAAATTTCCTGAAGCTTTTCCAATTTTATCTCCACTAATGTCATGTATGATATTAAATCAACAAAAATCAGAGAAGAAAAAAAAAAAAGGTAATAGATGGTTCTGCTTTAATTGCTGAAATTCCTGGAATGGAGAAATTTTCAATTTCAGGTCTTTACAGTAGGGTTCAGGGAGCCTGAAATAGATTGAAAGGATATTATATCAATTGCTTTTACCTACTTTCTAAGTGTTTTAACAATTTAGTTAATACTTTAATGGCATTTTATGAGAGAAATGTATACATGTGCGTCAGTATAACATTTTAAACGATAAAGCAGGACTAAATTGCTCTGTAGAACTTTATGGTAATTGTTGCTAATTTTGAAAAATACCTAAGGAGTTCCCAGTGTTTCAAGTTAACTATGTGTGTAATTACACTACTATGAACTCTGCCTTGTAACATAAATATTCATGCAATTACTCCAAGATATACAATATTATAGTTACTATGTGCACACACACTTACAAAGTTATAGCTATCAATCTAATTATTTAATATATCTGATAGCATCTGAAAGCTATAAACATTCATTCTCAATTATCCATGTTTACATGATGTGAGGATTTGGTCCGAACTAAGTAAAATATTTTATATGTTGTTTTCAGGAGCTATGTTTTTTCTGAAGGACTTTCAGTATTTAAAACGCTTTAGAGTATTCCTGTGCTAAATGCAGCACTGGCATTAAAAGGTCAGAAAGCAGGTGCATCTGTAAAATTGCATGAGTTCCCTCAAGTTGGCATTTTGTGGATGTACAAAATAAATAATGGTGGGGGAGGAAGAAAAGGAATATGTCAGGCAATGTATTCAAAGATTAAGTTTAAGCAGATTTTTCCCACCCTATTCTTCCTTTGTCCTCTATTAGATACTTTCATTTCATGTACTTTAAATAGCTTCTAAACATCAGATTGTTAAAAGTTATACTAAATAATCATTTATAATTTAAAAAAAAATAAAATCCTGTATGGAAGTAGTGCTATCAATATTGCATTACCATAAATGTTTCCCTATTTACATTACACTATATTATATTGTTTTATATTATGTTATGTTATGTCATATTATATCATTGTATTTATTATAGCAATTTACAATATTTGTTATATTTTACTGAGTGTCTTTAATTTTAATAGGCATATTATTTATGGTTGCATGTTAGTAATAAAACTAACTAGAATTCCTCCACAAAGAATGTATTTTTTACTTAACAAATTACCATCTACTGTTAGAATTCTAGCAGCACTTAGAGTAAAACTTAAAAAAGGATAATCACACAAAACCTACTTTACCCATTATTGTTATCATCTATTCTAACATCACATGCTGCTTTCAGTCAAATTATGAACTTCTCTCCAATAACCATGTGTCATGATGAATGAACAGTATTTGAAATTGATGTGCCACTGATTGCATGCTAAACTTAACTAGGTTCTTCTGTGGCCAAAGATGGTCCTCCACAAAAAGCACTTGGGGAGAATCCAGCTTCTTTATGAGGATACTTAACTAATGAGCCAATAACTTGATGTCCTAGTCAGAAAAGGTTACTTCTTCAGATAGATTATATGCTAATTATAACTTAATTAGCCAGACAGGAAAAAAATACAGACTTGTGTCTCTGTGGTTGTGCAGCAATAGGCATGTTATATGAATGTGCCTAACCACAGAGGATGTAAAATCATTTTGTGGAAAATAATTTTAGGAGCTGTCATTGTATTTCTGTTCAGTTATAGATTGTAGCGAGAAAGTTCTCTGGAGATTTTGTTTGTGATTCCTTTTTCCAATTTTATTTCTATGTAACTTTTGTTTAATGCAAACTGTAACACAGAAATCATGTTTTCTTTATTTGGTTTCAGAAAACCTGAAGTCTTAGCTAGACTCGTCTGAAAACTTCCTTAGTACTTGAACTTGTTCTTTTGATGCAGTGAGATATAGTACTCAGTTAGGATGGAAATTGTGTGATACTTAGTCTATCTAGATAGAAAATATGCAAAGTTTAAGGACATTTGCATTCCTTCTAAGAACAAAATAAGAGATAGAACATACCCAACATTTGCCCAAATTCAAGAATGACTACAAGAATAGAACTGAAGACTATTTTTGCTTTGTGTCAGGCAGAGCTTTCCTTTAGATAGGATCAAAGTGCTGCAAAGTTCATATATGCAACTAGAATTCACACAGAATAAAAATATGTAGATGTAAGAACTGAATGAGCTCCAAGTAACTTTTCTAAAATAATGCAGTAGACAAGAAGAATTTCAGACTGGGGAACCTAAAAGAGTACAATGCCTTCAGTTTGTTCAACAGTAGGTATTATTTTAGATTGTGTGGTCTGATCTAAAAAAATTGACTTATGGAGCAGGGAACTTACAGGGAAGAGAAAAGTAAAAATGGTACATGAAAAATTTCTTATTCTTATTTAATCAACTCTATAAGAAAAAAAATTGTAAAAAAAATCCAGACAGCTAATAAAAAAATCCAAAAGTATAAAATAGTACATAAGTAAAGAACACTTTGTAAGACATCAATCGTCTATAGAAAGAAAAGATTAAGTCTTTTGAGCAAGTAGAATGTGAAATATTAAAAAAAAAATTATCACTCAGGCATCATTTAAACATCAAATCTTCAATAAAAAATAATTTTCCCTTGTTCTGTGGCAAGTCTGCAACATCAAAGATTAAAGTAAAAAAAATACACATATGCATATACATATACACATACATTTACATATACCTATATATTCCATTGCCCTGAACTAGATACAAGAAAAAAAATAGGGAAGATTTTTAAGGTCCATAATGTTCTATGAAGAGAATATCCAGGTATGAACTGTCTGGTATTAGGCATAAATTTCCTTGTTGGCATATTGTGCAAATGATCTATTTCAGAGATTTTATAGGTTTTTGGTTTTTTTTAAATACATGTTGTTCATTGTTGGAGATAAGGTACTAAAGCATTTCAGTCTAATGACTAGCTTTCCATTGTGACTTGACATGTACAAGAAAAGGTGACCACTTTAAAATGTAATCTCACTAGCATTCCTTCTTTTAATTAAAAAACCCCAACAAAAACCAAACAAAACTTGCTATACCTGTCAAAAGGTTTCAGTTTTCAGAACATTCACAGAAATTCCACACAATGGTTAAGGTGGTAAGGGCCACAAAATTCATAAAACCAAAGAATTTTTCAAAAGTTATGCAAAAGTTCTTCCTAGCTCAAACTTCGTTGTTTTGTCTCCAAATTTGCTTTATTATTATTTTTTAGATTACAAAAAACTGGCATATATCTCTTCTATTTTTCTAAGTAAGAAAATATTTAGGTCTTTAGCAAATTATTAGCATATGTCTTTATTTTTATTTGGTTGTGTAATACTTCACTCTAGAGACTGGGGAGAGAGAAATGATTGGTAGCATATAGTTCTTTAAGCAGGGCAAGCTGTTCAGGTGAGTATATGTAATAAATACTTTGCTGTTGGGAAGCATAGCACGATCTAGGGGAACTGAGCCAGAAGTTTCTTGTGCTTCTTCCCAGTTTGACTGCAATGGGACAATGGTGACCACGTGCAAGTCTTGTGTGACTGGATTGCTTTTAGTTGCCATCTGAAAATACTAGCCAAAAATGAAAGCATTCACAGTGGAGAAGGAAAATCAAAACATTGCAGTGGAAGACTTAAATGTTAAACAGCTCTGTTACATGACAAAGGATTAACTACACTGTACAGAATCACATCCCTCTTTCTGTTCCTCCACCCTCCCTGCACACCATGTGTGTAGTGTATTAACTGTATAAATTTTAAATAAACAGAAGCAATGAATGGGAAGGTTTTACGCTAGTTGGATTGGTTGTTTAAAGGAAGTATATTTTTCCTGTCATCTGATTTCCTTCTGTTTGGTGGGAAAGGAAATAAGAGATCTGGTTGAGTATCTTGATTGACATAATGAAAACACATCACCTAAAAGTGATTAAATGAAATCTTATTTCATATAAGTAACAAAGGATTAGAAAACTGATTTCTCTTTTATAAAAGATTATGTTAAAGGTTATTCTATTTCTTCAAAAGTCATTCTGCACTCTGCTCGATTCATTCTTTATACTCTATCTATGCAGTTTATCATCTTAACCTCAAGATTTCCGTAATTTTCCACATTCTAGTGTAAGTGTAGTAAATTCTCCATAAGCATAGGTCAAATCCTCCTCAGTTATGATGGTATCATTCTGGGAAAATAATGTTGAAATCAGTGAAATTACTTTGTAAACCAGGCTTTTAGAAGCATGAGAATAATTAGAATTATGTATTGTTGCTTATAGGCAAGACTTCGTTTCATAATGCTTTATATGTTTGCATCTGCTTTGATTTACTGTCAAAATCAATTTTGTTAATATCTCATCTCAGGCATCAAGTTGTTTCTTTTTATACTGTTGTTTTCATTGTAGAATCTGATGAGCATGTGCCTTTCACAAAGATGAAACTTTTTTACAAATGAAAGAACAGAAATAGCTTATTCTTTTCTATTTCCAGAACTCAAAGAAGATGGAGTTTTCTGTACTGGATGTAATTGGATTGCACTAATTGGACTGATAAGGCTTGAAGGGTTCACATATT
Source organism: Haliaeetus leucocephalus (assembly GCF_000737465.1). NCBI lineage: Eukaryota > Metazoa > Chordata > Aves > Accipitriformes > Accipitridae > Haliaeetus > Haliaeetus leucocephalus. The sequence continues at coordinate 1,534,278 of NW_010972875.1, read as the reverse complement.
AAACTTTTGCATTTATCTTAAATCTTCTGTTGTTGTTTGTCTTCATTTATGGGAAGCTACTGCTCATAAAGCTTATCACAACACTGCACTCGTAAGACCTATCCTACTCTGCGGCAAAACTGCTTGTAATCAGGGACACTAATGCCCAAGTAGTGCTACAATAATTGCAACTGCAGCAATTGCAAATATGTCTGAATTTTGTCTACATCTTTTGATTTAACAGTATGATGTCATTCAGAGCTGTATACACAATTAAATGTCACATATGCAGAAAATCTCTAGCATGCTGATCTCAGAGGAAAACCATTATGTGATAAAAACCATCTGAGTAAACAAAAGTACAAGATGACGGAGAGTATGCTGGTAAAATTCTTAGTTTGAAAACTCTTATTTCAGGGATTGAAGTAATCCATAACAACATTTAATTAACAAAATGATTATTTCATTAATTTTATTCTCCTCTCTTTTTCTCATTCCTTCCCCCTCTTTTTTCTTCACTGTTTTGTTCTTTCGTCATATGTATAAGCTTTAACTTATTCTTAAAGAAGATAATTTAAGAGACTACAATTATTTTAATTTAATTTAATCAAAGGAAGCTGGTTTTGTTGTTTTGAAATGAATATGTAATATCTTTAGGGAGATATTTGCATTCCAGGTTGAAAATAAAGTGGGGGTTTTTTTGCACTATCAATCCTTTTCTTCTTATGGTACTGAAGATTCACTCCAGAGAATGTGCTAATTCTTATTATTTTACTCTTCACCACACTCGAAGATCTCCAAAGATGACACTTATTACTTCAAATGTGCACAACACCTCTGCACAGATGAAATAGGTTTTCAGGCAATGAGAACAAATTTACTGTGTCAGTGAAGTTCCTCTGAAATGACTCTGCAACTGTGTTTTCATTTTTTTAATAGACAGTATCTTTCTTATAAGAAAGGCCAATATACAGTAAATCTGTTGGTAAATCTATTGACCGTTTCTTACTTTTTTTCCTAAAGAAAATAAATTTATAGGAAAAAATGTGCAACAAAGAGCTACACACAATATATAGGGAACACGTGAGGAGGAAAAAATAACCAAATTACTAAAAAGAATCTCTTATGAAGTTTACCTATTGAGAAGAATTCATTGTGTCAAATATTTTGTCAGGAACCTTGCATATTCAAAGATATTAATCCTGTTTGTTGGTTTATTTATTTATGAGCTTTTGAAAATGTGAAATGCACTGCTGGACAAAGAATTTTAAGAATCTAAATGCTTGACATAGTTGACATAACCCCAGCTTTTACACAGTATTATTTGCATACTTTGTTTCCATTCCTTTTATGAACGGCATGCTATTGCATTTCTTTGGAAGTGTATGTTCATACATATTTAAACTAACTTCTCTTGGCAGCGTAATATAGAAGTGTCATTAATCCTGTAAAATTCAGCTAGCAAATGACTTGTTTCTCACCTAAAAATAGCCATTAACATGGCATCAACCCTGAATGTGTTTTACTTTGAATACTGCTGTACAGTAACCACCTCAATCTTCTGAACTGATACAGAACCCTACACTGAAGATTCATGGGGAAAGTATTTGAGGGTTCCTCCTCTCTCTGATCTGCTCTCTGCCTCCCATGCACTTCCCCCACATTCCCTTCCTGTGGCATGGCAACTCAGAGGCTGGATGCCAATATCAAAGCCACAGCCACTCTTGTGCATGTCTTAGTATCCTGTTTTATACCCCTGCAACCCCATCGGTGGTAGCATTCCTTTTATATGATCCAATAGGAGGAAAGGGGAAGCTAGGAGAAAAAGGAGTTGTTAGTGCCTCTTAGACTATGCTAGTTATGTAAATCAAGATAAGAGTTACCTATAACTGGAGAAGTGGAAGAAGGAACCAGTGTCAGGAAGCCTAGATGAGGTCAAGCTGTCTCATCACAACTAGAAACAAGTCCTCTCATCTCCAATAGTCTTTAGTGTGCCCTCTCTTCAGGCCAGTTCTACAGATCACTGTGAAAGAAGGAGAGAGAAATATGTTATTGTATGATTTACCATCACAAATATGGGCCGGACTTTTGCAAAGCTGTAACAAAGTAAACAATAAAGAAACAACATTTTAGAATATGAACCAACACCTTCTGAGAAACGCACTTGCTGAATTTTATTGCAAATCTAACTTGCTAATTTACAAATTGAAAACTAGCACCAACAAAAAAGAACAGGCATAAACTTCCTTATGTAATTTTGTGATAAAAATACGAGCAGATTCTGTTCCTGGACCCATCTGTTCCTCCCACAGTCTTTTATTTTCCAGCAATCCTACTACCCATGCAATAACACATTCTATTTTTCTATTGTACTCAATTTTCTATCATCTTCCCAGATCCCGTTTCCATCTTGCATGTCACTTATGTTGGCTCTGGTTGACTGATATAACAGTTTGAGAATAGCAACAAACATTTAATAGCAATTGTACTTAAAACTACACTTAACTGAAATATTTCTGTTGGAGCTTTTAACATTAATAATTCTCAGTCAGTACTTCCTATCTGTAAAATTATCCCTGTCTAACAGGGACATGGTGGTGAAAAATGACTAGAGTGTTTCTGAGATGCTCCTGCATCACCTTAGAAGTATACATTTCAAGCTGCCTATCACGACCAAACTTCAGTTTGTGTAGTCCGCGTGCTAGGACATCTTCAGGCTTTAAACTGAGGGAGTAACTGGGCATGCCAGCTACCCTAGTAAACATACATACAAAAATATCTTCTGGAAAATGGTTGAGATGGACTTCTGTGGCAATGGGAATGAGCACTGCTGGCTGACTACTAATCAGCTAGGGATTCCAAGGCAAAGCAGGAGTTTCTGCCTTTGTTATAAACATTTTAAAGATGTTCTTAATATTTCCCATTACTGGAAATGTACTTTCAACCTGCCAGGAGAAGAAGAGTAGCCATATACCCCATGACAGAAGTTCGTGGAACATCTTAGCTTACTAGTCACCACTTGGCTGCCTACTCAGAAAGCAGCTATTAGGTGAAGCTCCTCTTTGCTTCACATAGATACTCCTCTATGTGCCACGCTGAAGATATGTATGACCTTAGCTTGGCCTTCTGCCCCTTTTTAACCTCATGAACAGCAATTCAGTCCACAGGTGGACAACAAAATTATTGGACTAGGACCAGGAATAAGTGGGAATTTGCACAGTGCAGACAAAGTGCAGACTGAATTCAGGGAAGCATTGCTATTGGTGAAAGCAGATGCATGCAAGATACGCGATATGCTGGAAACTAGTTTTGCTGGAATGAACTTCTTGTAAGCCAAGGCCAGTAGTGTCAATCAGCTACAGGATAAACATGCTCAAGCTAGACAGAGGAATCAAATCAATACGGACACACCCTGAAGGCTTTATCACTTTTTGGAGTACCGAAATTATAATTTTTATTCTTCAATTTTCACCAATTTTCTTAGAAAGACGAACATTCTTTCCCTCACTCTGTGGTTCAGACCTAAAGATCCAACATTATATTTTCATCCTCTCACACTCCAGATATTTAGATTGTTTTTTTAAAAATATAATTCAACAGGACTCTTTTACAAGTAAAAGCTTAGAATGAAGAGTTCTCCCAGCTGCTTTTATAAAACTTCTTTGCTCAGTCTTTTAATCAGGAGACTTCTCTCTGCTTCAGGTATTAAAAGTCTGTGTAATACCTTTATTTTTTTCTGATCTGTTCCTTGTGAATCCTTTTCCCTAAGGGAAAAAAAAAGCAGCTTTGTGATAATTTGGGAGGATGCTTCCTGGATGCTTTGCAACTTCATTTTTTGAATTTGCAAGCCCAGCAAAATTGACTTCTGCACCTGTTCATTCAGAGTTATATATAAAATATATTTTAATAATATTTCTGTTTTATAGGCTAGTCTAAATGTGATGTTGCTCCCTTTGTTTCTTCATAATTTAAACAAGAAATAAAGTACTGATTCCTTTTTCTTTTGATTTATGCTTTCAACTACCACGTAACATAACATTTTTCAAAGTAATTTTTGCCCAGCAAGTCAGAATTTCAGTATGCTTTGCATTAAAATAAAATGTTCCTTTCATTTACAGCAGAATTTCAAGACTACCTGATCTGAACAGGTCAGTATAGTACATGTTTCATTAATGCTTCCCCGCCCCCCCTTTCCCCATAGTAATAAATTTAAATTTTTTCTAAGGGAAGTGAAATGAATTTGTAAAGGCTAGTTCAGAAATAGTTTGACACTGAATTTGCTTGATACTATTTTATTAATATGAATGTTAACCTAGACCATTAATTTGTCAAGTGAATTTAACCAGTGTGCTTAAGGTATGAATAAAGTTTACTGTGTTATCCAGTACATGTAAGATCAGTGTAACGCCCTGTACCATTTGATGTAAATATGAGCAACTAAATAATGCCTGTCTAGAGTCCCCTCCCCCTACAGCATCAGAGTACCTCCTAAAGAAATACTACTTAAAGAAAAATTTTAAAAAATAGTACAAATCAATTTATAGAATTCTGATCTCTACTTTTTAATTATGATTTTTAACCAGCATCTTCAGTAATCTCTGAAGTTTAAATGTTTGTTTCTTTGTTGACTTTCCTACACAGTTTTTCCAGTTTTCTGATCCAGTTTTCGCAGGGTCTCAGAAAAGTTATTTGATTCCTGAATCAGTCTTTTTCCTGGAAAGCATATACCGAGAGCTCTGTTTCACCTTGATCCAGCTTTGAGGACACAAAGTTATTTTTTAAAGTATTTTTGAATGTGAAAAGAATCAAAGTAAATAAATTTTAAAAGGCAGTGGCCCTAAATTGAAGAACAGAAAATAATTACATTTATTGTAAAATGAAATATTGTTTAGATTGACCTTCCAAATGAAGCTGTCATAAACTGAAAGAAATATTTTACTCTTCAGGTTTTAATCCCAAATCACAATTTAATGAAATAGTTTTAAGGAATACAAAAAAAATATAAAGGAACAGTAGAAGTAGCATTCTGAGTGAACATTGCTACCGTTTTGCTCAAATAGTGCATTTGAACTCATGGATTCACTTAAACAATGACTCTTCTAAGCAGGTATTATGTGAGTGGCCAAAAGACAAATGACCAAGATATTGTTTGAGCAACATCTTTTGGTAGCCCCTAATGCTATCTAGTGAGCAAAAATTTAAGATAGCTCAATTAAAAAAAAAAAGAAAGGCTATTGACTTCAGACTTTTATGTCTACATTGTTACCTACACCTGATCAGTAATTACTTAGGGCTGGTGGATCATATTGTTTGGTACCTCTCTGTCTGACTAGAAAATACTTTAGCATGCAGTATTGTCTGAGCAGCTAATCAGCAGTGGCCAGATCTACTAACTCCAATTGATTCCAATGCATCTTGTCTTTGTGGGTCTCTCGCTTTCTCTTGGTTAGACTAGAACGGGATCTAGAAATCGAGTCAGAGTCACTCAGTCCTGCAGAAATACTCAGAGAACGTCTTCCACGTAAGGCAGAAATCCTTCAGGAAATGTGTTTGTGAATACGCTATTTATGAAATACTGCTGGGAAAAGTGTTTTGTATACAATCTTCTTTGCTAGGTAAACAAGAGTTTTATTTCAGCTTCCACACAGAAGCAGCACCGTCACCTGTGACTGAATTTTACCAAAATGTAAACCAAAAGCTGTACACTAGTATATATAAGCTTTAGCACTCAAGAGAAGATTTTTAGGAGAATTTCAAGTAAGTAGAATCACTTGTGTAGTTAAGGCTCCTAAATTCCAGGATCAGGTAGGGTTCATTCTCAGCATCCCATTACGGTGTGTGTTTTCCTGCTTATAGTGTATGTGTTGTGTATCAGCTTTCTGATAGACCAAAAATCTCCCTGTGGTTTCCAGAAAGCCTTAGACAACTTCAGGTTTGTGACTGCAACATTGTGACTAGATGCTAATTCCACCATCTACTAAATATTGCTTTGAAGACTTGTTGAGGATTTCTTGGCTGGGCGAAGGCATGTGAGCAATCCAGCGGTTAGGTGGGAACGAAGCATAAGTTTACAAAGTGCTAGAGCAGACAAGGACTCTGTGTCCTTGTACGCTGGGAAAAAGGAAGATAAGAAGAGCCTGACAAACAACACCTGGATGCTGAAGAATGAGATACGTAACTGCTGGATGCCTCGTGAAGAAGCTTGCATAGCCAATAGAGGATAAGATAGTGTCGCGTGAACCAGGGTATTGTACCAATTAGAGTACTGTATAAGGCGCGTGCACAAGCACATAAGATATATAACTGTGTCAAACATTGTAGTAAATGGACTTCACTTGATCACATTGGTCTGTGTGTGATGTCCCCTGTGGATCCTCCACAACAAAGACTCTCAGATCCTTTACTGGATATAGCTACTTGTCTATGAGGCCAGAGATCAGTGTTGGCTTTTTGAGGTGTGGTTTAGTATGTTTAGCTCATCTCTTCATTTTGCTTATGACATTACTAATTCTTTTTCTTCTTTTTTCCCTAGTGGCAACTTAAATCCAAACAAATTTCTTGAAGATAAGTTGTGTGCCACTACCTCCTTCTAAATGAATTCTTTTTTTTTTTGCCTTTTTTTAAATTTCCTTTTTTCATTCTTTACTTGCTCTTCCAAAGTCTACAGTTAATCTGAAACATTAGAACAGAGATGGATAGTTCTGATTCCTGTTAACAGGATGTTTAATGTAGGCACACTCAGGGATCCACTTCTGTCCACTTATCACTGCTTTGTAAGTTTATATTTATAAGGATAAGTATTTTAGAAACATTCCACGCCACTGCTGTTGAAGATACTGAGGATCTGTGTGATACCATGGACATAGGTTAAATGAACTAGGAATCTATGAGTAATTTTACAAGATGGAAAGAAAGGGAAATTGTAAAGCTTCTGAAAGATTAGAAGAAAAAAAACCCCAAAACCTCAATCTACTTCATAAAGATTCACAGCGCTTTGTGTAACTCACTGTTGATGTTGCTACAGATCTCCCTCTGCCCCTGGCCTGCTACATGGCCTACCTGCACAATTAATCTTTTTCATAGCATGGGTTTTACCAGCTCTAGAGGTGTACCAGATTTTGGTTAATAAGCTAACCATAGCAGTTCTTCAGTTCTAGGTAATTATATATCCTATTTATATAATAAACATATCCTATTTACCTAATAATTAAAATACCTTGATGTTAGAATTACTCTGACTTGTACTGCCCTGGATATTAGAGTATGAGAAATATCTATTACAGATATGGGCAGACACAAGCAGCTTTTCTCTACGTGCTGTTTACCAGAGGCAGAACACATTAGCTTGGGAACAGCACTACTCTGGGGGAAAAAAAACCCCCATGCCTTCTGGTACAAAATTAACTTATGTTTAGGCAATTTGGACTATAGCTATCCAGCTTGTAGGTATGGCTTGTTTCACATTTACTGGAAACATACCTAAACTGACAATTTTATATTTAGTCAACTAAAAAAATAAAAGCAAAAGAAAAAACCCTTAAATTAGGGTATTGTCTCCATCTGGATTGCTCTTATAAGGTAAAGCTGCTTTTAAAATAAGCTATGACAGCTTTCCTTCAGTATTCTTGACCTGTATTTTAAAGTGTTTTTGTAATAAATGTAACTGAACTTGTATTTAGATGCTTTAAAATGTGAATGTCTGAGATTGGATTTTTTTTTTTTGCTGTTAGGTACCTTTTAATTACATGCCCAGCTAAACTAACTGTTCAATGTATATACCGATATGTTTTTCAAGCAAGCTGAAAGTTTCACATACTCAAAAGCTCAGCTGTATTAAAGGGCATTTCTAAATTAACTAAACCCACACATCTTGGAACACTTGTGATTTAACTATTAGATGATGCTTAATGTTTTGATGAATCTTATAAATCTGGTTAGTTATGGCCAACCGGACTCAATTTGCAACTAGTGTACTGTTACAAAAAGTATTAGAATCTGCTGGAATAGTGAGCTCAGGAGAGTTACTTGTTCCCATAAAATAGTACTTCACTTTTGCATACTACTTGAATTGTGTTTTCTTTTAAGAGTAGAGACAACTTATTTACCCTGAGGATACATTTTATTATCATGTGAAATATGCAATGTTATTTTGCTTCAGGAGATAAAAGCAATTTTCATCTGAATCCCTCTAGAAACTAGCGCATCAGCTTACCTAGTCATCTGTAACATCTGTGAAGGCTATCTTTCAATAAGTCTTAATTTGTGCAAGGCTTGTACAAACTAAATGTTTCATGAAGAAGATGCTTTTTATATTTTTCCTAAAGTTAAGTAAGACTAAGTTGTAGCTGTTGTGAACAGATCTTACTGGATTTATAATCCTGTGGTGGGTTAGCTCTGGGCCAAACTCCCACTCAGCTGCTCACTCCCTTTCCCCCTTCAGCAGGGCAGGGGGAGAAAATAGGAGGAACAGGAAGAAAGCTTGTGGGGCAAGATAAGACAGCGAGATTGCTTATCAATTACCATCATGGGCAAAACAGGCTTTACTTAGGGAAAAATAACCTAACTGATTACCAGTCAAAATAAAAGTGTTTCCCTCTACCTGAATTAATAATTACAAAAAGGCAAACACTAAAGCAACACTATTCCTACCCCCCCTTCCCAGGCTTAACTGCACTCCCAACCCCTCTGCCTGCCTACCCCATTCCCACTCGGTCCCTCGAGGAGCAGCAGCACGTGGACAGGGAGTTGCAGTCAGTCCGTAACAGCTCATCTCTGCCACTCCTTTCTCCTCACGCTTTTCCCTGCTCCAGCACCGGGGCTTCACAGGCTGCAGGGAATACCTGCTCTGGTGCTATGGAACAGCACCTCCTCCATCTTCTAACCTTGGTGTTCCCTCTACCACATCTCTCCTGTTTTCTGCCCTTTCTTAAATGCGCTTTCCCAGAGGCACCACTAGTTTGGCTGAGGGGCTCAGCTGTGCCCTGGTGGGTCGGCTGGAACCGGCTGGAACCGGCCGTGTCCGGCACAGGGCAGCTCCGGCCTCTCCTCACAGAGGTCACCCCTGCAGCCCCCACTGCCACCACCTGGGCACCTGCATTCTTAATTAAAAAAAAAATAAAATTGGTAACAGTAGAAGTTGCACGAAAACACAGACTTTTTTCACTAGTCTGCTTTCCAGCCTGTAAGCTTTTTCTTTTCTAAAGGTCTGGTATCTTCTGTGAAAAGTCCTTCAGGCATTTAAAAAAAAAATCCCCACAAAATCTTATCTGATCTCCTGAGTTTTCATCAGTTTCACAGTCCATGTGGACCTTAACCAATCATAGCTTGTTGCCTAATGGTGTTAATGGTAATTCATTTCTTCTTTTAATTAAACACAGATGTAGATCTAAAATTTAAGAAAATAGGAAAAGCTGTATTCCCTTGCCAAGCTCATAATTTCCTTTTTCTACCACACTGCAGGGTCATTGACAGTACCCCAGAGTCTACCACAGATGCACATTAATTACCCGTTCTCTAATTACTAGGGTACCAGTATAACTGTTCAACCATTCATTAAGCTTTCTTCTCAACTTTTCAAAGCCCCAGAGACGTGTGCAAGAAGTGCACAACTTGGCAATGTTAATTGAACCCTATTAACTCATAAAATGTCCAAAAAGTGTAACTATTGATAAAAAGTCCTTTTTCACTTTGTCCACTAAGCCCACAACATATAAACGATCATTTTTGGTGCAATCTATTTGGACATCCAACAATGCAGCTGCTCACAGATTGTTAATTATTGGGCATACATGAAGAGGATTAGGGAAGAGTCCTGGCTGTTAAATTACCAATCTAATTCCCCATTAAAGACATGCATGGAGGCAGTTAGCTATATAAGCAAATCTAAATAAGATGATTATCTAGAAAGCTAGAATATTAACATGATGAGGCTTGTGAAATAAATAGTTATCAACAACCAGGGGAAAAAAAATTAAAATCTTAAACTGTTCCGTAATTTATTTATTTCAGGATAATGCCTTAAAACATTTTTGCCAACATCACACAGTATTTAATATGACTGAAGGAAGCGTTATGACATGAACGAACCAGTCACAAAGAATGAAGTCTTGCTGTTAAGTATCTGTATTTTTCCTGTATCTGCTACACCTTTGATTTTTAAGATTCACTTGCTGTAAAGATGCCACATTTAACCGTTTCCCATTTTTAACAGACTCGTGAGATGTCGTGATGATTCTCATTTGCTCTGGTTTTGGTTTCACATGCTCTGCACCAGCAGCTTCAAAGTGTATCTTTTCTTCTACCTTACTGGTATAGGAACCATTATTACCTACTAATACAGTTAGTATTTCTTGATAAATATAAAAGTTCCTTCATTAATAATGGCTTGTAATCTGCATGTTGTTTTTCCAGAAGACAGAATCCACTGATGGATTCTCAGCATTTCTTAGCAAATTCCCTGTCTTACTCTAAGTAATCATGTGTCTTTTCAAAGCCCTTCTCAATATATTCAGCAGGATTAATTATGTACCTAAGTGACTGTTCAGTACAGCAGCAATTAAGACCCGGTGTTGTTACTACGGATGTATGGAATAGTCCATAAAACTTTATAGTTACTTCTTTCTATTCGTTATGTTACCTATGGCAAAGTAGTCAGTAACTCTTTTCTTGTACTTAGTTGATCTATTAGTGTATTTTTAAAGCTTTGTAGAATCCCAAGCAAAGAAAATTTAGCCCTAAACACTCTGGTTCACACAATTAAGTTGAATAGTGAGCCATTTGAAATACATGTATGAATACTCTGTCTTTATAGTAAAATTAACTGTTGAATAATTGTCATTAAAATAGATGTCACATCTTTGTCAAATTAGTGTAAGTTGTTTGCTAGAACTTACTTTTCTAATAGGCGTGAAGCTAAGCTATAAAACACTCTTTACAATAGGTACTCATGCTAGTTTGTTGTAAATAAATGATTTTTGCAGTCTGTAACAATTAGCTCAATATAGAAATCCGTAGAAAATGTGTGAATTACCATTTAAAAGAGGTATAGAAAATATAAAGGGAGGTTCTCCTCCTTGTAGAGTATTTTTGGATACCGGACCACCATGTTGCATCAAAAGAACATCAGCTGAACAATTACTTCGTGCTAATCAATAAAACAGATTTAACTCCATACAGATGATTCTGCTTAAATAAGCATGTGATGCTTACTGCAATTAATCAGGGAAAAAAAGAGAAGACAATGTATGTTGATTGATCCTGTCTAAACTCATCCAGAAGAACCTCAGCTATCTTTTGCATTTCGCAACGGTAAAAGAAATGTGCCAGTAAATTGCGTAGTCTTGTCTCTGGTCTGTAATGTTTCTTCTTTCTTGATTCGGGGATTTTTTTTTGTATTTTTTTTCCTGATCAGTTAGATCAGGATTACACTTGATTACACTTAAGTGTAATCATACTGCCTTTATTAGACTTTTGCCTGGTTTGATTATTTGAGTACTACAATTATTACACCTCTTTCCTGTCAGGATGAATTTCCTTTGCCCTCCACAGTGAAAAAAAAATAAATCAGGGAATTAATTACACATATTTAATGCCTCAAAAAAGCCCTAGTAACAGTCAAAGTGCGGAGATAACAAAAAATAGCAAATAAAATTACACGTAGTACCAGGCACGATCACAAAAACGGCACACCAGAAGATTTCCTATCCGCACTCTAGGCAACACTAGAGTTTCCATGGAAGATAACTCTGTAGGCAGCGTAGGTGTAGAACAGCTTTTGGGGACTACGCTGACTTTTGGAGTAGATCCACCGAAGGTCCCGGCAATACCAGCCTGCCGTGTTCCCGCCTGCCAGCGCGACCTCCGCCTGAAGCCGGGCTGCAAACCGCCCTGCGCAGCCGGCTGGGTGTGTCCGCGTAGCCCCGCGGGCTCTGGCGGCCGGGCGGGCGGCCCGGGCCACAGCCTGCTCAGCGGGGCCGCGCCC
>NW_010972875.1:1260301-1522309 GCF_000737465.1 Haliaeetus leucocephalus | reverse complement strand
CCCGCCCCGGCCCCCTGGACCGGCCCCCTGCCCGCGGGCGCTGCTTGCGGCCGCGGCCCTGGGGCTTGGAGACCCCCGGAGCAACGGCCCCGCCGCCTGGCAGCCTGGCCTGCGTTCAGCCGTGCCCTCTGAGCCGGGCCCAGGCCCAGGCCCAGGCCCAGACCTGCCGGCTGACTTCCCGGCCTAGCCTCGGCCCGTTCCCAGGGAGGTTCCAGATGCCCGGGGGCTGCCCCTGCTTCCCTCCTGCCTGGGGCGGTGGGAGAGGCCCTGGCTGCGAGGCCCAGGCCTGCCCCCCTCCGTGGAAAGCCCCTGCCGCTGCCGGCCGCGAGGGAGCTGCCGACCCTGGCGGAAACTGGACGGCAAGTACCTTCTACCCGTTTGGAAATAGAGTGAGGAACGACGTCCAAGGTCCACTTGCTAAAAGTAGTTAGGGCCTCTGGTAATTCAGTACCATATACTGTTTCTCATTTGGCATACTTTGTGCATACTGCTGTTAAAATATGGGAGTATTGTAACTTTGTGAAGACCTGATAGCTGAAATGTATGGGAGATTTGCTTCGGAAGTAATTACTTTCACAGTGCATATTGTATTTATGTTGGAGGCGATATATTTTTCCATTTGTGTCTGGCAGCAAACTTCTTTAAGTTGGCTTAATAATACTGGGCTCTTCAGAAATATTTAAGTGCGTGAAAGAGCGCATCTTTTTCAAGGATAAGAGACAAAGTAAAATGAATGTTAGCTTGTCTACTGGTAATTTGAAGCGAAACATTAAAATAAGGTTTATAACCCACCGTCCAGTATTGTGTTTCTTTGTGCAGTCTACCTATGTGATAGACGGTGTGTTAATTCTGTTTTAATAGGACTGCCACTGAGCACAGCAAGTTTAAAAGATTGTTTGAACCTAAAATTAGGAGGGAATAGAAAGATGGCAAGAAGGAAGGGAAGACTTATTTAATATCTTACATTTCTGATTAATGATGCAGTGGACTATATCATACGACTATGGATGTTTTGATGTGAAAATCATCTTTTGATTGGATATTTAGATGAGCTGTGTTCTTTATTATTCTTATTAAATTATAGTTGTGTATATCACTTTATGTATTAACATCTTGTACAAGGACTTCATTTGCATTTAATTAGTTTCTCTGTAAAATGATTTCTGGTTTTGAAATTATGCATTTGTACATTACAGAACAATCAAATTATCAGCCTCACTGCCAAAGATCAATTCGGAACTCTGAGAAGTGTGGTGAGGTAGGTTTTCCATCATTAAAATTGCCTACAAATTCTTCAGCGCTGTCAAAATGTCAATGGCTGTTATTTAATATGTTTATGACTAGCAGGAGTAAATGGGATTGTGTAGTAAAGTGGAATTTTCAAGAAAGTTAATCTTTCTGCAAGTGGAATGTTTTGCTGAAAGTCTAAGAAATCACTGGAAAAAAATTGCCTCCTTACAATGCCTAGCCTTAAGATAGGCACAAAAATGTTACGTGGGTTCTAATTGAAACCTGATGGATTCAAACATCAGTGAAGTTTACCTTTAGTGCACTGGATTGTGAAACAGAAAATGATGAGAAAGAAAGACCTAAGATTTATTTTGTTTCCTGATTCTTTATTTTCATGAGGGCAGTGGTGAGGGTGGCATACTGAAATAGCCAAGTGGACTCCTATCCTTTGTGCGGGGAACACAATTATGTAAACAGAGCTCACTGGAATTCTACAGTGACTGCTTTTCACACATGTATTTCTGTCCAAAGTGCTAAGAAGTAATTTTTAACTATTGAAAATGTTACCATCATATTCCCAACTACCTGCTGTACTGGGGGACAAGAGGAGAACTTCTCTGTGTCTGATTTCAGGAGACACTACAATTTTCTGATTTGTCAGAGAGCTGGAATGCAAGCAGGCCATATTAGAAGTCTGTTGTCAACACAGCTCTGTAAGGTTAAGTATGTCTTCCTTCTCAAGGGAAGAGTTAGAAAGTGTCACTTGTAACAGGCATATCCTGAGCTTCAGTAATCTAAAATAGCTGATACAAATCATTATGTTCACCTGGCTTAGAGCTGTACATGACTGTTAGTGCAAAACATAAACTACTATTAATAACTAGCATGTTTATACTGATTGTAAAATTAAGTAAATGTGAATCTCATATTTCCATGGGAAAGCAAAAAGTTAGAAGAGAAAAACGCTTGCTGCTGCCTTTTTTCCTGGGCAATGGTTACTGCATATCATCATGCAAATCTGGATTTTCAGAGGATTAGGACATTTTTGGCAAACCCCTTTATTATGTCTCAGACATTACTATGACAGCTACTTACGCTGTTTACAGTTATTCATGTTTCTTCGATGCTTAGAAAAGCTTTATGTTTGTGTTCCTATTTGACTTTTTTTTTGAAAGTCATTAAGTTTTAGCCATGTTTTGGGCTTGCCTCTGTGGTGGGAGAGTATGAATCTTGTGGATTGACGCTGGCCGGCAGCTAAGCACTCATGCAGCTACTTGCTCACTCCCTGCTTGAGTCCCACCAGAAGCAGAGACAATAGGAAAAAAAAAGCATGAAAACTCGTGGCTTCAGGTAAAGACAACTTAATAAGTAGAGGAAAGAGGAAAAAAACAAGTGATGCAAAGGCAGTCATATGCCACCTCCCACAAGCAGACCAATGCCCAGCCAGTCTCCAAACAGCAGCCACCTTGGAAACCAAAATCTCACCTTCTTCCTCTTCCCCCATTTTTTATCACTGAGCATAATGTTACATGGCATGGAATATCTCTTTGGTCACTTGGGTCAGCTGTCCCAACTGTGTCACCTCCCAGTTTCTTGTACACTGTCAGTCTACTTGCTGCAGGCCAGGGGGAGTGGGGAGAAGAGAAAGCTTGATGCTGGTGCAACCACTGTTCAGCCATAGCCAAAACACTGGCATGTTATCACCACTGTTCTAGCCACAGATCCAAAATACAGCACCATATGGGCTGCTATGAAGAAAGTTAACTCCATCCTAGCCAGACCCATTAAAATGAATTAAGTTATTTAAATCAGCTGCTGCTGTTAACAAACAGGAAGTCTGAAAAATGAACCTTAATAAACACATGCTACTCTTCTAGAGATTTTTCTTGGGCTGGTGTAACTGCTTTACCATAACAGTAATACAGACTGGGGATCTTTACAATGCATGCTCCAACTCGCCAAGGAGAATTCCAGTGCCGACAGTAAGCCTGATTGCCATTTTTACAAAGAAATATTATCCAGTCCGTCCTGGCATTAACATCACTTGGAAATAGCTTTTGTGGATATACCTGTTTTTAATGTCCCTTTTTCCAATGGTCCTTGGCTACCCCAGTAGAGGATGATGATGTATAACTGTCAGCTTCTGTGCAGGCTCAGACAAGGAGGAATATCAAGCTTGAAAGATTTCAATGTATTTTTAGAAGGTACATTACAGGATCTTTTCCATAGTCAGCTATGTCCTAAATAGAATTTCCTATCAGCAGAGATAAAATGTATGTTTTAGATTTCAAGTCTGTATTTTAATTAAATTTGTATTAAATCAGATTAGGAACTGCTTTAAAAGCTTCTGCAGAAAGATCTTTTAAGTAAAAGTTTTGAGCCAGGTGGCTATCAACCACAGTAAACTAAAAATGCCAAACATAAGAACAAAGTTTATTTTGGAATACATGTCACAGTTTAGAAATGGCGAAGAGAGTTTACAATTGTGTGGACTTCATGAGAGTTGAATTAGCTGCTAGCAGTTAAGTGGGGGAAGGAAATGTACAAAATTTTCCTTTCTAAATTAGTCATACATAGCAGTAGTGCATTTCTATCCTTCTGCTAAACTCAGACCTCAGTGGGGACTGAATGTCTTTGTCTCTTATAAAAACAAAAGCTTAACTCTGAGAGGCAGCAACTCCTGGCTCTCAGCTCTATTGAGATTAGAGATTTGGGAGTTGGGAGCTCAGAATCTGCCCGCAAACCTTAGACTGCTGATAGGGAAACATGCCTTAGATTCTTTTCTCTTGTATGAAGAAATTATTTATTCTTGAGATATGTGTACCAATAACCAAGCACTTAGAAATACAGTGATGCTGGAAATTATTCTCTTATATTTAGGATTTCTTTCAGTGAAGCCGAACTGCATGGGGGATATGAGGAACAAAAGAACTGATTTTACAGGATTTACCTTTCTGTTGATAGACACTGGTGATCATACATGTGGCTCATGTATGTCTTGTGACAGGTAACATGGCCCCACATTTTATCTCCCTTGCCTTTTCAGTGGTTGGTCAGATATTTGGAAAAGAAAATAATTTTCAGTAATGTTTTTACCCCATTTCCTCAATGGAAATGAATGGTGTCACCAAAGTGGAATAAAATTCTTTCTTCTATTAAACATGTTCTAGATTTTAATGCAAGAAGATGCCATTATATTTAACCAGTCTAATTTTCTAAATAACGCAGAACGGGGTTTTGCCTATAATTTCAAGTAGCAAGTTTCTAACTTCTGTTTGATGTTATATGTCTTTCAGAAAAATATTTGCTCCTAATTTGAAGGCTTTTGAGTGGTGGAAAATCGAGCACATCCCTTACTAAGTGGTTTCTTATGGATAATTACCTTTACTATTAAAAGTTATGCCTTATTTATAGCTGGAAATTTATCTAATTTCAGCTTGCAGTCACTCGATATTGTTATGCCTTTGTTTAGTAGATTAAAAAACCTTGCCTTTGAAAAGTTAAATAAATAGAGCTTTTCAAATCTTAAACTCCAGACCTTGAATCAGTCTTGTGAGGCTTGTCTGAACCTTTTCCAATTTTTTTGGAAAACTTTTTGGAGATTTAGGCAGACTAATAGTCTCTCCAGTGTTGTATTCAGAAGAGATATTATCTTCATTTTTCTTCTTATATACATGCATGCTGCAAAGTACCTCTTCTGATGGGATTTATTTGGATTTCTGTTAACTCTTAATGTGACTAATGCTGTTTAGCCTGTGTTTTCGAGTGTCAGCATTATGATACAGGGTGCTTCAACAGCTCTTTGAATTTGAATCACAGCAAACATAGGAACTAATAAGAAAGTCAGGATTAACTTGGGCAACCCAACCAAATTCTAGTTAATTAAATACCTGCAAGCCTACTAGCTCTAATTTTCTTCTTATGTAGGTTGAGTTCATCGTAATGTCTGAGAGCACAGAATTGTGGGTTTTACCTAGCCCATCTATATTTTTGCTTCTATTGCTAACAGGTATTCTAGGATTTACTTCAATCAGTAACAGCACAGTAATTACATAAACTGGCTGCCCTAGTCTGCAAAGGAGGGGGGGAGACAGAGAATGGGAAATACCCTTTTGATAGCTTATCTGGTCACTCAAATAAAGGTAGACCAATCCATCTGCAGAGGGAAAATAACCTTTTCCCACCCCCTGAATTTTAAGCAACGTAGGGAGATAACTCTCCTTTGTAATGTAGCATTGAGTAAAAGAGGTGGTTGTCTCTGCTTCCTATTTCTCCTTTGAATCATCAACAGCCAACAGAACAGGCAACTTGCTGGGCCAGTGGCCTGATCTTCTAGGTCAGCCAAATCACGTATGTTCTCATTCTTAGAACTCCAGTACTATCTTTTTTTAGATTTGCTTGTAATCAAGTCTTTTTCTTTGCCTATTTTCAATGATTTAGGCTTGTCTGAAGAACAGGCAATTGTATACTCCTGTATCTTAAAAAAAATGGTGTATCGATACCAGCCAAATAACTTACAGACATGATACTGCCGACTGTGAAGTGAAGTGAATTGAAGCTACAGTGCACACTTCTGGGAGCTGGGAATTAGCATAGAAGAGACAGATGCAGGCAGATGGCCAGCCGGTTTGCTGGCCAGGAGAGTGCTGCACGATTCCAACTGGGAGTTTCTGCTTAGAGCAGATAGGACCTAGCACATGGAATATGAGGTGTCTCTGAATGTTCATTTTAATTTAAAAGGAGATCCTTTGACCTGGAGTTGCATGAGTTTGCATTGCCTTTTTACAGTTTCTCTGCTGGGTGGGGAAGGTTTGCAATTACAAAATTGAATGTGACTTCAGCGATATTTTGTCAATGGAATTTTAGTAAAGCTATTGCTGCTTTTACTTTTGAGAAAGAAAATCAGAAAAAATGCTGTAAGTTCTGCATTTGCTGCAAGCGATCTGATGTTGATTAACCCTTTTCTCATGATTATGTCTTGCCCTCTTGGTTTTTAATGGAGAAATGTATGGTCAGAGTGAGGGGATTATATTTCCAAACAAAGTATATGACTTGTAACAATTACTGCAGTGAAGTCACAAGGCTTTTAAAGGGAGATACTGAATTTACTAATGCTGTGGTTTAAGCTGTCTTTGTAGGTGGGAAATCTTTAGTCAATCATATGGTTGTATTTTAGAAGGCTTCCTTTTCAGTTCTTACTTGCCCTTACGAATATTTTTTTCCATGAGCTCAGAAGTTCTCTTACCAAACAATAAGAAAAACTAAAACATTGTTCCTCTAATAGTTCTTCTCACCACCTCTTTGCTGCTTTTAGTGTAAACAGATGACCATATTTGTTAAGACAAGTTGACTTCATCAGAGCATTGGGAAAGATTCTTTAATTGACCACAGACTGTCAAACAATACTACTATGTAAAATCAAGCAAGTGAAAATTGTGGTGATTGCATTTCTCAAAGGAACCCTCACTCTGACAAATCACTGGCAAAAATGCTACAAAACCACTGCCCCTGTGGAGGTAATCCATAAACAAAAACATAGATACCATACACCTAATGTAATCAAGACTGTTAGACCATAGTCAATATTCTTATCCTTTGGAGACAGGAAATTTCTAAGTAGTGTGGTAAGCAGAATAGATTGTGTTAAGTCTGAGAGGCTGAATGTTGTGCTGTAGCAGAAGTGCATGAACAGCAGAGTGAGTCATCTACAACGTTGACTATATTTAGCAAGCCAGCCTTTCAGTTGCTGTGAAGACTGGAAGCAGTCCTCACATGAGGACACCTCTATCCCTTCACTTGCAGAAGGACCTAAGATAAAGCAGATTGTTATGTAGAACCCAGCCTGTTTAATTCAGCAAAGTGCACTAAGGAATTATGCACTGAAGAGCTATATAGCATACTTCTTTTTTTTTGAAGTGTGATGTGATGCAGCTATGAGCCATTTTGTTGTGAGAAATCTGAAATTTAATTAGAAATTGGTTGAGTGATAAATGAAAAATAATGGACAAAGTGACTATAAAGAGAGTTGTTGGTTTGTTCGATAAATTAACAAATAGGAATCTACATATCTTAGAATAAAGTCTGGTGTCCAAAAGGTGGCAGGTGGCTTTCAGGTGATGTACTGCCTGTTCTGTCTCCAGGAACATGTGGTAAAATTAGTCACATCCAGTGCAGTACTTAGCCATGATAGCAATCAGAACTTCTGGCTTTAATGTGTGGCTTGCTAAGCTGCATTTTGTTCGTGCAGGCTCATGTTGCAGGTCTGTATGGTTTTTAAGTTCTGGAAGCGGTGTTTCTTTGTGCTAGGCAGTGCAATTTTTTTGTGCTGTACTTCCGTTTACTTACACTTCCACAGTTTTATAGGCCAAACAGTAGGAGAAAAAATTCAGCTTGCTGCTGAAATCTGAATGTTATGTGAGAAACTGGGATTCCTTAGGTGGCTTATCCTCTGTTTTTTCAGGAAGATTTTGAATGGAGGAAAGCATTAATCTTTTATCTGCATTCAAGGTGGTAATGGGGGTATTGCAAAAAGAAAAAGGAAAACTTTGTGCAGTAACTGAAGTGTGGCACTTTCCAGTGGCCCAAGAGATAGTTACAGATTGATCTGCAGACAAGCAAATGAAAATGGAGATTCTGGGGCACTTTTATTTTGAGTACAGGTTGGTAGTGCTGTGTAAGATATTTCATGCTGCAGCAGCACTACGTGAACTGAAAAATAGACTTACCTATGTGATCTGTTTAAGAGTTTGAAATTCCCTCCTTACATGATAGAACATGTGGGCTCAGAGGTGTGTGCAAGCATGTATTATGATGGCCATAGCTCTTATTCCCTTTCTAATGGCAGTGATGATATATTAGAATTCAGCTAACAGCTAAATTAATTTCTGTGTACGTGACAATCAGTTTGTGGCCCACATGATTAAAAAGCAGATGGCAATATCCTGTGAGTCCTGAGGTTGGTATGGACTTTGTACTTTATTTTTCGTGGTGCAATAGCATGTTCTGGTTAGAATGCATACTGGGACTAGATAATGGCATAGCAGCTGCTTCTTTGTACTTTCAGGAAGAGAAAGAGGAAAGCTCTCAGAGCACCAGTGATCTAAGGATAATGCTCATTTTGTTTGGGGAAAGGTCAGCATATATATATATATATATATATGAATTTTGGAAAGATAGTTGACCTCTTCAGTATGTGAAGGACCTTCTGCACCTTATTAGAAGAGGCCTGGCAGTGTTGACTGTTACAGGCTGCCAGGTTTGTCATGAACTATGGGTTTACTTGGTATGAAAGTACTAGGGGGAGAAACTCTGGAAGATTGAGCCTAAGACGGTGGACACCGGCTTGCTGTTGAATGTCTTCACATTTTGAAATTCAAAGTATTACCGATACTTGTAGTTTCACAAAGAAGGCAGTCCTTTAACATATTTTAGCAGCATTTGTTGGGTCTTTAGGAGGTAAGCTGGTTCAGCTTTCAGTAGAACATACCAGAACCAAAAGGGTAGGCAATGTGCTTTTGCTACCAGCTTCCAGAGAGCTGGCTCAGGCAGTTAAAATTAATTACATATATAAAAGCTTATGGCTGAACTACTCTAAAGACTAGACAAGTCGAAGCACTTCTTCATTTTTAATGTCTCAGGACAAAGGATCTGTAGTATTATTTTTTTAATTCTCCCCATGTCATGTTTCTATTCATGCAATTAGTGCTTTTTAGTTTGTGAGAAATTAAACAATCTGTTTTTTGGCACAGTTGCTCCAAAGATACTGGCATTGTCAGCTGGATCAACCATTGTCAATGGGCTGACGAAGATTTAAGTTTTGCAAGTCCTTCCTGAGTGAGAGGATTTTAATAATGGTTAAGACATCCTACACTGAGTCTTTTCTTATAAGAATGACTCAGTCTGAGGGTGGCAAGCTTCATCTGGAACTATGCAGTTGTGTGGTAGGAATATGCATTATCTTTTAGTGTATCTGGGAAAATACGGATTAGCTCCTAGAAGAAATATATGCTGTGAAATAGTGGGACGGCAGTGGCATGGTGCTGTGCAAGTTCATGCTTATGAACAACACATTGTAGAGCAGCCATTTAGGATAACTTCAGTGTGTCTGGTGAGAACAACCAAAGAAAATAAACTAGTAAAATTAAAGGAGAAAACACGGGAGGATTTTAGGCTGCTTTCATTTGTTGCCAGCCATACTATTTGCTTATCAGAAATACTGCTAAGGTGGATATTGTACTAAGCCACTTGTATTGGAAAGCAATTGTGGATGATATCATGTTACATGAGAAAGCAGAATCTTAATGTGGGTATAGAAGTTCACAGTATCTGATTATACAGGGGCAATTACAATATGCCTCAGAGAAATCATAAGAGTTGGCAGTATTAGTTTTGAAGGGGGAAGAATAACACTTTGGTCAGGTGTTGAACAGCCACATCAAATGATGCATGTCACTTCAAATAAATAATCAGATTCTGTATGGTTGAGTGTGTAAGAACTGGGTTTGAAGGTAAAATATGTGGTAACAAACTTCTGGCCAAAGCCTAGTTCCAGGAAGAAACAACAAGGTGTTAATGGTGAATCTTTTAGAGATGACTTGGCCTTGGATCCAGTGGACCAAGTATGTTCCATCTTTGCCCAAATAATTACGTTCAAGATAAAACATTTCTATGTATTGAGAAGAATATTTGTATATAGTATACATAGCCTCATATGTCATATAAATGTATGTACACTATTAAGTTACGGTCTGCATCTTCATTCCATGTTTACCCTTTGCCCATCTGACTGAATCAGGAGAAAAAGAGGTAGGTGGTTTTTTGTTTGTTTTGTTGTTTGTTTGTTTGTTTTGTTTTTTTTTGTTGTTGTTGAAAGTCTGATTTTATTTAGCAAAACATGCAAGGAAACAAAGCAGATACGGCTTATATGTTTAGTAGTTCTATTCTAGAGATACCATTAACAGACAGGAATAAATGGAATAAGTGATGTCAGATCCTGTTTAGTCTTAACAGATTTGCATAGGTTCTGTAAATGCAGAAGGAACTTTGCTGGAAAGATACAAATTAAAAGTCCAGGCTTCCTAGAAATGTGAATATAAAAATTGTGTAATCCAAAAAGGGGGCCTTAACAAATAGGCATAGCATTTAAACTTTAGGCTCAGAAGCACACTGTGATTGTATGTGGTATAAAAGAAGCATAACAGGAAATCCTGACAGCAAGTTATATAATTTTCACAGCTCTGTGTAGGTTGACGAATTACAGTCAATACATTTAGAAAAACTTCATGAAGATTCTGAAGGATTATCTTATGCCCAAATGATAATGTATAAAGAGATGTACGTGGCTGCCTAACTGAAAGAGGATGCTTAATACAGTAGTTGAAGATCCATTAATCTTTACTACTGGTTCTGAAAGAAAAGTAAGGTGTAGAAATGTGAATAGGCTCCTTGTTGAAATTAATGACAAAATCTGTTGATTTGATATTCTGAACATGTCATTCCTATGTATGAACTTTTGTGGTATTCTCTTTTCAGAGAATAAGCCCTTCTTCTTTCCCTCTACCCTTCCCCCTCCTTTCATGGAACATAAAAAGAGGCCTTATTTTTCTTGTTAGAAATATTTTCATTGTGATACATTCATCTGAACACAACAAAGATGTACATAAATTTTAAAGTACACTTATAAATTTGTTATGTTAGGCTCTGCACAAATAAAGAACCAAAAACCCCTATCTCTGAACTACTGATTTCAAATGACTGCAGAAGATCACATTTGTTTCTGATACTATGTAGGTTGATAAATGACTTCCTGTATAAATAAACCAGTTATCATGTCTAATAAAATGGTAAAAGTACATTGCCAATACTTTTTTTGCATACACTTGACAAGAAATTACATTGTGACTTTAGCTATTCAGCTGAAGAAATGAGAAAGTCCTTGGTCTTTTTGCTCTAAGTCTCATTCAGGGAAGACCATTAACTTTTTTCTTTCCTTTTCTTTTTTCTTTTTTTCTTTCCTTACCTCCCACCTCCCCTCCCCGTTTAATAATTTGATTAATCATTTCAGTTACATGTTTCCACTTGGCAGCCTCCGGAATCAAAGGTTCTATCTCAGCAATATGTCAAAAACGATGACACCGCAAAGGCTTGACTAAGCCTTGACATGACACTAAATGAGGAACTTTATCTCTTGAGACAACTGAGTAGATTAGATTAAATGAACTTTAAGAGGAACTTTAGAGCTACAAGCATAACCCACACAATCCATAAATATTGAATATATCTGCAAATGTGTGCTGTCTAGCACTACTGCGTAATTCCAAATTTATATTAATTCTATTTAAGAATTGCCCCATGTCTTTATAAGCATGCATAAATTAAGTGAAACAGCACCTAAGTAAAAGAGAAAGGTTTTCAGAAAGTGTGGAAAAATTATAAAGGTCGCTTAAAACCACCTCTTCTGTAAAATCCATCAGTCATTTTAGAAATCAGTCATACTAAGAAGACTAAGACTTGTTATGCAGGTAAATATTCTTGTACAGAGAGGATACCTGGAAGTTTCTGTTGAAGATATGGTCTTAGAAATTCCATTCAGTGTGCCCAGATCATCCGTACTTGGGTTCAGGTGTGGTTGGGGGTGCGTTGAACAGGAAGGAAGACTCAAGCTTTCTCTTCTGGTCTTGCTGTGGTTTCTACACAGTGTGGGTCTGAGGCACTTTGGCTTGGGGACCCTCCTGGAAATCTGCATTTGACCTTGGTCTCTGAAAGAATGTGTTAATTTTAGTTTTTCTTGTCAAACAGCTTTTACCTTTTATTTATATATAAGTAAATAATTTTTTTTCAGTTTATAAATCAGAAATTTATGGTTGGAAGAGATGAGGCATCCTCTTCTGTGACATGCAACAAGCAGATGTGAATGGTGTCTAGGTGTGAATTGTGTAAACTGTGTGGATCCTGAACAAGTGTGAATTTAGGTGTGTAGATACTTGCCTACAGTTCCCTTTTGTTTGTAAACCTGTAACTTCTATAGATTAGCACTGAGACATATTTGCTCTCTTTTTTGTATAGTTAATGTCTTGTGTGTGACAGTATTTGGATCTTCCACATGAGGAATGAATTTGACGTGAATTCACCCCACTTAACTTCAGCTACATAAATACTAGGCCTGCATGTTAAGGTATTTATCTAGGCTCCCTTTATAACTAAGAGAGGACTTAGAATGGATGATTTATCCCATTTATCTTAAACACTTCTTTTATGTGTGTTAGTGTGTACAGGCTGCTACAGATATTTATCCGTCTTCATTAACTGCAGAGTAAGGCTAGAGGACTGGCTTAGACTACAGACCTGATTTTAAAATGGATTAAGTTAGGTGAGATAAATCCATTTCAGGTGCAAAATGAAGTCAACTAATTAATAGTTAGTTCCTTAGCTTTAAGGTCATGCTGCTCCTGCATTCACAGAGATCAAAAGGTAGAACGTTCAGATACCAAAATTCATAGAACCTGTGGATAGATTAATTTTTGTGTAGGAAAATGGATACTGAAAGAGACCTAGAAAATGGATACTGTGGGCTATATAATTTTCTGAAGCATCCCTCAGCAAATGCATGCCATGGTCAAGAGTGTATATGTTATATGTTGCTGTTGTTATTCCACATACTTCACTGGCTACGTATCTACAAAATAAAAACACCAAAGTTCTGTTCTTTCTACAACAGTGTTTTAAAATACGCAGTAGGAGGTAAAATATTTTGTCAAGCTGTCCATTTTCAATGAAAGCAGCCTAAATTAATTCAGTCCTTTAGTTATATAACCACATAGTACCATCTTATGTATCATACTGAGTTCTGACATTAAGAGTTATTAATGAATTCTGCTTTCGGATTGCTGATTAACTTTTAATTTTTCACATATCTTGGACACTTTACTAATCTTACATAAAAATGCTATCCATGGGCAATATTATTTTGGTAGGAGGTATGTTGCACTGTATTTTGTGAAACTACAAGCATATAATGCATTGTTGTCAAAGTGTAATATTTCCAGGGTCTAGGCTGTAAGCAAAGAATTAGTAAAGTTGAAGTTGCGGGTAAAATTGTCAAATGGTTTTTAGAAGGGTGGATTTATTACTATCCTAGAGAGGCTATTTTAATGTATTTATAGATATTTTTGTAGATACTTACATGTGTTATTTATAGTTAATAGATTTGTAATCTATGCTGTGATTAAAACAGCAAAAGTTATGTCACTGAAACTTTTTTTTTCTTATAATATTTGAAAGGCAAAGGAAAAAGAAACAGTCTTTCAGCAAATTATTTCCTTATGACTAAGAACATTTTAGAGAGAGATTTGTATTCCCTGTAACAAAACATATTTTTATGGTCTGCATTTCATTGAATATTTATATAGATGGGAAGCTGATGACTGAGAAATGAACTGTAAACTTCTTCCTGAGACACACAGTCAACTGAACTTTCTTCAGTAATAAAATGTACATGTTTAATTTAAAATAAAATAATAAATCTGTCTTTATTTCAGAATAGTAAACTGAAGTCCACATTTCTCTAGGGGTAGCTGATGACCTTAATGGGACTGCTCACAGGAAAAGATAGTTTAATAGTGTAAACCAATGTCTGCCAACAGTTAGCATTTTTACGCATTTTCTGATTGATAAAAATAATCATTGTGAGGTTCAGAAATGTTTTGGAGGTCTACTTGATTTATGAATGTAAATGGTGATATTTTGGAGGATCCAAATCTCTTGCCATTTTACCCATTATCTTCTGTTTGCATAGCCACCTCTTTCTTTCTTTAATGAAAGAAATAAAAGTACTATTATTTTTCTGAGCCATTAAAAGGTCAACAGTCTATATTCTATTACAAAAATAATAAATTGTCGGTAACTCATGCCATATGAGCTATGGCTGCCCTTCTGACATCTGCCACAAAGAGCAGTAGCTTCTGCCATGAAGCAGGAACAGTATATGCTTAGCTCTGTTAATTTTGTTCTTTAACACGAGGTCAGAAAGACAGAGTTTTAGGCATCTTTTTTATCTCCATAAAGGTTTTAAAATTTGTTGGTATATAGACTAGTCTTTCTCTTGGGGTAGTCTAAAGCAACCCTCAACCACGTCCAATTATAGAAGGATCATACAAAGTAAGTATTCATGTAAATATAACCTAGTCTTGCTCTTGGGGTAGTCTAAGGCAATCCTCAACCACATCCAATTATAGACGGATCATATGAAGAAAGTACTTGTTTCAGTATAGCTGACAGGTTCACAGATAACTAGACACTGGTAGGTAATCTAATCTTACTGCTGAGATACATAGGCCATAGGATTTCATCACTGAGCCCAATAGTCTAAGCAAAAATGCCTTCTAGAAAGCAATCCAGCCTTGATTTATAGGAACCAAAAAATCTGTTGCTCCCTTCAGGCATTTTGGCAAACAGTTTCATTTTCTCTGTAATCTTCCTGCACGATATTTTAATTTGGTCACATTTATCAACTTTATATGAAACATATGCCTTCTGGGATAATATTTCTGTATTTTTTTTCTATCAATAAGACATTACAATCAAAACAAAATAATTGTATGCTATGATGGTTTCTTAAAATAGGCTGCAGTATGCTCTGCATGGTAAACAGCAGAACTCTTTCTTTGTGTTCTAGCTTCCTAGTTATACAAAGCATAAACAGTCTAATTAACTCATAAGGTGCAATCACATGTCCACTGGTTAAGGGCTGTGAGTGATCTTTTTTGATTAGGTTTTAGTTTGGGTTTTGGATCACAACATGCTAGTAACACCCTCTTTTGCAAATTCTCTAATATTTATATTTGCTTTGTAGAAAATCTTTGATCCTTAGTTAGGTTTGTGGAAAATAAATTATCATTGTACTAGAAGCTCCAAACACTGAGAGAAGTCATGTGTTGGAGAGCAGGACAGCTTAGGATGTTACAGAATTTAGGGTTCTGGCCATACAAGACTGATGGTAGTCCTGTACATATTTCAGCATTCATATTTGTTGCATTAACTTTATTTTTCTCTTGCAAATTAAGACTCTGATTGCAGAATGAGGCAGCAGAGTGATAACACGTATTTGTTAAGATGATAGTGAACATGAGCAATGCTAATCTGATGTCTTTTTGCAGCCCATACTTTGCTTAGCTTAAAACTTGGCAAAGATGAAGGTTTTTTTTGGTTCGGTTTTTTTTGGTTCACTTTTTTTTGTTTCTGTGGTAGGAACGGAAAAGCAAATACTTTGAACACTGCAGAATGTGTATCAGTAGAACATCAAGAAAGAATCTAATACCTGTGGAAAGCTTAGGGAAGTTGGCCTTGTTTACTCTCCATATAAAATTTCAGGATGTCACTTTGAATTATTAAAGTGTTTTCTATTTGTTTCTTGAAACACTGGAAACCTGACGTGGGAAAAGAGAAGAGAGGTCTCTGAGTTTCAGACTGTTAGGAAACTGAATGGGAAGCGATTTTAAACTCCCTTGGTAATCTTTCACATACCCATAATTATATCTTAAAGAATGCTTTCTGTAATAAATCACTGTAATATAGGCCTTATGTCTGTCTTAATATTATAACATCTGTGAGCAAAATAGATGTGAGATTGTAAAGGGATTCACATAAGAGACTGTCTTCAAAACTGAAGTCTGTAGTATGCAAATGTAATGCTTATAGCTGCAGCATTTGTTGCAAACGTGGGAAGTAAAGACTGAGCAAAACACCAAATTGTACTGATACTCTTAACGTTGGTTGGCATAGGACTCAAGGGGTGTTTAATGCATGACATTAGAAGCTATTAAAAAACCTCCAATTTTTATTATGATTAAATCTTTAATTCACTAGTCAAGAAGTGGTTTTACCCTCAGACCTACTTTCTCCAACTTTGATACTTGTATTGTGAGGATTAAGTAGGCAATTTTTATGTAACACCTTGAAAATATAAAGAGCAAAATACAAATTAAACACCAAATATATCTAGAAAAAATTAAGGCATACTAGACTCACTAGTCAACTTTATTACCTTTTTTATGCAGGGGTTTTAAATAGTGAAACTACTGCTGCTTCAAAATATTTTTCTTTCCTGTTTTGCTAAAGGGCCTCTAACCCCATTCTTTCAGCTCAGGAATAGATCTTCATGAATTGTGAAGTTGCTGCTATTGATCTAGCTATTGTTTGGAAAAAAACTTCAAAATTTAGACATGAGTGAAATGTAGGTATTATTGTTAAATGGCCGCCAATCCTTGCCACGTCATCATTGTTTCTTTTCCTAAGTGTTCAGAACCATTCAAACCCTGCAACAATACAGTGTGCCACCCTAGAAACAGCTGCCTGGCTAGAACAGTGGCTTAAGCTGACAGAAGCATAACTGCTTTATAGTATATTTTGCTCTCTCCCCTCCCACTTCTAGTTGAGTAACTTTTCCTCCACTTCAGTTTTGAGCTAGATGAAAAATTATATGGAACTATTTAACAGATACTTAATTGTTTTTTTTCCCTCATCACCTGACAACATACTTGTCAATAGTGTTTCACTTTTTCCTTTTCTTTCTCAAACATGTACTAAATGACCAGATGTCATTGCATTGTATCTGAAATCTGTATTATCTGGAAAAGAGTAGCTATTACTGGTTGGTTTTAAATGTTATGGGTAAGATGGCATGTTTCAACCAAATTCCAGAATATTCTTAGAGCTGTAGGCTCCAAGGTAGTGAAGGGTATGGGTTGAAAGGTAAGAGTGTGAGATTTAGTGGAAGATAATAGGATGTACATAACTGAGCAGCTGTGTTCTTACATGGACTGTTTTAGTGTCGACAGGCTTGGATAACGAAGTAGGATTTAGTACTGTTAAATTAGAATAGTAAGAAATGATATACAACATTTGGCACAAACAAAAATAAAAATGAATAATAAACAAAAACTTAGCATGTCATCAGCTGGCAAGCCACAGGCTGTGGCTCTGGGCAGGCTTATCAGGCGGAGAAGAGGCCCAGGCTGATATTTGGGTGGGGAAGCCAGAGTGTGCAGTACCTGTGAGGCGAGTGGGTGAGTGCATGCATCTGTTTGCTAGTGAGCCCCAGGCTGGACCAGCCAGTGAGTTGGGTACCAGTGGGGAGGGTAAGAGGGCCTGGGATCTGGTCAGGGGTGTTGGACGGACGGAGGAGTCATGCCGGTATTTGTGGGATCCGCTAAAGTTCATGTGCGTGTGTGAATTGAGTGTTGACTGGGTGCTGTCAGTAGTGAGCTTCAGTCTCTACCAGCCAAAGAGGAGGAGTGGACTTGGCTGTCTGTGCTTATGTTTTATGTCAGTCCTGCATGTAGGTGATGTTAGAGGCAGCACCTTGTCTGTGGCACCCTGTGTAGGTGGCCGTGTTGGTGTCCTCTGTGGGTGTGTTTGGGATACATGCTCAGTGTCACTGCTGGTTGAACTTGCAAATGAGAAGGCAACAGCTGCATCCATTGACCTGGGGTGGAGATCTCTGGATCTCCATGCTGGACTCCAGGGGCCATCAGGAGGAGTTACGGGGTACCAAAGCTGCTGGAGGCACTTCTGAAATCCCTTAACAAAATGTAATCAGAACACTTATAGCCAGGTCCCAAGTTTTCCTTGTAATTTTTTTTTCTCACAAAAAGCAATTACATTGATGTAAAAGCACATTAATCCCCCAAGATGGTTAATCTTTACAATTTTTTACTATCATGTAGCCATAAATATAAGCAAAATCCCTAAAGATCTGTTAAAAAGAAAGTCTTTGATGAAAACACAAAAAAGTAACTACAGAACAAACCAGAAAAAAACTAGCAAACTTAATATTGTTGTGAATAAAAATCAAGGTCAAGTTTATCTTGCAGCAAACAGAATGAATGTTAATTAAAGATAAAATTTCCACAAGCTAAAATAATCTTGTAATACTTCTCTGACATAAAGATACCATAATCCACTAAATCACTGCCTGTTCCTATTACATGTATATAAAAAAAATTGTGAGGTACTTTACCGAAATGAAAATTATAAAACTGGTGCACTACTTGTGCAATATTCAGAGCTCATGTGACGTTCCATTGAAGTTTAGAAGACTTGGTCGACATACAGGTTTTCTGGTTTTGTTCCCCCCCCAAAACAAGAGAATTATAACATGGGAATCTACCTTAGTAAATAATCAGTGACAATTTTCAAACATTCTTTTATTTATGCTGCATAGTTTAAAGGTCTTCATGCTTATTTTGGTATTCACATGTATATATACATTTATATAAACTCTAATTGGCTGTGCAAAAAAAAGCAAAGCTCTTCCATAAGAGAAGCTAATTCGCAATATATTAGATATTAGACATGATGTTAGGTAGCTGTTATGAAAGATACTAGGGAGTTTATATTACAAAAAAGTGATAACATTTATTTGCACCAGTTTTCATCCTTGATGTACTGTGCTTTAGCTTTTGTAATTGCTGTGATGGTCTGACAAATTACAGTCAATGTCTCAAACACTCATTAAAGAACTTTGGTGGAGAAAACGGCCTCTGTAAAAATGTTGGAGGTTCGTGAAAAGAACAATGTGGCTGGAGAAGAGGGCCCCATGGAGGGTGGCACCGTGCTTCTCCAAAGCCGCAATTCCTTATCTTAAGTGACCGGGAGGAGCACAGCATATGCACCTGGAGGAGGGGGCCCCATGGAGGATGGGACTGCGCTTCTATCTTAAGTGGTCATGCCAACAGGGAAAGAGGGGCAAATCCCCAATGAACCCCCCCAAAGCTCACCGACTGATTCCAGAAAACCCCAGGAACGTGAACTGCGCATGTCAAGACCATTGGCTAACACACTATAAAAGAAGGGAGAACGAGTTCTCGGTGCGTGCCCTCTGGAACTGGATCTCTGCGCTGGCTGGGCCAACGCTGGACCCAGGACTGGTGAAACCCTTTTCTTCTCTCTTTTTTTTCTTGCTTGCTTTCTCTCTTTCTCTCTCCCTCTTTGCCTTCTCTCTTTTCCACAGTCCCTACACTTCATCCTTTTAAACATAAACCGTTGACCAAGTCTGAGACTAGGAGTGGATCCAGCTGCCCCTGGGCTCCAATTTGAGAAGGAGTCCAGAAAGCAAGAGGGTCTGTTCTGAACCTCATGACTCAATGGGAGGGCTCTCCTTCTGACACATTCATGTTCCTTTTTCCATTTCTTTTTCTACACCTCCTTTGTCTTTTCAAACAGCGGCTTAATGACATGTTGCAAGGTTCCTATTGATAAGTTCACGTGTACTTGGGCAAGGTTAGCTAGGCTGAATAAATGTTGATTGTTGTTTGAACTCCCCTGGTGTCATTTCACCTTAATTCTGACAAAGGAAATCCACAAACCTGAGTCGCTCCCATTTTGGGATGCAACAATTGCAAGTGAGGTTTAACTTTTTCTTCATACTATAGAATCATTAAATTGCTTTCTTCGGTGCACTTATTGCCTTTTGTGATTCTGTAGTCAGGCATTTTCTGTGAATATCACAATTCCTCTGAACCTTGAATAAGTGAATCACAGGATGTCTGATGTTGGAACGGATATCTGGAGACTTACTAGTCCAACTCGCTCTGCTTAAGCAGGGCCACCCAGAGCTAGTTGCCCAGGACCGTGTCCAGACGGTTTGTGGGTATCTCCAGGGACAGAGAGTCCACAGCCTCTCTTGGCAACCTGTGCCAGTGCTCACTCACCCTCACAGTAGAGGAGTTTTTTCTTATGTTTAAGTGGAATTACTTGTATTTCAGTTTGTGCCTCTTCTCTTTTCCCTGCATGCCACTGCGTAGAGCCTGGCTCAGTTTCTTTATAGCTCCACTTCGGTTATTTATACATGTTGATTAGATCTTCCCTGAGTCTTCTTCAGGTTAAATAGTCCCAGCTGTCTCTCAGCCTCTCCTCATATGTTGATACTTCAACCCCCTGATGTTCTTCATGGCTCTTTGCTGAATTTGCTAGAGTATGTCCATGTCCTGCTTGTGCTGACATGTAATTCCTATAGCAATTCCTTTTGCTGTAGGAATTATGTATCTGATTTTTTTTCTAAGCAGTAAGATAATGTACAGAGTGATTTTTCCAGTACCCCAAACCATGAAGAGACCCAAATCACTACATCTAAATCTGAAACTCTGGTAGCTCAAAATGCAACAGATATGTTAAAATCAAGATTTTGACCAGTAATCACTAAACTGCTAGCCCATTTTATTTGATGAAAACTCGGTCATGGGGTAGGGCGAGAATATAATTCAGAAAATAGACAACTTAAAACTGCCAGGCCAGAGAAGTCAAGGTTGTAAGATACAATGTGAAAACATTTGGATGGTCATACTGGTTTAGACTGAATGTCTGTCTAGCGCAGCACCCTGTCTGGCTACTTAGGAAAAATAGAAGAATAATACAAAGCTTACAGTGATGCTTTTCCTACATTTTTTCCTGGTTTTCTGCAGTTTATAGTTCAATGACTCCCTAAGCCAGGAGTCCTTGCATTTAATAACTGATGGACTACTTACTTACAGATGACTTTTCCGTGGTTTCTTTTCTCCAGTGTGAAAGGGCTTCATAATCTAATACATATCTTATGAAGAGCCACTGCATTAGTATGTGTTCCAAAGCTTATGTAATTTCTGATTTTTTTTTATTTTTCCTCAAAGTAAAGGGGTGAAATTCACTGCCTTAAATGTGTATGCATCTTTATTTATTTAAATAAACTGAAACTCTCAAATTTTCTTGCAATCTCTCAGAAACTAACAGGATTTGTAAAGCTAAATTTGGTAACTAATTGCTTGTTAGCTGTTCTCTTTATAATGGCCAATATTTTATAAATGGTTAGCAGAAATATCTGATCTGGGACTGCTTAGAGAATGTAATTCTCAGGGTGGGGCAGAGAAGTGTTGGCAAAAATTAATATTGAACTTCTTTTTTTCTGAAACCGTTCTAAACTGATTTAAATATCCTGGTGTGGACAAGTCAAGTAGTCCCTATAGTCCAGTATCCCAATTGTGATAGAGACTGATGTAAAAAGCTTCATGGTTGTATGCAAGAATATCTAAAGTATCTAGTAATGTAAATACCTAGGGTAAATTAGTCTTATTAAGACCATGTCTTGAACTACAAGAAATAAAAGCTGGCATAAGACTTGAATAATTTAACTACGTTCCCCCCAACACTTCTTTCTATTAAATTTTTATTTTTTTGAAAGTGCATGTCCAATCCCCTTCTGAATCTTTTTATGTTCCTATCTCAAGTATAATGCTTTAATTGCTTTAATTTCCCTTCAGTGTTTTTCTCAGTCTTTTTCTTTTAGGAGATATGAATAGAATCTGCTGCATGTTATTGTTTCTATGCTGTACTTTCTTACTTTGTTGTGTGTCCTCTTACTCTTCTCCTTTCTAAGATTAAAAAAGAAAAGGTGCTAGGTTTTTCAGTTTCCTTTCATATGAGACTTTTTTCATCTCCTTAATCATTGTTGCTCCTACTTCACCGTAGATCTGGTATTCCAAAAATTGAGTGGCAGTTTTCTGTCAGCTACTGCAATGAGCTAGAGTTTTAGTTACATCTACATACCTCAGCAAAAAGGCAACAATAGTAATTACGGAAACTGTATCTACTGAACAAGGTCAATTTTAACTGATGCTTCTATTTAGAGCAATCAACTCTGCCTCTATATAAGTACATGTAGGCTAGTGGACATGCAGAAATGAAGCACAACTATCATGTAAATAGTTTAGGACCTCATCCTGTCTAAGTGTCATATATATTTATTGTTCGTTGAAGTTAATAGGTACTGAGGTCATTCGGTGGCACTTTAAAGCATGAGGGCCTTATTCCACATTAATCTGTATTTACACTTTATTTTTGTTTTGGCTTTCATATTAAAGCACTTCAAAGGAAGAACTGGTAACCATAACAACTACAATTTGCCATGTTTCAACTGTTTTATTTCTATATGCAATTTAATAGCTTTGGCTTTTCAGTGGTTGAACACATTTGATTTAATGCTCTCTTCATGTTTATCTGTGTAGTGAGAACAAGAACTAGTTTTGATCTGGTACCTCAAATGTACAACTCCAAACTCTTTGCTGAGATTTTAGTACTGACAATTATTACTAAAACATTTCAAAGGATGAAGAAACAATTAGAAGGAGAGTATGAGAAAGTCAGGCAAAAGACAAAAATCTGGTACAAAATATAATAGCTACTATGATTAGTGATATAGATCGATCTTCATTAAAATCAAAGTTTTCATTAATACACAGGGACTAACCTCAAACTGTAGCTATATGGAATATACTCTTTTAGCAATGATAATGTGTTTGAAGCAAATATTTTTTTTTAGAATTAAAAGTGGCTAATTTTAAAAAGTCAAACTGCATAAAAATGAAAAAACCCACTAGTTAGAGGAGCAAGGACAATGAAGGAACAAGGACAAAATATTTGCAAGTGCTACAGCAGCTGTTTACAGACATGTTATGAAATGGTTTGGAATAAATTATAGATGGAAGTGTAATCAATGTTTAAAATAGTTTGTCATGTATATGTGTGTCTTACAATATAGTATATGTAATATGCAGAAATATAATTTAGATATAGTAAATATTTAATAGCATAGATATTATGCATGTACTCTGAAATATATAAGTATAGTAAAATCTAAAATAGAAAAAAGACTGAACAAATATTAGTATTAAACAACATAGTGAAAAACTAATAGATATAAGAATGTAACTTAAAAAAGTAATGTTCAAATGCTGTTTGTTGTTATACATGAAACTATAATAAAGCAGAAAGAATAAAAATTAATTCAGGCTTTTGCAAATACACCAAAACCTGAAAGTATTCCAGAGAGTTTGAGAAGCCAGATAGTGATAAAAGTATAAAAAAGCCACTTAAAAATATAAAAGCAGTATAAGCTCCGTTAAGGAGTGTGAGTTTTCTGTAGTGCTCAACAAATAGGATCCAGTTCTCAGCTTATCCTTCAGCACTGTGGCTATTAAAAATAGGTGGTACCTATGTTGGATTAATGATTGTCAAAACTGGAGCAATTTTTAAAATTTACATTTTTTCACATTGAATCTTCTAATAATGGTTAGAATTACCAGGGTGGGGAGGTAATGGGAAGTAAATAATAGATAAGAAATAGCAAGAATACCTCAGAAACAGTTAATGTAAAAATCTTAAAAAACTGAGTACTTGCCTGTGTGTGAATCAACTCTAGTGTGAAATAAAGAACAATAGTAAATATTTTCCTCATTTTAAGATATGCTTTTATCCTATAACCTTGACCAAAGAACTTTATGCTGGTACAGCAGAGAATTTGTAAACCAGAATTACGTGCTTTTAAGTACTCAATAGAAAATTAGCATTGTGACCTTAGAGTCATGACATGCTTGACTTCCATGAAAAGGAAGACACAGAACATTATGCATTCTGTCAACTGTCTTCTGGTTTAAAGTATATAATGGCTGATACAATAAAGAAAATTTAAACAGATAATTAAAGCATTTGATTTTTTTTTTTACCAATTAATTGACTGGAATAATTACCGCACTCAGCTTTCTTGTGTGGTGTCTTGTCTACGTGTTCTTTAATCACATGGCCGTATTCAGCTGGCTATGATTTCCTAAAGAGCAGTTCATAATATTAAAGTGCAGTTAATTAGAGATAGAAGGTAATCTTGCTAAGATCAGCCTAAGGATATTCTTTGATTTTAAGGGGTTGACTCCTTACCTGAATTTGACAACTGGATTATTTAAATTTATATTGACTTTTGTCAAACTGTTTAAATGTGTAGCTCATAATTTACCTTATAGTTGCACCAACTTGTTAAAACAGATTGGCTAAGATGATAAAATAAACTCACTGCATGTTCTAACAATAATAAGCTGTGAGTTAGTGACAGGGAAGATGAAAGTATCTGAGGTGAATATGTAACTTGCTTGGCTGAGTGGTAATTCCTGAAGCAAGCTTCTTGGCTCAGAAGTTTTACCTCTTCTTTGCTGTTCATACCTTCTATCTCATTAGAGAAGAGCTCAACCTCTTTTGATGTCACCATGATCATTTCCTCCATCTCTTATTGGTTTATCATTTTGCAGATCTGAAATTCTAAAACCTCAAAGAAAATAAGAATAGTTGTGTGTCACAGGAGAACTTCTAGATAGGACAGAGGCAAGAACAGAAGCACTCAGTGGTATGTAATTTAAAATTTGTTTACTAGGAAAGATGGATATAGTGGGTGTGATTTCTTTTCTAAGACTCTTATTCTATGGCACTTACACTCAGTCTCACACAGACCAGGGCCCTAGCCTCTCTGGTCCAAAGTTGACCAGCACCATGGACCCAGGAAACAGGACATTCAGTAGCTGCTAAGCATGCCTAAGTCCTGGTGGCCTGGCCCCTATGCGTAGTGCTTGCACCTGTGGCTCAGCTTTCTGCAGATTCTTGGACATGGCGAGAGGGCAGTTGTTTTAACTATGTGTTGCTTGGTAAAGTAGACTGTTGGCAGAAGCTGGCAATGGCTTGGCTGGTCATGTGACACCAGGCTAGTCTCGTTGACATTCTCCATACCAAAAGTCAATGAATGGTTTTCATAATGGTTTCTAGCATGTTCTGGTCTCCCACCTCAAATGTGGCACAGAAGTGAGGAGTTAGCAACAGTTACGTAACAAAGTTAATCTATTGCTTAATTGCTTTTACAGCTTGTACTGGATTAGTTTAGTGAGTCAGAACTGGGCAGATGTAGTAAGGTTCTCACATACTTGGGGCTTTACCCTGTGATGTGCATCTGCGCTACCTGATGGTAATGACAAATAATTAAATATCTAAAGGGCTCTTCTGTTCTTTGTGTCACTAGGTAAGACTTCTAGCTCTTGCGTATGAGCTGCATATATGCCAGCAGCTATGGGAAAACCATCTCTGGGACAGAGATTCAGTGACATAAATGGAAGTAGCCTTACCGGTTTTTGGATAGCATGTGCTCTTTCAAGTCTGCGATGCAAATGTTGGGAGTCTCAGTGTGGAAGGGCAAAGAAAGGAGTACACATATGGGAGGCTAACATGATGCTTATGTCCTCCACTGATAGTGCTATAGTCCTATCTATCGTGCCTTTCTAGGGATCTCATCTTTGCTCACAGGCATGTGCTTTCTTATCCTGCAGAGTGTAGAGTCCATAAGAACAAAAGAAAAATATCTTCTAGTGGATAAATTACACCTTTTCTTGAAAACCAAAATTTTCTGGTTTGCTGAGGAATTAACACGTTCCTGCATATTTTCCACAAATTATTATTTTTTTTTTTCTGCAGGAGTATTTACTTCTGGTTAAGTAAACTACCATAGTACTTCATCAGAAGCCTTTGCCATGAATGACAAAAATACCATTTTATTTAAAGAAAAGTAAGGTGGTGAGGCTATTTTACAATGAGATGATTAAAAAAATTTTTAGCTCCGTTGTTTGACTGTCACACCGGTTGAAATTTCCTGCCTTTGGTTTTCACGTACCTTATGATTCTAGTGTTTGTCATGTCTGTCATTCAGCCAATTAAATTCACATTGAGAACAACCGTCGTGAGGGAAGAGAGTGTCATTCTAATGAGCTCCTATTATTGTTTACGTTCTTATACACTAAGTGGAATTTCAAGAAAGTATCAGAACTTGACAGCAGAAGGAAAGTATTCTTGTTAGTGAAAACTAAGATGAAGACATTGTTGTCTTTCTGAGATGCTGGGTTTTATCTTCACAAACTGTGAATTTAGAATGTCCTTTATGTTCATCTATAATTGCCAAATCTCTGTTACTTGTATTGACATTTTGAATGAATGTAGTCAAATCAATATGTCTCAGTGGAGGTGAATTTTCGGAAGTAAATGATGCGTACAGGGTGTGAGAATGGTTTAGTCTTGATCCAATATAGACTGCTTAGTGAGAGTTACACCATTCATTTCAGTTATGGTATTCATTTAAAGTTATTTATTTAAATTAAGAATATTTCTTTCTAAACAAAGTTTTAAATCACTGACTTTTATGAATTGTTGCTACAGTTAAAAGTGACAAATTAATGTCATATTCTGTAGACAGTATAATCTTTTACTTATGTAATGGTAACCCCATTGGCTAACAAGTTGGGGACTGGACCAGATTTAGAAAGAAGCAGCTGCTAGTGCTTTTATTAGAGAGCCATGTTTTTACTGACAAGAACTTCAGCAGTTCATGTCTCTCCTGAAGGGCAGTCTCCAACAGAGTCCTGAGTAGAAATATTTTCTTGTGCTATTTGAACTTCGGAGCTTTAAAATTCTTTTTTGCTTTTGCACTGAAGCAAAACCAAACTTTTCAAAACATATTCAATGTATAAAGTAGTAAGGCTTAGAGAAGGAGGAAGGTAAAAAAAATCCTGAATAGTCTGATGAAAACATGCCTTACCTGATGTTCCTGTAGTTGAACTGTTCCAAATATGTGTAAATGCTCTAATCAACAGCAGAAGGCCATTCTTGGATAGATCTCTCTGTTGGAGTGAGATTCCATTTACATAAACACGTTGATGTTTATGTGATAGAATTGGAATCTCTTTTCCAAATTCACAGTGAAATGTCATGAATAGAAGACAGCTGGTTGTTGGAAAAGGATCTCCTGCAACAGAAACTACACTGTTCAACTGAGCAGCGTTTTTCACCTATGGGTGCTTGCTAACAGAAAGCACTATAGCCTACATTTGTATATGCATGTATATGCATTAAGCCATTAGTACATCTGATATTACAATAGGTTGTTTCATAAAGCAGGAAGAAAAAAGGCATTTTGCATACAAGCTCATTGCTATGAGTAGCTTTTTCTTTTAAAAAGAGAACAAATTTTTCCTTTTTAAAATAGAACAAACTTTAAAAGCAAAGGACTAATGCAGTGTTTGCAAGTGCATAAAAATGCTAAATGCTTCCTCTTTTCATGTTACAAAAATATTTATTTCCACAACAATTCATGGAGTTTCAAACTTCTGTGTTTAACTTTGTCTCAAATATTTTCAGAGAAATGCTCAACTCATTGCACTTCCAGTGGCTCCAAGAAGCCTACAATTCTTGACAGTGAAAGGCATCGTATTACTGATGGAGATACACTGTAACTAATCCCCATCTACTGGACCTCAATCAGGAGATATTTAATGGCTGTCTTTGTTATATGGAATATAAAATCAGGGGATCATATTGGTCCTTCTGAACTTTTTTTTTAATCTATAGCTACATATTTCGTTAGCTGAATTGTAAGAATTACATATGCAATCATACAATTTTGCAAAAGATACTGCAAGTAAGTATTATAACAGAGAGGGCTTTCAACAGCTGACAGCACATAAAAATACCATACTGGATCAGATTAAAGGTCCATCTATCTTGGTACCCTACAGCAAGTAGTAGGTGGGAAAGCAAGTAGCAGGTCTGCCAAGCAGCTGGTCTTTGGGGCTTCTGTAGACTTCCCATTATAGGTGGATACCCAGCTATTCACTTGACTGACTGAGATAGTACTAAACCAGGAAAAATTAAATCACAACCAACCAACTGATTAGCCAAAAAAGCAAACAAAACCCCCAAACCCCACAGTACCAGAAAGAGGAGGAGAAAAGTTTATTTTTTCCCAAATGAAATTAAAAACCAGTTTAGGAGTGTGCATTTCAATTTTGGCCAGTTATGACTCAGATCTTAATACTTTTCACAGGCCATATTTACAGAAGTAGGAGGCTTAAGTGTTTCCAATATGAGATCTTTCTAGATTTTACATAAAGGAAACAGTACAGAGTTTACAGTTTTTTCTCTCTTTACCCCAAACAGAAATAAACAGTACAGTTATTGAAAATACAAGTGCTATTAAAATCTAGTCTAGTTATGATATACTATTTAATCTGCTATAAAATTTAACATAAAGATGTACATACAGGCAAATCTGCATGTGCTTGCAATATTTCAAATGAACAGCAATACGCTTTGTAAAGAACCGATATTACAGTAGACCCATCCTCAAAATACAGTAGCTTGTACATAAGACAATACACAGATGTACTGGGTTTGCACGGCAAGGTTTTGGTAGTGGGAGGGCTACAGGGGTGGCTTCTGTGAGAAGCTGCTGGAAGCTTCCCCTGTGTCCGACAGAGCCAATGCCAGCCGGCTCCAAGACAGATCCGCTGCTGGCCAAGGCCGAGCTTATCAGTGATGGTGGTAGCACCTCAGGGATAACATATTTAAGAAGCGAAAAAGTTACTGTGCAACAGCAGTTACAGCCAGAGGAGAGGAATGAGAATATGTGAGAGAAACAGCCCTGCAGACCCCCAGGTCAGTGAAGAAGGAGGGGGAGGAGGTGCTCCAGGTGCCAGAGCAGAGATTCCCCTGCAGCCCATGGTGAAGAGCATGGTGAGGCAGGCTGTCCCCCCGCAGCCCATGGAGGTCCCCAGTGGAGCAGATATCCACTTGTGGCCTGTGGAGGACCCCACACTGGAGCAGGTGGATGCCTGAAGGAGGCTGTGACCCCGTGGGAAGCCCGCACTGGAGCAGGCTCCTGGCAGGACCTGTGGCCCAGTGGAGAGAGGAGCCCACGCTGGAGCAAGTTTTCTGGCAGGACTTGTGACCCCGCGGGGGACCCGTGCTGGAGCAGTCTGTGCCTGAAGGACTGCACCCCGTGGAAGGGACCCATGCTGGAGTAGTTCATGAAGAACTGCAGCCTGTGGGAAGGACTCATGTTGGAGGAGTTCATGGAGAGCTGTCTTCCGTGGGAGGGACCCCACGCTGAAGCAGGGAAAGAGTGAGGAGTCCTTCCACTGAGGAGGAAGGAGTGGCAGAGACAACATGTGATGAACTGACCACAACCCCAATTCCCCATCTCCCTGTGCTGCTGCAGGGGGAGGAGGTAGAAAAAT
Organism: Haliaeetus leucocephalus; assembly: GCF_000737465.1. Lineage (NCBI taxonomy): Eukaryota > Metazoa > Chordata > Aves > Accipitriformes > Accipitridae > Haliaeetus > Haliaeetus leucocephalus. Next base: position 1,493,180 of record NW_010972875.1, on the reverse strand, counting down.
TGGGAGTAAAGTTAAGCCCAGGAAGAAGGAAGGGGTAGGGGGAAAATGTTTTAAGATTTGGTTTTTATTTCTCATTATCCTATTCTAATTTGTTTGGTAATAAATTAAATTAATTTTCCCTAAGTCGAGTCTGTTTTGCCCGTGACAGTAATTGGTGAATGATCTCTCCCTGTCCTTATCTCGACACATGAGCCTTTCATTATATTTTTCTCTCCCCTGTCCAGCTGAGGAGGGGGAGTGACAGAACAGCTTTGGTGTGCACCTGGTGTCCAGCCAGGGTCAACCCACCACAACAGAGTATAAATGGAAGTTCATTTGCAATGTGATCTTGATAAATGCAGAATGACAGCAGAAGATTAGCTTTCCAGACCCATAAAGTATTGTTTAAAAGAACTTACAGTGTAAGTGAGGAAAATCTCCATGTATAGTTTCCCCAGCTGTCAACTTTTTAATTTAGTATGTAGTTTAACAGCATTCTATGTTTAAATGACCCAGCTTCCACCAAGTGTTTCAATTAACTCATCTATGAGGTGATGCTGAAAGGGATGCATTTTTTTAATAAATGCAGATTTATATGCTCTTATGAATTTATATTTGCCCCTTAACTATTACAACAACAATAAAATCTTCAAGTTTATTGAACGTTCATGAGATGCACCTTCCTTGTTATCAGATATGCTGTTCTTTGTTGGTTTTTAAAAGGAATTATATTTTCATCCATATAAAGGCACAGAGATGAAAATGCTGCACATCTGAAGGCAGGCAAAATCTTTTACAAATGAATCTGTGAAGAAGTGTATGTGAGCAGTGTAAAGAATCTGATCAATAGAAAACAGAGGAGAAGCAGGAAAAGAAAATAAAAATTAGGGATGAAGGAGCTAACCTGGGAGCAGGGAACACACTTAAGGTTTGCATTGCTGTGCGTCAGAAACAGAGGATCAATAAGGCCATTGCTTCAACTGAAAATAAAAATTACTTGTGTAAATGTGCTTTATTATTCTGGGCCTTTGTGATTATGTGGTTTTAAGACTTTTGCTGTTGTTCAGTTCTGCATTGCTTATTTTTTTTCTTCTACAACTTACCAGACTTTTTTTTTTTTTTCCCTCTTCCTGGAAAGCTGTCTTCTACAGTCTAAACCTACTTGACTATCTATATACATTTATCTTTACTATTTTATAGAACTATGAAATACAATAACTGAGCATGGGAAAAACCCTAATACTTAGTCTCTGTTATAGTTCCATGTATCAGGAAACAAGAGAATAAAGATAACTTTGAGACAGGATACAAGCCACATGTTGACGTGAGTTAAATCGAAGAGATCCATAAATTCATGTCGTCTCAGACTGTGATTTGAGCTTTCACATTTTGTAAGAGACTTACTGAACTTAGAGGGCAGCAGTATCTGCTGATGCTCTCAGTTCTCCTTAATGATTCATATTAGATGGATTATATTGCTTACAGGTGTGTAAACTGACAAAGTCAGCAATAGGCCATAGTTCAGTCTTTCTCACCCAAGAAGCTGTGAAACCTTGAACTGAATGCTGACTTGAGGCAAAAAGCCATTGCATGCCAATCGTACTTGTAGTGGTGAAGAGAATGTAAGCACTTCTGTAGGATATGTTTTGATCAAAAAGAACCTGCTAAGAGGTCAAAAATGCTACTTGTGAGGTGCAGGAAAAAGTGAATTATGTATTGTATTTTTCTTCCTTCCTAGGTTTGAAACTATACATAAAATTTTGTGCTTGATAATGGCTTGTTCTTAAGAGCTCGGAAAAGAGAACTGAAACAATCAAAGAAAACCTACATCCTTCTATGATTCTAAATCTTATTTTTTGCACAGAAAGGTTTTGGGATTTTTTTATATACTCAGGAATCTAGGAAATGGAAGTGAAAGAATAATGAAACAAAGGCTGCAGATCAGAATGAGAAAAAGTCGACTGAATCAGAGCAAGGTTCTGCCAGTCTAGAAAATCACAAGGCTGATCTTTTCAGGCAGTCAGAGTTGATTGAAAGACTGTGTCCCTGTTACAGCAAATCTGGTGAAATGATGACCTCCGATTCTGACAGAAAACATCTGTGTGGTTCTTTGAAAGACAGCAGGAATTAGAAAAGGGGCATTTTCTGTACTAAAAGCTCTTTTCATGTTTGTAGATAACAGGTCAGCTTTACAATGACTGTGACTGGGTGATTGCTCATGTTAATGAGGTGTTGTCTGGAACCTCCTTGTCAAGCACTACATCAAGAAATTTGCGTTGAATTGTGTCCGATAGTAAGATACTACTTTGCATTGGTCTTATGAAACATTATTTTCTCAAGTGTATCCAGCAAGAGACAACAAATGATTTAAAAGGACGGAGCCAGTCTTAGAAAACTTTTGATGACAAAGATTAGACATGAACATTTTCAAATAATTCTCTAAGGAAATACCTTTTGAAAGATTAGAGGCCATGTAAACTGTTGAACTCAGTGCCACAAATCTTCTGTTGACTTTAAAATTTATTCACCACATTTTATATAATGAACATACTCGTAGAGGCATTGAGGAGGAAGGGGGCCTTGCACACCTATAGAAACAATGAGTATGATCATTCTGTCCCTTTTGCTTATGCATGCATATTACCTTTTCCTAGAGTGAATGAGTCAGATTCATTTGTCTTATTCCTGCTTCTTAATGTGATCAACAATACTTTCTTTTTTAATTCCCCCTCAGCCTGCAAAGAAAGACTTTGCTCAGACTGATGGTAGAGAGAAACAAGAGAGAGGAATGACCTCCTTTATTCTGGGTCCATTTTAATGGATCAGTCACCCTGCCTTTTCTATCAGCAGGTTTCGTAGTGTGGCAAATTTGACCTTTAATAGATAACTAAGAATTGATTATCTTAGAAGAACATGAGTATTTTAAATTCAGGAATGACTGATTTTTGAGGATTAAATTCAGGTAGTGGTACTGGACAGAAACTACTTATGCTTTTCAGAGTTTTTGCTGTTTTTTTTCCCCTCCAGTTTAAATCTCCCTTTTCCCTTTTCTATTAAAAGCATATTATAGTTCCTTTAATTTAAATAAATGAGGAAATAAGTGAATAGGGAAAATATGAGAAAGTTAACTATGGTTCGTTGCAGTAGACTGAACTCTCTTCTGACTTAGCTTTTATAGTTAAGATTTGAATGGTATTTTGTAGTTATGTTTTTATTATTCTGTTCAGATTATACAAAGGATGATTTTCAAATGGGATTTTTGTGTGTTAAATGAGTATTTGAATGAAAAGATTGCTGGAATGTCGTGTGCATTAGATTTAGTGACTCCAACTGTGGAAGCAGAGTATCTGCGGTACTAAAGCTCAAGAGCAAATGTAAATAAGAGGACCCTTAACCTAACTAGCCAACCTGTCAGAAAAGTGGCTGCAATGCAGAATCCCTTAACGCTGGATTGTTGCCCTTGAAAATGTTTCTGAAATATTAAAGCATGTATATGAGCAACCATGGGAATTATTGAAGCAGAGGATAAAAACCAGTAAACAGTGGAAGGTTTTTTTTTTAAAAAAAAAAGGTTTTATTCTTTCCCCTGTAAGTCCATGGGGTAAATTTGAAGTTCTTTTTTAACAAGAGTCAGTCCTTGCAAAAATAGAGGGAAGAGGATTTTCTCTGCTTCAAAAGGTTTTCTAATGTTTTCCCAAGTTAACACTTAAAAGTGCTTCTTCTGATGCTTGAGGAGAATTTTAAAATTGGAAAGACTGAACATCTGTCCCTTGTTCTAGAATTTGAAATTTAACCCAATGGATTAGAGGCATTGTAACTCACTTCTCTGGTATAAATATGTACCAACAATTCAAGAGGGTCAAACTTTTTAATTAGTCTATTTAGTCCAGAAATTCCACTGGCTTTTAGTCAGAGGTGAGCTGTGAAAGTATGTTTAAAGTGCTACATTTGCACTTTAAAATTACTAAATCACCTTTGAATGCATAGTTCACGCATATAATATGGCAGAAAGCAAATAAAAATTGAGCTGTTAGGATAAAGCAAATTTGTCAAGTGTCAACTCTCAGAAAATTTATAAAACAGGCATCACAGGATATATTATGCTATATGCAGCGGAAAGAAATGTAAAAGAAATCAAAGCATGAGTGATATTATTTTACAATTATTAAGAAACACAGTTTTAGTAGACAGTGATCAATAGAGGATACATTCAGTTGTCTGGGAAAGTTTATTAACTGAATCTAAAAATTCCACAGATACATTTTACCAAAGGTAAAATTACGCTTGTGCTCTCATTCTTGTACATAGGGTACCATCTTGAAAGCAGTACTGGTAGGAAATCAGGTCTTGGAGGAACTTTGTTCTCTTTTTTGATCTGTCTTTGCTATAATAAGGAAAAAGTTTACAGTGCTTCTGAGTGTACAGTAAATTACTTTATGTGCTGATTAGCCATTTGGAAAGGCATACTCATGCATCAGGAAACTGTTACCTGAAATAGGTAGACATTTCTGATGACTGTCCAAGACACAATTTTAAAAAGTATACAGGAATATAAAGCTGAAAAATGTCCTGGACAAGGGAGGTGTATTAGGACAACAGCTACAGAATGGAAGCTGAAAAGAGAGATATCTATGGAATCAGTATAATTATTTTCAGAAATATTTTTAAATGTGCTAAATGGACTAAAAGTGTGCAAGCATATAAATCAGAAGAAGACTCCTTGCATTTCCGTGTATTTTGGGGCAGAACTAAGCTAAATGATTGTAACTGAAATTTATGAAATCTGAAGTTCACATTGGTTGTGAAGTCCCTTTGCATCACACCCAGTGAAAGTTTCAGTAGCTCTGTATGGTTTTCTTCTATGAAATGAGAATATTAGGATAAAAAATAATATGAATTATCTTGCAGGAAACTCATACTTCAGGACTAAGAAAATATAATATCAAACATACCAACTTAAGAATTAAAGTCAGCAATAAAATGCAGCTAAATATGTATAAGCTAAAATTAGGAATCTGTATATGAGGAAAACAGAACAGCGAAGAAAAGTTTAAATGTAAATCATGTAAAATATAAAGAACTTTGGTACAATTTGGCTTATTTTCAGAATAACATAAAAAGAAGGGAAAACAGTAGTTTAAGAGAAATAATCACATTCAAAATAGGTGTCAGGAGCACTTTTTTCATGCAGAGAATGATAAATGTGTGAAACAGGCTGTCAGGCATAGTTGCTCAGGCAAAAACACAGAGGTCGTATGAGAAAAATGAGATGCCTTCCACAGGGGAGTGGAGTACTAAGAATGGATGAACTTGCACAGGCTGAATAACCTCTTTCATTCCCTGATGAAATGTTACGTTATCCTCTCTGTTGTCTTTTCTGCAATCATTTAATTGAAAAATTCATTCTGGTTGCAGCTTTATAACGTTGTCAGAGGACTTCTTAATTCTGGTCTGGAATTTGCATTCTGATAATATATTTTGAAAACTGAATATTACTGTAACGTTAAGCAAAGCTGATCCTTTTAGCCTTATTCCTCAAAGTATTCAGGTGAATTAGTGTCACATGTGTGAGGATGTCAGGCCAATCTTTGTTATGGTTAAGTGTCATTGAAATGGTACAGTTTGTGTTCTAGTGTGTCTTTTTGGTAGAGGACCTGGGTGCAGAACAGTGAGATTTTTAGCTGAACTGTGATGGAAGAAAATGTTGATATTAAGTTATGGTGATATTTTACAAAACTTTTCTTATCCTTTTGACAGTGTTCCTTTTTTAACCACAAGGACTTCATGACCTTGCAATCACTACTAATTCCAAGGTGTTTTTAATACTTTACAGGGGAAAAAAAAAAAAAAAGATGATCTAGATTGTAATCAACTTCATATGATCGAACAGCATTTAATAGTTGTTTATGACACCAAAGTAGGGCAAGGGGGCTACCAGTAGATACTCTTGAGGACAGGGCTGCCATTCCGAGCGACCTAGATGGTCGGAAGGAGTGGGCCAACATCAACCTTCTGAAATTCAACCAACACAAATGCAAAGTTTTTCTCATGGGAAGGGGGAAACCCCTGCAACAACACGAGCTGGAGCCTGCCTGGCTGGGGAGCAGCTCTGCTGAGAAGGACCTGGGGGCTGCTGGTAGCTGGCAAGCTGGGCAGGAGCCAGCAGTGTGCCCTGGCAACAAAGCAGGCTGAGGGCAACCAGGTGTGTACTAACAGGAGCACGGCCAGGAGATCCAGGAGAGTGACTATCCCCTTCTCATCAGTTCTCGTGAGACCACATGTAGTATCCTGCATCCTGTTTTGGACCCTCCAATAGGGGAAAGATGTGAATTATCTAGAGTGAATTTAACAGGGCCCCCAAGCTGATTAGGGGCTTGATGCTTGTCCTGTGAGAGAGGCTGGGTGGTCTGGGCTTGTTCAGCTTGGAGAAGAGATGGATTTTGGGGGATGTAGCAACAGTCTGCAGTACCTGCCAGGAGGTCACCAAGAAGGCAGAGCCAGGCCCCTCACAGAGGTCCATGGTGGGAGGATAAGAGTCCACAGCCATAAATGGAAGCGAGAGGGTCCATCTGGATGTAACAAAAAACCACCAGACTCCCTGTTGTTGTGATACTGTTAATACCTTTGCTTTAGAACCTCTATGAAAGATGTTCTGAGTTCAGAAAGCTTTTGTCTTTGAGTGTGAAATACCTCTCACCCTTGTACCTAGGAATAATATTGATTGTAGTTTTCCCCAAGTCACTTTTAAAAGGAGGCCCTTTGTAACTTTCTAATACCTGAAATTCTTTGTATGTTGTTTTCTCCTTCATTTCTTGCTTCTTCAGTTCCTTGGTTGAGATTCTAGCATCTCTGGAACGAGATCTGTTTTTGAGGATATTTTGGTTTAGTTCATATTTTCACTAGCAATATTTAAATAAAGATTTGATTCTTTAAGTACTAAAAATGTATCACATAACAGTGAATAACAAGGAGGGCTTTAATGCCGATTAAGAAGTGTTTTTGTAGTGCTGCGTGGCAGCTGCAGCTACTCGCAGAGTGCATGCAGTGTCTCTTCCACACTTTCACACCTGTGACCGGCTAACTTCTGTATTTTTTTTTCTACATTTATTTCAATCCAATTTCTTTTGATACAACCTTGATACAGAAATTGTTTAAGAACAGACATATTTTTTTTTCTCTCTTTTACATAAATACTATGCAGTGGATCAACTGAGCAGTTTAAGGGTCACATTTTCATCTTCTGTAATGAAAATGCAAGACAGACAAACAGCAAAGCGGCTCAGCATAAAATCTTCGGGTTGTTCTGAGTATTTCAAAGAATGTGGTTCTTTCAAATCTGGGAACTAAATTTACAGTCTCTAATCATAGACTTCAAATAATACTATTTAAAATCCTAAGCCACCGTTGTGTAAGCTAGTTCTGGAACTGAAGTGGCAAATGGAGCATGTTGAAAAGATTTCGAAACTGACTGTTTATGACCTAGGACTGACACTAGGAACAGGGTTGCTGCATCACGACTAATAGACAGCTTGCAGAGTTAGAGAAGTATTTCTGCATGATTCTGTGCTGAGCTGTGCAGAAATAACAACTTAGAGATCATTGTACCATGGTCCATATCCTAATTCAGAGACATAGTCATCTTAATTGAAATATATTACGTGTAAAAATTGTGTTTAACGTGACTGTGCCAGAGAAACACACAGTTACTTTAATGTACCAAATGGTCAAACAGTGTTATAAAATGGAAGTGCTGATAGAATTCTGGCTATACAATATCCTGTATTACATGAAAAGCAGGAGAGGAATGGAGGTTTTACTAAATCTTTAATATCAAATGAATTTTAATCTTTACTTGACCTAGGATGATTCATTTAGTGGATGTACTGACATGTTTTCACAAGGCCTTCAAAATGAAGACAGTCTTTTGAAAAGAGTTACTTAATGCAAATAAAATATAAACACAAAATGATATAGGATTATGCATAAAAATTACTGTTCTATTGTCATAGTTCACTAATGCTGTCAACCGCAGTGCTATGGGCAGTGAGCCTTCATACTAAGCTACAGGTGGCCTGAGTCACAGTTTTATAACTTTTCAGGATTTCATTCCTAACAAAGCTATGATTTTAATCTAAGCATAAATCAGATACATTGACAGTTCATAGCAGTGCAAAACCACAAACAAACAAGATGCACAGAGGAAAAAACCCACAAACTAACCGAAACATTCCCACACTGAAGAAAAGGCATGTAGTTCTTAAGGTGAAGTGAACTTTCTCAGCTGAACCCCAGGTGGTAGTACAGAGTTGACCTTAATGATCTTGCCTCCTGGTAAACTGAAATACTTCCTCTTGACTAATTTACACTTCATGATAGCTGATACTAGTTATCCTGAGGTAAGAAGATGAGCTTTCTTAACGGAAGGAAAGAGAAGGGTGAAAGTACAGAAAACTGCTCTGCCTGAAAAAATGAAAATTGTTAAGGAGGGGCTTAAGGCCAGTCTATATAACAGTCAGACATCGAAAATATCAGTAATTTGCATTGAGCTATTATATAGTCCTGACACAAAAAGACAATATATGATTCTACTTCTGAGTTTCAGCACAAGAGGCGGAGCTTAGGTGATGATCAGGAGAAAAAGAAAATACGTAGCGCAAAATGGCATGCAAGGCTTAGGCATGTTGATTGTGACGTGGCTTATTACTGGAGTATCTGATCCTGTTTCATCAGTCAATAGTAAAATTATCATAAAATTCAGAATGAATAAGATGACATATTTCACTGTATTGAAGGTGAAGTACATTATTTTGACCTTTCCCCTCTCTCTTAGCTTTAAAAACTGCATTTTAAAGCATTCACAATTTCTTTTTTTTCATATTTTAGGGGTTAATTAGTTCAAAATTCTGTATACCATTGTGCTTTTCCTCAAGTATGAGTTACAACACTATTAACATAATTTTTAGTTGTGAGTTGTCTGAATTTGAGAACTGAATTGCTGTTTTCCAACTCTGTCAGGCAAAAAAAAAAATACTTTGGTATTGATGAGCAAAAGTGATTAGCTCCAAAGTTGCAAAGGGGAGACAAAGAGACAGTTTTTTCTTGAATCTGCATAGATATAGACTAAATGGCATCAAATCAGCCGTGGCAGTTACTATTAGCCTGCAGCTATAGCAACACCTTTTCCCCAGCAGGAACAGTTGTAGAGCAAGGAGTCTTAGCAGTAATAGCCACAGGAGTATACCTGGAGAGAATATTAAAAATGTCTGTACGCAGCATTGTCATTTGATGGTGAGTGCTGAAATGTAGAATGATTTCTCCAGCACAAAAAATCTATTAAAATTAATTCAGAAATACCTCTGGGATAGATTTGGTGTTAAAGAATTCTGCAAGATGTGCAAATACTTTCAGCTTTGATAAGGGAATTTATTAAAAACCAAGGGAAAGTGGGTAGCTGGAAAATTGAAACTGCCACAAATTTCTACCATAGTCCAAGACAGTGTGAAAATATATTTACCTTATCCTTCTTGTAAACATACTCGTAATTTTAATAAGGAAAACCTCATAACAGTTACCAGATTTCAGGTTCAGTTTTATGGACATCTAACTGTTTAACAGCTAGCACTGTCCAGTGCAGTCTTCTAGCAATCTAATGAACTGCTCAGGGATAGTGTATAATCATCATAGGTAACAATGAAACAGATAGTGTTAAAATTAGGGTTAGTACCTCCTCAGTGCACTTACATCCACCTCAAGCCTTCTGTCTGTATTAAAGAGAAATCTTAATTAAAAAAAAAATTTCTTTATTTTATTTCACTGACATGTACATTAGGGAAAAGACTATGCATACTGTACTGTTAACTTCCAGAGCCAGCAATGTCCATGTAATTATTTAGGTTTGCAACTCATTTGGAGAGAAATATGCAAAGTAGGAGCTACATTATGTTTGTCATGGTCTGTACAATGTATGGTCTCAGGGGTCTAACGTGCAACAGCGTGCAAGAGTTTGCATTACTAGTTTATCACTAGTACAGCTTCCTTTATCCTTTCTTTTACAGTCAACTTTTTTTTTTTTTTTTTTTTTGTCCCAACACCTGTCAGAAATTTTCTGGATTGGTCCTAATTTCCATCAACCTCAAGTAATGCTACCGAGATGGCATAGTCAAAAGGTCCACAGTTAAGATATGATCAAATTAGGATTTTAATCTTCATTTTGTTCCCTTGTGTGAATAGTCTTTAACCACATGATGTCTTACTGTGCACAACACCTTGCCTTATTAATCATGGGTTTTTAGAAGCAGCTAGACAGTATTTTATTTTCTCTCGCTATTGAATGTATGCCAAAGACCTCATCTACTGCATGCAATTCAAATTCTACTCAGAAGTAATTGTTTTACAAGATTTTTTGGGGTGCTTGCCTCTGTAGTATGGGAGTGCTTCAGGAACATTCATTTATCCTCACAATATGCTTTTACCTTAAACCTGTTTTTGTATATAAGGCTCAGGGACACACAGAAGTGCAGGGAAATAGTATCCACTAGTTTTCAATGTCATCTTTGGTACCTCTGAACTCTTGAGGATGAGTTAGTGTTTTAGAGCACAGATACTCATTCTGCTGCGCTGTGATTTGCAGGAGTGCTGGCCACTTAGTTGACCATTCAAGGGTAGAGAAGTATCAAGTTAGTGATGAACTGTGGAAAAATGCGTGGGTGATTTACTATGTATTTCATAACAACACTGTGAAAAAAAAAAAGCAATTTCAGACATGCACGTTTTTCAGGGCAACATTCAATTCCGCTATCTTTGTGAATAGTATTTATTTTCTTGTAATTTCCTGTTTCGGGTCCTGTGTAATTTCCAACTAGTGAAACAAACAGTGGAGGGGATCCTACAAGTAATTCATACTTTTGTTTCCCACCCTGACTATTTACCAAGGCATTATCCATCCTGTATACAGAATAAGGAAATAATGTAATATTGCAGTCTTCTTGTGCACAGATCTCTCAACTATTTCACTTTCCTGCCTCTCTATTTTAGAGATCTGGTCCCTTTAGTCGCAGAATCCCTTCCCATTCATATTCTCCAAGTTTGGTATTTTTGTCCAGCTATTTTCTATATCTTTACCTATACCCCTCTAGTCCTACTGTTATGTTTTGCTGGTCACAGTCTACTTATTTCTCTCAGCCTTCCTTCTGCATATGAATCAAATACCTTCATTTCACAGACTGCTGGTACATGAGTCAATCAAAATTAGATTAAGATCCCATCCAGGATGAGAAAAGCTTTGAGCAATAATTAGAAGCAAGTTGGCATTTTTCCTGTTGTGTTCTTGTGTTGACCCCCAAACTGTGCTCACCAAGTACTGCCATGAAACCTAGTCATCACCAGAAAGTGTGGGAAAGTACAAACATATTCAAACAGTCAAGTGTTTGATATAAAGGTATCTTTAAGATCTTTGGAAATTTAACTCTGTACTGAGCACACAGGAATAGTTTGAAAGTTGCCTTAAAAGGCTGTGTGTGGCAATTCTGACTAAGAGAACATAGTGCCGTTGTCTGTTGGGCATTTGTCAGTTTAAGGTGTTCAGCACCCAGATGCAGGCTTTCACCTATTAAATTATTAAAGTATTAAAGGCTTTCAGTTCAAACAGCAGCAGCATTTTTCATTCGGGACCAAGACATACTTATCCTTGTTCTGCTCTCAGAAATAGGTATGATTTTGCTATAAATTAAGATAAATAAATGAATAAATTATAGCAGAATGATAAATATAGTCAGCATGAAATACTTGAATCCAAATGATTAAAGCCTGATTTAGGTGAAAATGAGACCTCACAGTAGGCATAGTTGAGCAAACTTAACAAAATGAGTGGCAGTGTTCATCAGTTGCTGCAGTTGCAAATGGCTGATGCAAACAGTACTTAAGTTTAGGTTTTATATAACTAAATTTGGAATTGTAAATAGGTAAAATTTGATTGAATGGCTTAATGGCTACCACTTTGGGAATGTACATTCTGAAAAAGATTGAATTTATATAATTATCTTCAGTTTCTTTTTTAACACAAGCCATGTTATGCAACTTCAGATATCTGCACATAGTAAACACAGCAATCTTTTTGGGTCTCGAATAATCTCTTTCTTATACTTCAGTAGTAAAAATAACTGCAGAACTGTGTTATCCTGATCTGTCCCCCTTTTTAAGCACTTACCGTGATGATACTTATTTTCAAAGTTATTCTCAGGTTAAGATACTACTTTCTGATAGCTGGGTGTTATAATAAAAATGCTTTTACATTTGAAAACATGAGGTATCATAGAATCATAGAATTGTTTAGATTGGAAGAGACCTTTAAAATCATTGAGTCCAACTATAAACCTAGTGCTGCCAAGTCTACCACTAAACCATGTCCCTAAGCACCACATCTACAGGTCTTTTAAATGCCTCTGGGGATGGTGACTCAACCACTTTCCTGGGCAGCCTGTTCCAGTGCTTGACAACCCTTTCAGTGAAGACATTTTTCCTAATCTCTAATCTAAACCTCCCTTGGTGCAACTTGAGGCCGTTTCCTCTCATCCTGTCACTTGTTACTTGGGAGAAAAGACCTACACCCACCTCGCTACAGCCTCCTTTCAGGTAGTTGTAGAGAGCAATAAAGTCTCCTCTCAGCCTCATTTTCTCCAGACTGAACAACCCCAGGATCCTACAGGTAGGATCATGTCCTTGCATTGATGAAACACAGCTGGAAGCGACATGTGAGAAGTCCAGTTAACTGACAGTTTTTTTCCAAAAGTGACTGAATATTTCAGTTTAGGTATCTAATGTCAGAAGAAGGGACAATTTTCAAAAACATTGATTGTACTTCCTCTGAAAATCAAATTCATTATCATGTTTAATGTTAGCCATACAGAATAGAGACATCAAAATTCATTAGTCATATTTGAAATCCTTGGCTATTATTCATAAAGATTTGTTAAACCACTAACAACAACTTCACTTCAATTATTCTTTTTATCTAATCCGTTACATTCTCAAATCCTCAATCTATTCTTATTTTGCTGTGTTTATGAAGTGCTTTGAAGTGATTTAAAGTTATTCCTTTGAATGAAAGGGACTGTATTATTAAAATATCTCTAAAGTTATTGAGACATCAAACATCCCATTTCAGTTATCCTCATCTCCTTGTCTGGCTATGCATACAGGGAAGAAACATAATGTACTATGTGTGGATGTCTCTGCCTTTTCCAAACCACTGCCACATTTGGGATTTCAGATCATTGCTTAGAACTGTGGGCTATATGAACTGTTCTGATTTGAAATGAACCCTGTATCCTCTTCTAGCAGTTACATTTATTGTAATTTTAGGAAAACTGATTAAAGGTATCTCACTAAAACCTCTGTAGTTCTAGAATCCATACTGGAATTCACTGAGCTCTGTCACGGCACTGTGGAAGGAGTTTAATGACATGTGAGTGCCTTTAAAAAGGATTAATTTTTTATCACAAGGTAAGAAACCTTTATTCATCTTTGTCCTCAGCCCCACAAATAAATTCTCCAAAATGAAGTTGTGATTGTGAGAACTCTTCATTGAGGGCATATGTTAAGTACTGCTTTCCCTCTCCAATGAGGATCATACTACTTTATTATTTCATGTAGAAGTGCATGTAAAACTTGCTTAAAACATAAATTAAAAGAGAGCTGCTAATACGATGTTATTAAAATCTATTTGGGCCATCATTTCCTGCAGGTAAGCACGGTAGGTAAAAGTAGAGAACTCCAACCTTAAAACTTGAGCTCTTCAGGCTTACATGCACATTGTAAAGGAGATAAATACGACACTTTGTTTCTGCTTTCCAGTGAAACATAACTGCTTTAGCACCCAAGAATGTTGCTGTTCACTATGATCATGATGTTTAGACCAAGTCATTAAAGCCCTGAGTAGTTGTTAAAAAATTAAGGATTGAGGATTAAAAACTGATCAGAGTTTGAAATATTTAGATTTTTGCTAATGGGACAAATTGTTTTCCATTATAACTGAGTAACTACATGAAAAAGAACACCACAGGATTGTGCACGTGTAACTGTCATGGTTTAATCCCAGCCAGTCACTAAGCACCACGCAGCTGCTCGCTCACTCCTCCCCCCTCCCAGTGGGATGGGGAGGAGAATCGGAAAAAAAAGTAAAACTCATGGGTTGAAATAAGAACAGTTTAATAACTAAAATAAAATATAAAAATAAAAATTATAAAATGTAATAACAATAATAATAATTGTAATGAAAAGGAATATAACAAAAAGAGAGAAATTAGGCCCAAGAGAACACAGGTGATGCACACTGCAGTTGCTCACCACCTGCTGACTGATGCCCGAGCAACAATCTGCCCCTCCCAGCCAACTCCCCCCCAGTTTATAAACTGAGCATGATGTTCTGTGGTATGGAATATCCCTTTGGCTAGTTTGGGTCAGCTGTCCTGGCTGTGCTCCCTCCCAGCTTCTTGTAGACCTGCTTGCTGGCTGAGCATGGGAAGCTGAAAAATCCTTAACTTAGGATAAGCACTACTTAGCAACAACTAAACCATCAGTGTGTTATCAACATTATTCTCATACTAAATCCAAAACATAACACTATACCAGGTACTAGGAAGAAAATTAACTCTATCCCAGCTGAAACCAGGACAGTAATCTACAGCAACAAGGCTATTTGATTGTAATTCTGAAAACAAATTACAGTGACATAATCATTTTGGTTCAAATTAAAGCAAGTTCTTTATTGTTCCCCTAGAAGTCCTTGGGAGCAAAAAAACCTGTATACTTCACATCTTGGCGAATTGTGCCCCTTCTCATCCATCATGAACCAATGAGAATATTTTACTTCACCATCTCCTTTTATATATATTGGCTATTAACATAGATTGATAGACTATTATAGTTATTGACTTCATTTGTGGTTTGTAATAAAAATAAAGCAACAGATGTGTATAATCTTTCTCATTTAAATATGTTTCCAACTCTGCAGATGAGTTGTTAAAATGTAGAGCAGGTAAGTATTTTGATGTGGCTGTGTGACATGGTAAACAAGAAAGACTATATGTGGGATGGTGTCTTCAGTGTAGTGATTTTTTTAGGTTGGGTTCAGTTTACTGCTACCCTATGAGTAATCCTAGCACTTTGCAATATTGCAATCTTATACACCTTTTCTTTAAATGCATCACTTACCTCATGCAAGTTTTGGACTGGCTACAAGCCTTTACAGATTTCAGATACGAGAATTAAGAAGTAATCAGGACCACTTGCTAAGGAATTAATAGAAATTAGTAGTCAAAGCAGTTTCGGACACATAAGTCAATTTGAGTCTTCTTTTCAGAGCAGTGATCATTCATAAATACATTCTGTGTTAATATGAACTTTGGCTACGAAGTAGCAATATTTTTAATCTTAAGCAATAATGCAGTAGCAAGAGAGTATTTATAAAGTGGCTTCACAAAGCCTAGCCTTTCAAAATTATAGGCAAGAATGAGGGAAACCTTTGCACTCTAGAATATGCAGTGTCCATTCTTAACAGATTCTGATTTGAAGTCATTTATGCTATAAACTGCTAAGTAAAAGAATAGCCTACACAAATACTATTATTTTTCCATTTCGGACATCTTTGCTGTTGAAAACTTCCCTCCCTGTTTCCTTCCTCAAGGCTTTCCGGGTGTGTTCTAGGTTCATCCATTAAAAATTGACAGGTTGACACTTTACATATTGTGCATGTTGCTATGTAGACTGATAAACCGGTGCCTTGCTACCAAAAAACCCAGAGCAGTGCAAAGAAACACAAATGCACATTAACTATTACTTTCTCTGTTAACATCAGGGCATCTGAGTGCTTCAGTAGGCTTTTCCTGAGGGTTCCTTTATGTGTTTTTTAATTAATAGAAAATAGAAAAATAAATTGGGTATATGCTCCAAATAAATTACAGTGAAAGTTCTTCAAAGATAAAAATGAGTGTGATAATCACAGATAAAAGTTATAAACCTGAACTGTCAACTTATTATCCTTCTGTTGCAGATGAACCAAGGGGGAGACTGATTGTCACTGCACTTAGGACTTGCCAATGATTTAGTGACTGTACTAATGTAGGAGTGAGAACAGAAGTCTTCCATAATAGGATAAACGATTTGCTTCAGTCTTGAAGTACTGGGAGGAAATAATACTGAACTGTAACACAGATGAACTTGCAAAAATCTTTCTGGATAAATTACTCCAACCTTATTTTCCCTTTTTATGACCATCATAGCAGGAGAATGAGAATATGGGGAATGAGAAAACACTAGAAGTTGATATAGTTTCTTTAGACAATGTTTGAGACGTTACAAACAGTACATGACTGATTCTAAAATACTGTTGTGATACTTGATTTTGAAGGCATACAAACACTCTTGAACTTCTGTTTAAATGTGGAGCATATACACATATAAGTGCACATAAGCTTTTTAATAAGTTTGTGGAATTCAGGCAGGGGTGCTTGAGATTGCTGATGAAGAATGGCGAAGATACCTAGCAGTTGAGAGGATCAGAACAGTTCCCCTTCCATATAAAAATCACTCAATCTTTATATAGAGTGAAACAGCAGTTGTTGGTATAGTTTGCACGTGTAAGGACCCTGAGCACATCCCCATGGAGATTTGGCTGCTAGGGCTGGGGGCCAGCGTGGCCTAGGGCAGCCCCATTCCACTGGTGGCTGTGGGGAGAGGCTCCCAGGCACACTGTGGGGAGACCGTGGCCAGGGCTGATCCCCTGCCCGTGGGGGCTACTTTCAGCCAAGGCACCGACCCTTGGTCTTTGGTGGAGCCACAGCCCTGCTGCACAGCCGTGGCTCCTGGTCTAAGCCCAGACCCAGAGGGGCTGATGTCCTGGCCTGGCCTCAGCCCAGCCCCATGCACAACAGCCCTGCCCAGCTGTCCCCAGGGCTGTGTTGAGCCTGGTTCCCCTCACTGGGCCTGATCCTGACCCTCACCTGCAGGCACAGCGTTGGCCTGTCCCCAGCGAGGTACCCAATGCCTGGGGCTGGGGCTTCCTCCAGCTGCACCCTGGCAGCGTGTATATTTGTCTAATTTGAACGCTTACGACAATTTTACGCTTTCAGCAAGTGATTATAGATAGAGTAATGAAACTTAAGAAATGCCATAGATCTAAAAGAGCTACATATGGCATTTTCCACAGTTTAAAAATTTGGAATGTAATACGCTCCTCCTGATAAAGGTCTACACCTTCTCCTCGGTGTTCATGCTTCTTTCTCAGTCACTGAAATTGTTTACAAAGAATAACTCTTTGTTATTAAAGATAATTTTATTATCACTTACGTGCTTGTGTATCCACACTCCAACTTTGTGAAATCATCCCAGTTTCATCAGTGGGATAGAAGCTGTTGTCTGAAGGTGAGTGTTTGGCTTCATTTTATTATGACCTGTACTATGAGTTTAATTTGAAAGTGGAATTAGACTGAAATGACCAGATGTCCTGGTTTAGCTGACACAGCTGGGAAAATCATGGAGTGAGTCCTCCTGGAACACATTTCTGGGCACATGAAGGAGAAGAAAATGATTTGGAACAGTCAGCATGGATTTACCAAGGGCAAATCATGCCTGACCAGCACGATTGCTTTCTGTAATGAAATGATGGATTTGTGGATGTCAGGACAGCAGTGGATATAATTTACATCAACTTTAACAGGGCTTTCAGCAGTATCTCCCAGAGTACTTTTTTATCAAAGCTAGAACATTATGGTATGAGTGGGTATACAACTACATTAAAAATCTGGCTGGATGATCATCCTCAGAGGGTAGTGGTTAATAGGTCATACTCCGCCTGGAGGCATGTAAAAAAAGGGAGTACTGCAGGGGCTATTGTGGGACCTGTCCTGTTTATCATCTTCATCAATGACCCGGAGGAAGTGAATGGAGCGCACTATCATCAAGTTTGCAGATGACAGCAAAGTGTGTTGTGCGTGTGTGTATGAGAAGGGGAGGATGAGCTGTTGACATACATGAGGGCAAAACTGCCATTCAGAGGGACCTAGAAGTTGTATAGTCTTTATCCTTGGAGGTTTTGAAGACTGGACTCTTATCAAGTCCTGAGCAATCTGGTCTGACCTCATAGCTGACCCTACTTTGAGTAGGAGGCTGGACTAGAGACCTCCTGAGGTCCCTTCTAACCTGAATTATTCTGTGATGCTATGGTACAGTTTAAGCGGCATTCCCTATGTTCTGGCAAAAATCTTTAGGTTACTCCTCCCTTGTTTTTACCTAGGATTGAAGGCTTTACCACCACATATGCAAAAAGCAGGGTCCTGGGAAGTTAGCCGTTCATGGCACAGTGCAGAGAAACTCAGCTTCTGAGCTCTGTTGTGACCTTTTTTGCAGGCTACACAATCTTGGGAAATTGCCTTTGGCACTGATAACTGCATCAAATCAAGTAGTCTGATGCAGTGGGAATGCCTTCTCTAATGTCACCTACCATGAAAGCATGCTCCCTGTGTCACCATAAATTAGGGCCACTTCTGAGAGTGAATTCAACTGTATTTGAAAGGAAACACAACAGGGGTGACTCCTGCCTACATATGAGACACAGAAATGGTAATATATACAGATATAGAGGGAAAAGTGTTTACAGTAGTGAGAGATGAGAAGCTGTTGTGTGTAAGAATGTAAAACAGTATATAATGCCCTATTAGGTAAGACTGGTGATCCATCTAGCTCATTATTCTGACTGAGACAGTGCCAAGAAGAGGTATTATTTTGGATGAGCATGGGAGCCTAGTTACTTTCTGTGGTCTATTCCCCTTTTCTCTTGTAGCTCTTATATTAGGATATTAGAGAGTACATTCACGGCTTGTCCTTTTAGTATACATTTATGGATTTTTGTGCAGGAATTTTCTTCTTTCAGAATCTGCTGATATTCTCTGTCTCCACAATCTCCTATAGCAGCACCGTCCAGAATTTTGCTGTTGACAGTGCTGTGTGAAGTACTCCCATTATTTTTTAAAAGATCTTCTACTAGCCTGGAGTGCCCCAGGGTATTGCAATGAGGGATTTGGTGAACAGCAATTTTGCATTCAGGTCATCAGTTGTAATACATGCATATTGTAATATTAGCATCTTTAAAATATTTAAGTTGATGATAGTTTTTAATGGTAAGACAGGAATATTGTCAGATGTGGAAAGCTGAATGAGGATATTTTTGGTAAAGAGAAGCACCGATAAAAGCAAAGTCTGCATCCTCTGAATACTAAAAGATTCTTAAATTCTTAATAATTCCACCACCCACAAGCTTACATATTAAAACACAACAGGGAAAAATTAGAAAAGACATTATTGTCATAACAGTAGAGTGCATGAGCAGCAATTTACTATCCTAGTATCGGTAACTTCAGAAATAAGAAATATTTTATCCCTTTTCTTTTTTTAAAAAAAAAATAACTGAAAAAGCCTGAATAGTAACTTTGCATTATTCTAACAAATCAGATCCTACTACAAGGAAGTTAATTTTTCTATGGCTGTCGAAGGAGCAGGAGTATTGCTTCAGAATTAGAACACTTGCAGAATATGAAAAATGTGGATGGGATAAGTATTTAGTTTTTATTAGAAAAAAGATTTGGGAGTTATTTTTTAACAGACCACAAAATTCAGCTGAAATAAAACAAATTCACCTACAAAGACACTAGAAAGAGTGACAGTAAAAGAAAATGATGTAGCCATATTGCATATCACTAGTACCATATTAACAAGAAATAAAGCTGACTGTTACTTTAAATGGTAATTTTTTTGTCCACCACATATTGGTTAAAACCAAACCTGGTAATAAAGTTCTGTAGTTTGTTTTTGATTATTCCAACAATGTTTATAAAATTTCCCATAGATAATGGGGACTAATTCTTTCATCTTTCTTTCATCATTGTAAAAATGAATGTAATTACATGGTGGAAAAAATAACCTAAGAGAGCTCACAATTCTAAATTGTGAAACATGATACCAAAATTTCCAGTAGAGCATGGGTAGAGTTAGAGCACCAAGCCAGTTCTGGTCCAGAAAAATAATTGCTGTGTTTACATGGAACGACAGTAAGCTAATATGGTTTCCTGCAGAAGCCTGTGACTTGAAGTGCTGCACGATATGAAAGTTTTGCATCCCAACCTGATCTGGCTAATTAGATGGCAATTAGATAGCCTGTAGCTACCTAGTCAGAGACTCTTTAAAACCTGCTGCTTCTAATTTTGGCTTCATGATCAGTGTAGGCAAAGGTCTGGGTACCTCTCTTTAAAAAGACATCTGAAATGTAAAACCTCAAGTAACTGTAAGAATTTTGTGTCAATGGCAAGAAAGTTTAAATTCATTATTGTTACACACACTCATCCTCATAATTTGCCACTACTGTTCTTCCCAATTCATCTTGAAATGCAAACAGTTAAATGTTTAGAAATGGCAAAGTATCTTCAAGAAATTTTATTTAGCCATCAGTTTAGAATTTCTAAATACCATTTTAGAATGCAGAAACAATAGGTTTAAGATCTTTACTGCTCTTGGAATTTTTTGTCCTACTTCCTTATGGCTGGTACTTCCCAAGCAAACCTTGTATTCCATAGAGGGAAATAGAACCTGCTCATATAGTCATGATACTGTAGGCTTCTGTAATTATCATAAATAATGCCTGTAGAATGCAGTAAATATTTGTCCCTTACCGAAATATCTGCAACATCTGAGGATGTGCATACATTCATTTTTAACTGATAATGTTTAGAAAAGGCCATAGCTGAGTATGTGGCAAACAAAAGGATTCCCGGTCTTGATTCTTAAATTCATACTGTACCTCACAGTCATTCTGTCAGGGTCTGATTCTGTCAGACTATAGGCATCTTCACAAGAATATTATGCATCCTGCTTCCCACCAACTTCAAAATTAAGTTACTAAATCAATCTTTTAGTACACTTTTAGCATAATATCCTAATTTATTTTTTTCTTTCTTTTTTTTTGCTCTCCTACATATCACTGAATAAACTGTGGGGGAATGAATGTTGAGGCACAAAAATAATGGATCCAGTTGAGTATTGTCTTCCACTGGTGATGGGCCTTCTGTCTGTTTCAGCTTTGTATCACACCTTTTTTCTCCTTATCTTGCCCTTCTGTTGACGTTTTTGTGTATAGGTACAGACGGCTTCATATATATTGTGTACTATGAAGTGACTAGAGTGAAAACTCTGCAGAGATGAATGCTGCACTAAGTACCAGCTAATAAGCTCTTCAGTAAGAATGCAGAAGACTGCAGCTATGTGTTAGTAACCTGCCAAAATACGTGTGTTTATTTAACTCATGTTCTTCTTTGCCTAACTGTTGTCCCATAAAGATGGTACAAAAAGGTTTCCAGGAAAAAAAAAAAAGGAATTAAAATTCTTCCAAATAGGTATTTGCCACCAAGTACATTGGTTATTAAAAAGAAGAACATTCAGAACAAAGGTCTGATTTCACATAACCTGGAAGGCATAGATGTGTTGAACAGATCAATAAAAAAAGTGCTGAAGTTTATTAGATAATGTCAGATACTGTTTTTTGGAAAGTTATCACGGAGAGGAGTGTGTTATTTATGAACAATGAAAAAGATGTAAGATAATAGTTCTGTGGCCAGTAGCTTGTTCTTTTTTATGATAATTCAGAAAGGTAAAGCTACTTCATACAATTGGAAAACAAGGTATCTATCTTATCTGTCCATGTATCTATCTATCTCATATTATTTATTACATTTATACATAGATACATTTTGGATATAGACATACTAATATCTATCTGTGTATATTTATACCTACATATTTATGTATATAAAATACTCTTCCTTTACAGTAAAAGGATTATTTCATTGATTAAGTCCATATTGCCTTCTGGAAAGAATAGATCTGTTGTCTTCCTAGAAATTTCCTGAATCTCAATGTATTTCTACAACAGCTTGTGCATGAGAGACAAATGCTACTAGCAGTACTTGGGGATCTTGAGTTGCAGCTATGGGTAGAATCAGAAAGACGCACATCAGCAATCCACCACTACTGACTTAAAATTGAGAATTCCAAAAATATAACTTTTCTTGGAAGTTAATTTTACATTAAACTATAATTTTCAAAACTAAAAGAAAAGAAAATATCTTTCAGGATCATTAGACCTGTAGTTCTTCAGCAAAATAATGAACCTAAGAAACTCTGTATTGTGTAATGCATCATTATTTGAAGGATGATATGCTACTCATGTTCCACTTCAGAATAAGAAGTGAATAATTTATGTTTTCTACTTGCCTCCTGCATAGGGCTGATTTCACCTGAAGGACATAACAGCTATTATGTCAATAAATACACTATGTAGATGGTTTCTTCTGAAATTATGACAAAATCTTTCATTTGGCTAAAAATAGCCTTCAAAAGTCTTAAGCAATTGTCAGCATTCCTGGGGTTCTCATATCACATTCTCTTCAGTAATCTTAGTAGAGCCCCAAAGTACGGTAGCACTGTTACAGTGTGTGATTGATGTTGGTTAATTAAAACCTTATCTGTCTGGAAACCAAGTTTGGTAAGCAGCAGTATTTATTAATGCTGATTCAGGGACCTACCAGTGTATGTGTCTGAATCTGTCTCTAGCAGCAGTAGTGTAAGAGTTATTGATAGCATGGATTTATTTGATAGCTATTCTGGGTCTGGGAGTCATATATTGATACAGTTTTTGCTGGTAATGAAATGTCAGATTAAAAGAAAACAGCAGCATTCTTATTTTTAATGGTGAGTAAAACTTACTGCCTGCTGCTGCCTCTGACAACATAAGATAAGCCTAAGGGTACATGTTACAAAAGAATTGAGTTCCTTATACAAAGGTGCTTGTCATCTAAACCCTTGACTGTATTGGAATGCCTTAGCTTCCAAATGTATGTCTAGCAAGAAGGAAAATCAGTAATTGCTTTGTAGAGGAGTGTAAAGCACTGAGCTAACATTATGAATTTAGTATGAAACTGAAAAATGTCCTATCCACTGATACAGTGCAGGAATGTTTGTTAACTAACTGCAGTCGTAGATGAAAATGCACTAGAAATGTTATAAAGTAGACAGGCAATACATATGCGTGCATATAGTTACACAGACACATATATAAAAGATGGCATGACAGTGACATTCCCCATTCATGTTGCCAGTTATTCTGCTAACACTTTATTCTTTAAAATCATTCCTCCTATTTCTACCTATTTTTATAGACACATTTTTATTTTCTGATCTTCCAAGTTAGAAGCAATCATGATACACCAGCAGTTCTTGGGTTTTTTTGTTTGTTTGTCTTGAAGTTGAAATAATCCCTGTTTTTGCATGAGCCTACCATTTTACATCTCCCAGATACAAGATCATCTGGATTATGTGCTCAGATTTTTTGGGCCAGAATCCTGAAAAATAAGAGAAAGACCTATTTTTTATGTCATAATAACTACTTGCTAGTCAAGAATTTGGCATATCTATCAATTTTTTAAGATGAAAAATATATACATGTGTATACCAGTTTGGAGTTAACACATTGCTGAAATGAATTTAGATCTCACAGGCATGTCTATATCTTCATCTTTTTTCTCATTTCTTTTGGTCACGTTTTTAAGATTTTGTTCATAGCCATTACAATCACAGACTTGAACAAGCAATTGCACATTTTTGGTATTTTTTAGAGGCATGTTTTTGCGTTTGTTTTTTTTTTTTTTTTCCATTCCATGTCCTTGCTTACTTTTAAATTGCATATATCAGGTCCAGTCCATAGTAGGGAAAGTTAGGTACATTTCACCAACTTTGATACTCTATGCTTTGACTTAACCTTCATATTAATATGTGATCCTTGTAACTAAATGTATCCTAAAGCTTTAAGCATGTGATCATGTTTCAGTATTTGTCTTTGAAGACATTAATAGGGTTATTGAGCAACAAAATGATAATCAGCAGTTCTAGAGGTCATTCATTATACATTGTATAAATATTTCATAAATTCCCCACTGTTTACAGATAGCAATAGTCTAAAAAGAAATTGCAAATATTCAGTATCTAATGCAGCTGATCTAGTTGTTAATGCCTGTTTTTTAAAAAAGCTATCTATATGTTTATGCAAATTCTAACCTCTACGTGGCATAGTTTCATAGCATGGTCCAGCAGGATGTGTCATGATAGAAGCTCCAAGGATCATTTTATTCAAGTCCGTCTACACCGTTAAAAAGAGTTAAGTTTAAATTAAATTAAAACATGCCACATGCCAAATATCCTTGAATTAGCAAGTAAATCTTCTTGCATCACCTTTTATGGTTTTTAGGTATTTACGTTTGGATATACAATGGATGTAGAGTCATATACTTTTCAAAAATAATGTCTGTTTTGGAATGTAACAGCTCAAATGTTGGCCTGAGTGTTCGGCCCAGTGACTGGGTATACACTGAATGGCAAGTACACTTTGTCGGACCTTTTGTGATCTGATATCCAGATGCTGGCTTTGTACCAGCTGCATGTAAGACTGGGACATAGATGTTTACAATTCCCTGCCTTCCTTTAAAGATATCTTTGGTGTATAAATAGGAAAAGAGGTGTGTTGTCTTCTAATCAGCTACTCAGTCTGGACTAAAATACCAGAGACTACACCTGCTGTGGAATACAAATCCAATTTGTGCCACCTCAGATACAAAGCTGTAGTGCAGTAACATAAATCAAGACAAAGAAATGCTTCCTAAATTAGCTGATGACTCTGCTAATGGGGGAGTCTGTGGTGTCTTTGTTGCCTGCTTTGAAGCCCTGTAGAAAAACGAGGACCAAATCCCTATCTTTTCCTGGTTTCCTGAACTTGTCATCTGGATTTGCCCCGCAGAGAGCTTGAGAGCCAAATGTTTCAGTTCAGCAAAAGGTGAAGTCTGAATGCCCTGCCCAAAACAACCCAAATATAACAACTAAGATCCAAACCAACCTATCTGCATTTTCATTTCAGTGCTACTGTGGAGCACAGTGGGACCTGACCACTAGATGTTCTGTGTCTCCTACGTTCAGTGTAATTTAAAACTTACTCTTCTAAGAAGGAATAAACATTAATGTATTGAGTAAATAGTTAAATAATAAGGATCTATGTTTTGGAGAGAGAAACAAAACTTACTCTGATGCAGTAAACTGTTGTTTTGGTGGGGTCCAGAGATACGGATCATTCCACATAAGACATAATGGTGCCCAATTAATTCTAATTTTAATGGTTTTCTAAGCAACTACTCTTTTGCTATGATAAATGTATTCTTTAGCTAATACTGGAAATGAGTTATGAGCTATGTTTGGCTTAAGAAACACTAGTCAGTTCAGTGTGCATGTGATCAGAGGTTGTTTATTTCACTAAGATGTATACTAGTATTAAATATCGTCATAGAAATAACTGTTGCCCTGTCAACAAATGTCAGTTTTTATGTTCTTAAATCAAATTTTTCCTTACCCCAAGCCCTTAAAAATCACTGTAGCTTCTAGAGCTGAAATGAAGACTGAGCACTTCCAATCTGTAGAAGTGTAATGCAGTTAGACTATAATTTTTTTTCAGTGGGAAGGTTTGTAAAAAAATTATTAAATTCACTGATATGCCTTCACCAGCAAAAATATTCTTAGTTATATACAGAGGTTGTAATGACAAGTTATTATTTCATTCTGTATATACTGCTCTATATTTAGGAAAATTAGCAGTAAAGGTTGACAAAGACTAGAGATGCATTCTAGAGTTTTTGTTAGAGTTATTTGCTTGAGTCTGTTCAGCTGCACGTTGTTCAGTAACTGGCCATTTTGAGTCAAATTACCTACCTAAATGAGCTGAGCAAATGCTGGCTCAATTTAGTTACATACTATGAAATTTGTACATTGAGTTATTCATTTTAGTGAATAGTTTGCTGAAGACTAACATTCAAATAGCATTTACCATTATCTTGTTAATAGGCCTTACTGCTTTAAATCTACTAAGAATGCAAATAAATGATAATTCTGCACTCATTAAGGAAATCTCCAGTGACTTACTTTGGTTAAATGTTCCAACAGGCATGTTTAGCACTTCTTTAGGGTTGGTAAAGTTCCAAAAATCTGTAAATTAAAGTTCTGTGGAGTGCTATAAAATATGCATAATGAAGCCCTGGATGTAAATTAAAAAGATTTATATTGCAGCATTCTGCTTACGTTACTCAATCTGAATGCTTCACAGGTTTTTATGAAGCAAATAAACTGTTTTTTTTCTTGAAATTCATTTTGAATGGTCACCATGGATTCATTGTTAAATTACTTAGTTCACACATTAAAGACTGAATTGTTCTTTTTAATCTATATATCATACTAAAGTTTTATTGCACAATACTTTTGAAGCCTAGGTACTCCATCTGTAGTAGCAGTACACTGAAGTTGCCTATAGACATAAGTAGTTAAAATAGAGCTGAAAACAATGTTTATGAATATTCTTCTACTTTAAACTCATGTATTCACTTGAGTCATGCTTATGATTCCCATTATTCATAGACAGTGAACATTAACTTTAAAAAAGTTTATTTCCAAGGGTGTTTAAATATTATTTATGGAAAATAAATATGAATTCTCATATAAACTAGAACCCCACATGGTTTTTCTGTGTGGATTTCGGAAGGAAAGAAGCTAAAGCGTAATTTTGTGCACAGCTGCCACCCAGAGCTGTAGATCTGTCAACGAACTATATCAGGGCTTTGGCTATGTCTGTACCCTAAAAAAGGGCAAAAGCATCAAGAAGGAGACCCTGAGGTGCAGTTGTATTCTAGGCAGCTTGCTGCTGTGGATTTGTTTAGTTCAGGAAAATACTGTCTTCCACTATGGAGGATCATACTTTGTATTTTAACAAATGGCTTCATTGATGATTCGGTTCTAGATGAGCTAAACTAAATGGTGGTTAGGATATTTCAGATTTGCACTGAACCAGAATTATTTTGATGATACCCTTAGTCTTGTAGTCTTATTAAATTAAGTGACAAAAAGCAACAACAGAATTTTACTTTTAGGGCCTCCATGCATGTCTGTGTATACCTGTACCATTTTCAGAATAAAGACCTCCTGTAGAACAAACTGTCTTTGGCTTCTAATTCTTTAATTTCTGCTTAGTATTTCTGTTTCTTTTAAGATGAAGAAATTCACGCTGTGGAATTGTGAAACCAGTGGTATGGAATAGTGCAATCAAAAGTTATACTCAAATAAATTTTAAATTAGCCACAAAATTATGTGTAAATAAATAGGAAGAATAATATTTGGTTGGTGAATAAACCAAATATTATAAATGCAGTAAAAAATTTGAATGGCTTATTTTTAAATTTTTTATTAATCAGACATAATTTGAAAAACTATTTTTAGAATTTATTTTGGTATAACTAAGGGATTTCTAGCATTTCACAGCTATACTATAATATTTTATAGCATTTTATCAAGCTGTTTTATTACAGTGTGTTAAATATAGGTCAGATCTATTTTGCAGTGTATGTTCAACATAACCATTCTTGTCATTCTTTATTATTTCAAAATTTTTTACATATTTTGTAAAAAAATGGAAATAATATTTGTGTGCTATGGGACTAAAACACTATGGTATTACACATAATTCAGTTTGAACACCAGGGATTATAAAATGCCTTTGGAAACTAGAGCCTGCTCAAATTGTTAAAATGTGTTTTGTAATGAAGAACAGAGGAACAGATTAGTATTTGAGCTTTTGGATCACATTACACTATGATGATAGAGTACATCTAGAAACAATTAAGACAGTGATGAATATGAGAACACAGAGCTTAATTGAGGGATACTTTTATAAGAAAGAGCATATGCAGAGCACTTCAGATTCAGAGTAGAAACCCAAACAATTAAAGATAAATTATGAAGATAAGGCCATTTAAAATGGAATAGCTACACATACATTTGCATGTTTATCCACATACTCATTCAGAAATAAGTAATGAATTCTGTTAGAGGAATTAGTAAGGGGCAGAGTCAAAATAGAAATTCAGTGGCAAGAACTACAGAGTCCAACTGGATTTAATCTGGTATTCCAGTATTGTGACTTCAGAAGGTGGCACTAAGAATTAATGGTTTCTGGCATCATTCCAAAACTGTCTGAAACTAAGGTATATGGATATGGGGTGGCACTCCTGGTAGGATACGAGCAGACCAGAGGTATGACCAAGGAATGGAGAACACTGTATTAATTTAGAAGACCTTGTGTGAGATGGATTTCTGATTCTGATTTTATAGACAGGGCTAGAATCTTCCTGCTCCAAAATTTCATGTTGAAGTAAAAACAGAGGCAAAACACAATTTAGATTTCACAATTTTAGCATTTAAGTTTTAGATTACAAAGAAATACACAAATTAATGAAACTACAATATAAGCATTATAACAAGAACAGCTAACGAGAGCGGTGATCACTTTACTTCAGTGGGATAAGGATGTAACTAAACTGTGCCAGCTTCACAAATTTCCAAAAGGTTCCTAAAAGTTCAGGTCCACAAGCCACATCTGCCTTGCATATGCAAACCAGGAGTCTGTAATTCAAAATAAACATTTGTCTGAAATTGGTGGTCATATTCAAACTAGGGCTTTCCAAAATTAGAAGAAATTAACAAAGGTTAATATTTACTTTTTTAATTCATATCTTTCTTCAGTGCTGCTGTAATTACAGGTTGACATTAGAGTGTGACAATAGAAAGACCAAACATCTCTATCTGTGGAAGTTAGACAGGAATATTAAGAGGTGGTTTGTGTCTCTAAATAAAAGCCCAGATGTTGACAGACTTTATATTGATAAGAGGGATGGCAGAAAAAAATGTTCATAATACTCATTTCTTTGACAGGCACTTCAGATAATAAACCTTGCTGAGAGGCAAAGTTTATTAGCTCTGTAAACTATTAATTTGCCGTTTTGACGTTCACGGAATCACAGAGTGGCTGGGTTTGGAAGGGACCTCTGGAGGTCATCTTGTCCATCTCCCCTGCTTAAGCAGGGTCACCTAGAGCAGGTTGCACAGGACCATGTCCAGACAGCTTTTGAGTATCTCCAAGGATGGAAACTCTGCAACCTCCCTGAGCAACCTCTGCCAGTGCTCAGTCACCCTCACAGTGAAAAAGTGTTTCCTGATGTTCAGACGGAAGCTCCTTTGTTTCAGTTTGTGTTGTGTTGTCTCTGGTCCTGTCACTGGGCACCACTGAAAAGAGCCTGGCTTCATCTTCTTTGTACCCTTTAGGATCCTCCCTGAGCCTTCTGTTCTCCAGGCTGAATACTCCCAGCTGTCTCAGCCTTTCCTTACAGGAGAGATGCTCCAGTCCCTTCATCATCTTCATGGCCCTTTGCTGGACCCTCTGCAGTATCTCCATATGTTTCTTGTAGCGGGGAGCCCAGAAGTGGACACAGTATTCCAGCTGTGGCCTCACCAGTGCAGAGTAGAGGGGAAGGATCACCTCCCTTGACCTGCTGGCAACAGTCCTCCTAATGCAGCCCAGGATACCGTTAGCCTTCTTTTGCAGCAAGGGCATATTGCAGGCTCATGTTCAACTTGCTGTCCACCAGGAGCCCTAGGTCCTTTTCTGCAAAGTTGCTTTCCAGCTGGGCTGCCCCCAGCATACGCTGGTGCCTGGGGCTGTTCCTCCCCAGGGTTCTAGGTTACTATTTCTGCCAAATGCTTTACTTCTAAAAGTGAATACATGAGACTCTCTGAGACAAGTTTGCATGTCTTTGCAGTGCTTTCTATTGCATGCTGTTGATGTTCCTCATATGGAGAGAGGCAGAAACTAGGCAGAGATCCATTTAGTTTAGCCTAAGAGCTGTGCTTAACAATGTTATTACATATTGTTATTAATTATGTTGATACATTGGCACACATGAACAGTCAATTACAAACACATTTTTATCACTGTTGCATCAAGCTGTCCTAGAAGAAAACTTAACATAATGCTGAAAACAGCTTTTAAAACTTGTCAGTATCTAGGCTGCTCATATTGTTGTATTCAGATAGTGTAGCAATAGCACTAGCAGATAACTTTTCTAAAACGCCCTACTGTAAAGGAGGACAGTGCATGTATTTTTAAAGATACTTTTCTTGTTTAGTAGCAAGCATTAGAAGCATATCATTGGTCTTTGAATATGAGAAAAACATACAGTTCTTTGTGCGTGCAGTGCTTAAAAAATTCTGAGTTGCCGTCAGCATACATCTAATGATTTCGTTTGCATGCAATGACCCTGATTTTCCCCTCCAATTTCAAGGATGAACCTGTTTTCAAAGTTCTGTTCACCTCTGGTGAATTTCTGTATGACCAAACCCATAGATCTCTGTACCATTTAGTTTTTCTGTTCTCACCAAGTTCTCCTCTACAGTGGAAAGGGGTACAATTTCAGCAGCTCATCTGTTCTTGTGACTCAGGATATAGTGAAGGAAGGCTGAATTTCCTTGGGTGTTTTGTAGCAGGTACTGATTTTCACTTTCCGTATTTGTATCAGAGACTAACATTAACGCAGTAGATGTCAAATAAGGAAAAAGATTCAGTGATTTGCATACACTCCAAGCTTCCTAGGCTTATTTTGGAAGGGAACTCCAGGGGTCATCTGGTCCAGCCTCCTGCTAAAAGCTGAGTCAAGTGAGATGGGTTTCTCAGGAGTCATATTTAATCAAGTTTTGAGTACTTCCAAGAACGGAGATTCCACTACTTTGTGTAACCTGTTCCAGTGTTTCACCATCCTCATTGTGAAATGTTTTTTCTTCTCCAGAGTGGAAAAAAAAAATCACCGATAACACAGTTCATCCTTAAATATACACAACTTATTATGGCTGGATTGCAATATTACATTCAAACACAATCAGAGGGAAGCTTATTTACAGTGCAGCACTAGAAACAATGCCAAAACTAGACTATAACATTGGTCAGTTCCTCAGTGCTAGTAGAGCTTAGAGGGGGTCTTCTCAACATAGTAAATATGCAATTATTTTAAGTTCAAGCAGTGCAGGTACAGTGTCATGGTCATTATTGTATAGTAGCCATCTGTCTATATATTACAGCCTCTGGAATGTTTTTACTCTGATGGTAAGCACATTTGAAAGACACATTCATTTTTATTACTACCCATGCTAGACAGATTAGGTTGCACAACTATTTGAAGAAATATATATATTACAATTACATGTGTTTGTAATCCTGCATGATAAGGCAGGTGAGATATCTTATGACATGAGCCTCATAACTAAATGCTTAGATTGTGATCTTATTCCAGATGAAACTGATTTTTTGTATTAGAATGCTAAATACATTGTTTGATTAAAAATGTTTCCGCATTGATTTTTTTAAATTCTTAAACAGAGCTCAATATTGGTATTTTACTGAAACTGAAATACCAAAAAATTATGATAATATTTTTTATTCATAAATGGACCATCATCTGTCCCCTGTAAAAGACGACCTGACTGTCTTGTAGGCATTCTAGATACAAGGTTTTCTTTCATTGTTTGTTTGTTTGTTTTAACTTTGGTTATCTTTTGTGTTGTTGGCCACCATTAGTATGAATCTGCCAGCTAATGGAGTGCTACAAGCTCTCCTTCCTGCGAGTACTTGTCTGCTGATAGCTAACATTTTGAATATTTGTTATTCAGCACTGGCTAATTCCCCTGGACAATTCTTTGGTTCATCACTTGGCAAGTAAATGCCATTTAAATCACCTATGTGTTTTTGTTTCGTTTTGGATTTTCTATCTTTACTATCTTTCCTCTTTGGTGACCTCTTACTGCTTGAGAAGCCTGATGCAGCTTCTTGAATCAGGAGAGATACATACAGCAAAACAGAAGATATTTGGCAATTAATTGATTATGAAGGGGCCTCAAATTATCTGGTTGCCTGAGGGAAATACTGCATTCACCCAGAACAGTCACAAGCTGTTGTGCTTTGAAGATTTACAGGAAGAGAATGATATGGGAGATTTTGATTAAGGGACCAAGGGCAGATGTTGCTTGAGTAATGGGATTTGTGCCACTCTATTATGTGCAACATTCAAAACTCAAGATAACATATGACTTCTGTCATTATCCTTTTAATGAAAACTACAGTATGTGGCTGTGAACACAAATCCTGCTAAGTAAACTCGGGAGAATTAGTTCACTGTACACTTGAATTCCAATTACTGTAGAAAAATAACTAAGCAAGAAGGAATCAAGCCACCAAAACACTACAAAATTTTACAGTAATGACATTATCAAGTACTTTTTTGTTCCATTGCTGGATTTCTTTATTCTTCTGCCTGCATTATGTGACAATAAGAACAAGCAATACAAATTTCTATAGCAACACTGTTGTTCAGCCAAGTATCTCGATGGATTTTGCAAGCATTGACTGATCAAGTCTCAAAAGTATTATGGTACTGGAACAAAGCACAGGTACCCTTAAATCACACTTGCCTGCCTTAGAAATTAATTACAGACAATACAAGATTTAAGAATACTAAGTAGAAGCAAAGCTCAGTTTCAAGAAATTATGTTTAATAGTGAGGTAGCTGTTAACTGTACTTTAAGTTTGACTACTGTTCTAAGGTTAATCACCTCCCTGAGAATTGCTACACAGTTTTTGCAATGACCACTGGTAATGCTGGTTTATCAGTTCCTGGACAGTTAGTTGAGAACATTTAAGAGGTACTTGGAATGAAATTTAAAATTGCTTTTCATTCTTCTTATTTTAACCAGCTACCTCACCAAACCAAGCTATTATTCATTACATTAATCCATAAGAACATAGAACTTTGTTGTTTTGAAATGTATTGCATTTTAAGAAGTGGTATAAATGATGACATGTAGAATATTAATAGTATTTGTTAACTACAGTAGTAATAATAACTTAGCATCTTATCAAATGTATTTATTTATACTACAGCTTATTGCATTATTCCCATTAAGAAGGATTTGTTTTGGAATATCAGATATTCAATAACACAATTTTATTGGCATAGTATAAGAATTCAAGCATTTTTGTTTTCGAGAAGTGTAAGAGAAAATATGTTATACTGTACCTTAGGTTCTTTCTACTGGCATTGAGTTTCTGGATATGCTTTCCCATGCTGAATCAGAAAGAAAATGTTCTAATCTATCATTTATGTCCTGAAGTTCTGTATATTTATAACTTCACTTTTATGATTTATAACTTCATTTTTATGTTGCTTCATTATTCACAGGTGCATATCCTCCTAAGCAAATCAAAAGATAGTTCTTATTGACTTAACAGTTCATTAGTAGACAGTAAATACGATAAGCTAAGTCTTCTAAGTGTCACCGTATTTGGGCAGATAGGTTAATTCCTAGCTTTAAGTTTTCCTTTGAGCATCATTAAAAAAAAAATAAATCCTACTATCCATTTCAATCAAAATCATTCACATTCAGGTAGTAGTCATTATCAGCGGTTATCATTATATGTAAGTAATATACATGTATTGTACTTACATTTCTATAGACACAGACTCCTTAATATAGCAATGATATTAATTACAGAGATTCCCACATTCACCACTGAATATACATTTTAGATTCACAATTTAGGTTCATTTTAAAGGAATATTTGATTGTTCAAAGATGTTTAGGTTTCTTGATGCTTTAATCCAATGTGATTAAAGGGAAAGTACTTGAAGAAGCATATTTGGCATTCCAAAAATACTTTTACATTTACATATAAGTTATTAGATTACCAGACAAAGACCTTGAATTAAATTACAAGCAGAAGATGCAATCCCAAATATCAGAGCAACATGAAATTTGCTGAAAGTACTATTTCAAGACAGTATAGTAATGGATAATTAACAATCACTTGAAGAGAGAGACTTGTAATAAAAATCAAAACTAGTAAATTTAGAGAAACATCAGGGTGACTACTCAAAAGAAGTGATTGCCTAACAAGAGGGGTTTCTCAGATGGATTTTGCTACATATTAGGAAATTACCATATGCAGCAACAACAGGAAATTAAACTCATTATATGTTTATATATACACAGTCATATGTTTATATATACAGCCATTCCTTGTTTGCCTTGGAAAAAAAGAATATTAGTAAGTAAGCTGTCTTTCTGAATTTTACGAATATGGTCAGTGTTTTATATGTGGTGAAAATAAATTCTGTGTGCATGGATGTTTTTCAACAAGTTGGCAAACACAGAAAATACTAGCATTCCAGATGTCCAAGAACTTACGTGAACTAAAATGCAGTCACTTTTGGATGTTGGGCAGAGTATATTATTAGGGTTTTATTTTCTAAAAAAAAGCTTGCTGGCATGTTATATACACCTGAGGTAATGCCTTAGCTGTAATGAAATCAACTAAAAAATTCTCATTCATCATTTTTCCCCCAAATTTTTTCCCATTAGTAGCTTGAGACTGAAAAAGTGAAGGTATTTTAGTTGGCAGGGTAAGCTGTCCCCTTAGTGTCAGGTGACAGAAAGCACGAGATAGATAAACTTTCTCTAATGAAGTTAGGACTTCATAGGAGTGAAGAGGTGGTGAAATGGCCATGGTATGTCCATCCAAACCTGTAAGTAAACATCTCGGGGACAAGTCTTTGCTGCCATGTCTTCATGCTATCTTTAGTAATGATACAATGCATGTCAGGTTATTTATACTCTAACTGAACAAATTTTACTAAAGACATACTAATTTCTAATTTCTTACTTTTTTGATTTTGATCAGATAAGGTCTAGACAATATGGTGATGACAGGCATAATAACCTTAATAAACTTTTCTGCAAGCAGATCAAACTCAAAGCACTTGCAAAATAAATAGCTGACTAGGATGACAGCCTTTAGAGAAGAGCAAGATCTACTTTTCCAGTGCATGTAATGGCGGAGTTAGTCTATCATGTTTGAACAGCCTACCTTCTTCCCTTGTGCCAGTACAGATTTCAGTGGTCTTTAAGGAAGGTGACAGAGTACACACAACTTCTCAGCAGCAGTAGTCTCAATAATTCTCCATACTGCTGCTCAATCACTTTCCATTTATGCAAGTAAGCACAAATGGAAATCTTACAGAGAGGGTAAAGAAAGTCATAAATGAAAAAAGATATTTTCCCTCATGCATATCCTTCAAGTCTCTCTCTCTTATTAGGGGAAGGTAAGGAAGAAACAGAAAAAACCTCCAAATGGTAACACATTTTAAATCTTGATTTTCAATTATTACAGAGTGTGGTTGCAGCAGATTTGATTCAAAGAGCCACAGAGATTCATTCCTGCTGTTTTCATGGCTCCCAAGTTTTCTTATTTTCTGCTGTTTCCATGCTTTTTGTTGTACAGTAGGTATCAACCATTTCTGATCAAGTAATAACGTGACAAATATATTGGAGAATGTGTTAGTCTTTAAAAGACAACAATTTACATTTGTGGAAAAGGAAAAGCCAACAAATGTGAAATACTGTTGAAGTCTGAAGTAGGTTATAAGCATGCACAACTCTTTTAAAGACCTTAAAAATAGGAACTGTTCTGGTATGATTTCTGCAGTATATCAGATGAAAGGTTTCTTTTGATCGGCATCAGCCATCAAGTCTTAACATCTTGTGACGCTTATCCTTTAAAAAAAATGCTGTGTACATTATAGCAAGGGCATGAAAAGGCTACTTTCCAATGGCTTTTAAGAACATAGCTTGCAGAGAATCCTACGACCCATACAACAAATCTGATTTTTATCCACCTTTCCTGTTATGCCTTAAAACTTGTGAAGCTTCGTCAACTGCTGTAGGTCACTGTGGAAAAAACAAAAATACAACCCCCCCAAATTCTTCTTGATCTACATATGTATGTCTTACAATTTGGAAGAAACAGACCGTATAAGGGTAATAGTTTTTGCCTATGCCTATCTTAGAT
Organism: Haliaeetus leucocephalus; assembly: GCF_000737465.1. Classification (NCBI taxonomy): domain Eukaryota; kingdom Metazoa; phylum Chordata; class Aves; order Accipitriformes; family Accipitridae; genus Haliaeetus; species Haliaeetus leucocephalus. Next base: position 1,457,293 of record NW_010972875.1, on the reverse strand, counting down.
ATATTTTTATAGTCAGCATGAAGACATCTAGCAAAATGCTAATAATTGATACAGTCAGCATTATGCCATTTGGCAGACACACGTTTAAAAAATGAGGTCATTAGCAGTCTGCTGAAAGGACATGGATCCTTACTATTTGTTATTAACAGCTTGTAAAAGCATAACTCTTACAGTGTCAATATAAGAGTAACACATACAGCATTTGTAGACATATACATGCCAGATATTGTGTACAACCCATTCAGAAATGCTCTTGAAAGTACAAGCCTACAGTTTCAGTAGGAGTCATGTTTTTTCTTTAATCGATATATAAATAGACAAATATAATCCCTGTTGACATCATGATAAGTTTCATATCTTATAATGTTTCTTTGGTGTCCTTGAAATACTAAAAGTAGAAATGATATTTTAAGGCATTTTAGATGCCATATACAGTAACCACTCTAAAATGATAAGATAGATTATTGTATAGCAGATCAGGTTTTTTTCATTCTAAAGTAATGTAGGCCTTTTTATTAAAAATAAAATCTTATACTGTAACATCCAGGGTTACCTACTGATTTGTCACAACTTCATTATGTGAAATGAGAAGAGGTTAAATGTTTCAGGCTGGAGTAAGAGAGAAAATGGAGAGCTCAGTTTCATTCTTTGTGTTATGCTTAAAATGCTTGTTTGGCATTAAGCAACCAGAGACTGAATATAAAGTTAGTAGGCCTTCTAATACACCACCTCAAGTTGTTACCACATCTGCCAAGCGAACCAGGACTTGGCACAGCAAGAAACCATGTATGACCTCCAGAGGAACTCGAGTGCTGTAAGAATTGTGCCAATAGATGGAACTATTTCTTCTAATGTCAAGAAACACTGTTGCTTTGTTTTTTCCCTTTTAAATGAAACAACATAGTGGCCCTGATCTAATAATCTAATACCATTTTTGGAAGAAGTTGTTCATGTTTTCAAAATTCTAGCACAGAGATCGAAAGTACGGCCATCTGAAATTACTTCAGCAATTCTAGCAAGCCTCTCTTCCAGCTCTCATTTTTCTGGAGCACTAATCTGTGCTATTAGATATCTGCCAACTCAACCTAGAAATGGCTGTTCTCATCAAGAAATGTCTATCTAGATGCCAGTGATATGTCAGTGGTACTCAGTGAAAGGACAGGAGGCAGTGGGTGCAAACTGAACTACAGGGAGTTCCGATTAAACATAGAAAATGCTTTTTCACTCTGAGAGTGGTCAAACACTGGCACAGATTACCCAGAGAGGTTGTGGAGTCTCCGTCCTTGGAGATATTGGGAACCTGACTGGATGTGGCCCTGAGCAACCTGCATTAGGTGACCTGGCTTTGAGCAGGGGGGTTGTACTACACAATCTCCCAAAGGTCCTTTCCAACCTCAACTATTCAGCAATTCTGTGATACTCTGTCGCCATGGATTTGCTCTCATAAATGAGGAACCCATGTTGTGCAGGTAAACCTAAGTAGTTTCATTTGCAGATCCCCTTGTGTAGTTCACATTGTATACAGTTTACTTCTGCATTGATAGCAAATAGTCTGTTCAGGGAAAAAAAAAGTCATACCTCATACAGCCACATTCTTTGTCCCAATTAATTCACCCCTCTAGAAAAGGGCCTCAGTTTGGGCAGGAAAGAAACATGATATCCCCTTAATGTTTTCATACATTCACATTTCAAAGATGCGTACATGGGTTTAAGCTGCATGATTCTGTTAGGGTCAGAGGAGCCAAGGCAAGGAGGTGATGTAGCAGCTATGCTCTGTTCATTACGTAAAATAAAAAAAGTGAGTAAAATACTCACCTAAGACAAAAGTATATGATTGGACTGGGAATTTTAGTATATGCTGCCTTATCCCTTGAAATACAAGTACTCTAAAGTGAATGTGTTTGTCTTATATGTGGAAAGTATCCAATGTAATAAAAGAGACCTTTTTCATAGTATACTCACAGGAGTGTCCCAAATCTTACTGGTATCTCCTTAATCCAGAATGTTCAGGACACCTATCTCCAAGGTCTACAAGTTCCGTTTCCTGTTTGAATTTAAAACTCCTCTAGTTATCAGCTTTCTCCAGAATTTGAGTGGTACTTTGTAGAACAGTTTGTCACCTAAAAGGTGTGATCTATGTCTGCATTTTTTAAAACATCTTTTTCATTAATAAATTGCCAGAAAATCACCACATTTCTGTGGGTAATAACTAAGCAAGACATCAAATTCTTAATGCACTCCTTTGTGTCTTCCAGATTTATTTTGTGATTATCACTTATCTGAACTAATTCATCCAGGCACATACCAATAAGGTATTCAGTTTTATTATATTACTGCAATATTATTAGTATAATTATGTAATTGAGCCACAGGCTAGATCTACAGTTATCAGTAAGGAAAGGAACATCTTAAGGGATTTTGATTTGTTCTTGTAAATTGTGTGAAGTTGTGGATAAGCCTCAGAATATTTCTTGTCTGGTAAGAATGTTGATACCAGCCCATATCCATCATAGACTAGGAAATTTCCCAAATGCCTCAAGAGAAAAAAATCCAACCTACTTCCCACACACCTTTTTTAGTAATTGCCTACTCCTGCCAAAGTTGTCTAAAGTCTCAGTGCAAATGTAACTAAAACTTATTGGGAACTCTAGATACATATCACTGTGTATAATACAAGTTCAGATAATACTAACAATAGATGCACAAGCACAGTCAATATCTCATAGCAATAAAATCTGTAGCTCGCCAAGACTCCATGTAACTTTATACTTTGCCATTTATCAAGAGCTATGGAATGATAATATTTAAGATTTTTTCTGGCTATTTAACAGCCCGTTGCTGGGAAAGGAAAGACAAAGTTAAAGATCCATCACAGAAGATGACTTGCTTGCAACATCCTTTCTTTTCTGAAATAGTGGAGCATGTCTAGTATTTCTACTCAGTCTACGAATGACAGTAGTAAATGAGGAGCATGGCAGTCTGTTAAGTAGCTCTCCCATTATCAATAAGGAGAGCTGTGGATTACAATAAGAGCTAGCCAGAGAATGAGGAAAATATAATAAAAACTGTCCAGTCTTTCATAAAATATTCTGGTTGAAATCAGTGGACAAAGAGTTTTGAACAGGCCATCATTTTCTCCAGTGATTTTCCAAACTTGCTATCTCTTTTGTTTCAGAAGAGATACAGCTTCCCTCCTTCATGGAGAATTCTGAATCAAATTTATACCATTGAGGGGAAGAGATAGGTTCATGCGCTTTCTTTACATACTACATACACTTTAATATATCTACTAGTGATCACATAGGCGTAATGATTTTTTTTTTTACTAATTGTAGTTAATTCATTCTCTTTTGTCAAGATGTTTTAAAAAATACTCAAACCATAAGCATTTTCACTGGGAGAATGAAGGCTCATGTATGTCTCATATGTATAGCTGAGCTCTGCTAATTCATGTTAAAATTGGACTCAGTTCATAGATTCACAATTTTTTTAATTAAAAAAAGGGCCATTCTGCTTATACATTCATATTTCCTGTGTAGAGTAGACCATGGACTTTCATGTAGTCACTTTCATCAAAGCCAATAAGTAGTAACTAAACTGGAATACAGTAGCTAGAAGCAATTCAGTCTTTGGAAGGCAATTGATAAAATAAATCCTGCATTTGGGACCACAACCATAATCTCACAATGAAAGAACAATAATGAAAAAACAATACTTTTAAATGTGAAATTGTGCTTTAATTAATTTGGCTATTTCACTGAAAATTCTTTATAATCAATGAACCAAAGTATTGCCAGCAAAGACATTTCATAAACACATTTTATGATCACAATGAATGTAAATATTTATGTTCACAGTATATCTATGTATCTTAAGGTGACAGCTTTGCCATTATTATGAAGTATGTCAGCTCTCATATTTTTTAGTTCCTTTTTTTTCATTTTTAATATCCAGTTGCTGTTTCATTTACCTTATTATATAACATCATTAATGAATCTCTGTTACTAAATGAAACATTTCATTGTGCATCAGTTGGTTAATCATACCCTAAAATCCCTACAAGAAAACTTTTGGTTCAGGAATTAAAAAAGAGATGATGAAAGAACCCAAGTAGTTCTGTAGATTCTTAGTTGTTCAGAGAAGCTTGAAATGCTATAGAGTGAGTTTACAGTATGAGCAGGATAATGCTATGAATTAGTTGCTTATTAAAGTAACAGATGTTTAATCTATATGTACAAGCATGTACTTTAACAAGTTTAAAGATTTTATTTTAAGGATTGTTGAATATTGGTATCTGGTGTTGTGTGGAAGATGAATCAATGAAAGAATCAGCTCTAGGTAATAGAGAAGTGTCAGATATGATGGAGCAAATACACTAATGACAAAGGAGCTGTTTATCTTCCCTACCTCCTCTCCTTAAGAAGTTGTGAGAAAGCATAGTCATGCATTGATGTCCTGGTTTCAGCTGGGATGTAGTTAACTGTCTTCCTAGTAGCTGGTACAGTGCTATGTTTTGAGTTCAGTATGTGAAGAATGTTGATAACACTGATGTTTTCAGTTGTTGCTCAGTAGTGTTTAGACTAGAGTCAAGGATTTTTCAGCTTCTCATGCCCAGCCAGGGCACCTGACCCAAACTGGCCAACAGTGTATTCCATACCATGGGACGTCCCATCTAGTTTAGGAACTGGGAAGTGGGGGGCAGGGATTCGCCGCTCGGGGACTGGCTGGGTGTCAGTCAGCAGGTGGTGAGCAATTGCCCTGTGCAACATTTGTACATTTCAATCCTTTTATTACTACTGTTGTCATTTTATTAGTGTTATCATTACCATTATTAGTTTCTTCTTTTCTGTTCTATTAAATTGTTCTTATCTCAACCCAGGAGTTTTACTTCTTTTCCCGATTTTCTCCCCCATCCCACTGGATGGGGGGGGAGTGAGTGAGCGGCTGCGTGGTGCTTAGTTGCTGGCTGGGGTTAAACCACGACAGTTGAAAAAAAAAAAAAAAGAGCTTTGAGAAGAGCTAAAGGCAAAATGAATTTTAATTAGACAATCAAAACAAAGATCAGCATGTACCACCTGTAAGGAGTAAATGGGCAATAAATAGCTATGATCAGATTGCTACATCTGCTCTTGTGTTTATTCTATGTGTATTTGAATAAACAGACTACATTGCCTATTTAAGTAGTTTTATTTCTTGAGTCTTTGCTATCTTGTGCTTCATCATTTTTTCATCTTAATCAAGTTTTAGTAATTTGTGCACCTGTGGCAGTTTGTGGCTTTTAAACTTTTTTCTGGTTGATTTTCAGTAGCCTCAGTTTTCTTGAGCTTCCTAACAGGCTTTTTGCTGAAGATTTCTTTGGCTTTCCTACTGTTTTTTTTCTCCTCTCTATTTTCTTTCTTGTTGGATCTTTTCCAAACTCTTCCATTCTTTCTCTCTGTCGTGGTTTAACACTAGCCAGCAACTAAGCAGCACACAGCTGCTCACTCACTCCCCCCATGTCGGGATGGGGGTGAGAATCAGAAGGGTAAAAGTGAGAAAACTCGTGGGCTGAGATAAAGTCAGTTTAATAAGTAAGGCAAAAGCCACGCACACAAGCAAAACCAAATGAGGAATTCATTCACTACTTCCCATTGACAGGCAGGTGTTCAGCCATCTCCAGGAAAGCAGGGCTCCATCACGCCTAACAGTTACTTGGGAAGACAAAATGCCGTAACTCTGAACACCCCCCACCCTTTCCTTCTTCCCCCAGCTTTATATGCTGAGCATGTCATCATATGGTGTTTTATATTGCTTTGGTCAGTTGGGGTCAGCTGTCCTGACTGTGTCCCCTCCCAACTTCTTGTGCCCCCCCAGCCTACTCACTGGTGGGATGGGGTGAGAAGCAGAAAAGGCCTTGGCTCTGCGTAAGCACTGCTCATAACACGTCCCTGTGTTATCAATGCTGTTTTCAGCACAAATCTAAACCATAGCCCCATACTAGCTACTGTGAAGAAAATTAATTCTATCCCAGCCAAAACCAGTACACTGTTGAATTTGAAAGACTTGTAGACACTGATGTCTTCAGTTTCCAGGAGGATGTTTTGCCAATCAGGCTTGGGAGCCCCGATTTACAGTTGTCTTTATGTATTTTATGGCTCAGTATCTCCCTAAAAGCAGTGGTTCAAAGCCTTGCTTATACCATCTTGCCTTGTACAATCCTGGGGAGAAACTTTGCTACTTTAAGACTTTAGGGTTTTTTTACTTTCTAGTCATCTTCTCTGTCTTTTCTTCTTAATGCCTTTCTGATATTGTTATGAGTATCTTCCACAAATCAGTGTACTGTGAGAAAGATGGACAGCCCTACAGTGGTGTTTCCCCTGTGTGGGGAGATGGTTCCATTGTTGGAAACTGTTGCATATGCTCAGTTGGGAGAATTTTCTGTGGTAAAGGGAGAGGAATCTGCAAGGATAAAAAAAGAGATCCTGTAGCACGATCAGAGATGAACGGGTTGAGCTAAGAGTTTGACCAAAGATTTTGCTAGTCTAATGGCATGTCTAAGAGTAAGGGTCTGCTTTGTAAGGATAACAGTGGGTTAAATGGAGTTTTATTTACAAGATCTGTTTTGTGTTGAATGTATTTGCTTGTTTGTATTCTCTTTTAGGAGTTCATTGTATGGAGTTCTGTTCTCATAATAGCTAGGTTTCTAGATTCAAAACTCCTGTGGTGTTATTTTGTATTTTCACATTAAAGTCCAGTCTTTGTACAACTTTCTGTACTAATCCATAGTATTACAGTTCTCTTGTTCTGTGGATTTGGTTAAGTTGTGCATATTGGTAGCAAGAGAGTTATTTAATAAACATGTAGGTTCAGCAAAATGAAAACATTTGGTCTCTCTGGTAGAACAGAAAATCTGTTGTAGGATCTTCTGATATTTTTTTAGCAAGATTTCAGATGAACCGTGAGCTCCGGATAAGAATTGTCCTATTGATTCCAGGTTACTTTTACATCTCTATTTCATATCTAGCCTTTCTCCTCTGCTGTGAGCTCAATGAATCTAGTTATGCAAAACCTGGAAAGCTGTATGGCGCTTTCAGCAGATTATAGGCAATACATGTACAAACAGTGTATATGAAAAAAAAGACACTCTATCTAGTAGTGCTAATTAAATACACACTTTAAAGTCTGTGAGAGTCTGATAATGTCAATACTTTGGGAAGCACATTCTTGAAAGATGCCAAGGAGTTGGTCAATCTCAGAACACTATGGTGTTTTGATGACTGTGTCTGTGACATGCTTTGACCAGACCAGACATTCTGGTGTTGAGTAATCTACCTCAAAATTTAGTCTGAATAAATTCTGAATCTTACAGTTGTCTACTAGTGTCTTCTGTGCCATGGTTGCAGCTGTTTAAGACCAAAAATCTATAATGCGCAAAACAGTCCTGGGGAAAATTAATTTAATTTACTGCCAGTTAAAATAGCTTCGGATAATGAGAAACAAAAAGTCAAACATTCAAACAAGAAAGTTAAACAGTTCTTTGCAGATAACTGCGGTTGCATATTGAAACTGAATTGAGGTTGTAAAAGAGAATGATTTCTCAGTGCTGCACAAATGAGAGGGGAAGACATCGATTTAGGTTATGCAACTTCCACTTCAGCATTGTATTGGGTTTACTTGGCGAGGTGGTGGCAGCGGGGGCTGCAGGGGCGGCCTCTGTGAGGAGAGGCCGGGGCTGCCCCGTGCCGGACACGGCCGGTTCTGGCCGGTTCCACAACAGACCTACTGCAGGGCTGACCGGAGCTTGTCAGGGAAGCTGGTGCTGCCTCTGTGAAAAGATGTTTAAGAAAGGGCAAGAACACCAGAGAACAGTGAGGAGTGAAGAAAAACGTGTGAGAAACAGCCCTGCGAGCACCAAGGCTGGAGAAGAAGGAAGGGGAGGTGCTCCAGGCGTGGAGCAGGTATTGCTCAGCAGCCTGTGGAGGACCCCATGCCAGAGCAGATGGACATTCCCAGAGGAACCGCAGCCTGTGGAGAGCCCATGCTGGAGCATGGAAAATGTGTGAGAAGGGGAAAGTGAGTGGCAGAGAGAAACCGACTGTTAACCCCAACATCCACTCTGTGCTGCTTGGGGTGGGGGTAGAAGAGTTGAAAGTGAAGAAGGGAAGTTGAGCCTGAGCAGGGCGGGAGGAAAGGTGTTTGCATGTTTGTCTCTGTTTCTCACTACCCAAATCTATTTTAATTCGCAGTAAATTGAATCAGTTCTCCCCAAGTTAAGTCTGTTTTCCTTGCAATAGTGATTGGTAAGTGATCTCCCTGTCTTTACCCTGATCCATGACCTTTCTCATCCTGTTTTCTCTGCCCATCTGGTGGGGAGTGAGCAACCAGCTGGGTGGGTGTTTGGCTGTTAGCCAGGGCTAACCCACCGCAAGTGCGCACACACTACCATCAGCCCTGGAGATAGAAATCTGGGGTGGTTAAAGAAGCAGACCAGCATAGAGCTGAGTGGTAAGCAGATATCGAACTGGCTTTATATATTTGATCTGTATCATGGAACAGTTTAGATTTTTAATCCAGAAGAGTTCAAAAGAATTATGACTATGTACTATCTTACAAAGATGATAAACTGTTCTCACACGTGAGCAGCATGACGTGTTAAACATTCCGTAGAAACTCTGCATATTTTGTGTATATAGATATGAAAATGTCAAGTTTTGGGGGTCCTTAGAGTAGACAGAGGAGGAATCTGCTCAGTTATGTTACTATTTAATATATCTTGAAATACAAGTTTATTTTGCACATTGAAAGCGGAAACCAGTAGGTGCCTATATAAACAATGTTTTGCCCAGATATGTTTAATCACTGTAGTATTTGTTACAACCTCATACCTTTCAAGGCTACATAAAAGTATTTATAAAAGCACATAGTCACAAATTTACTGAAAGGAACAAGAATTCAGCTTTCACAGACTTTTTTTTAAACTCAGTTTAGGTACTTAGTATTTTTTTTTCTGTCTAGTTACACATTTATTACTCTTAAAAGACAATATATGGAAAGTGCTCCTGGTCCTAACAAAGAAAATATTACTGCAGCCACAATGAATACATTTATGAATTCATATTCAGATACTTCTGTAATCATTAGAGAAAAATGAATCCATAGTGTTTGTTTATGAAATATGTCAGGTTGTTCTTCATTAGCTTGTGTTGAGTTAAACATGGATTTACATTTTTAACTATATCAAGTTATCTCTCTCTGCATTTGACACAACTACTTTGAAAACAGACTAAACCGGACATAAATGGACCAAAACAAATATTTTGCATAGGAAGTAACTTTATTTTCTGGCTGACTTGTATCAGAAATCTGTTTTGTACATGTTCTATGGCTTGTATAAAATTCACAAAGTAATGAGGCTCATCATTATCATGCTATTGTCATTTCAAAGCATTGAAATGCAAAAATTAGCATTATCATTAGTTCCACAAGTTTTTTCCACATAATGAAAACAATTAATCAGTATAAACTGAATGTTTCAAGTCACTGGCAAGGAATGAATTCATAGACTCCTTGCAGGTAGTACTGGCACAATTTTTTTACTTCCTCTGTTATGCAGTTATTAAGATTTTAGATGTCTGTTCTGGTGTCCAGTCATAAAAAAATGGAAGGAAAATAGAGCTCATTCAAGCCATTTGCTTACCCTAAGGCAGAATCAACTATATCTTCCTCAGTCCAGGTTAGAACATATTTAGACATTTTTAAGGGTGATTTATATAGCTCTGGAAAATCATAGCTTCTCTAGGATATGTATTTCTATGTTCCTGTTATTATTGAAGTTAAACCTGTTTGACTCTCCATGGACTTGGAAGTGATTTATCCACTTAGTGTTGAAAGTTCATCATGTTCTTTCCTTATTATTCTCCCTAAGCTTAGCAGGCATCAGTCATTCAATCTTTCTTCAGCGATGATGTCTTATAAGCCTGTGTTCATTCCGTTTCTCCCTCATGACTACCTGCCTCCAGCTGATGCCTAAAACTAAATGCAGCACTCTAAACGAGGCTTACTAATGTGAGAGAAGAAGATTACTTTTTATGTTACAAAAGTACCATGAGATCTCTCTCCTGTGCAAGGTGACATTTCAACTTCTGTTCAGTTTGTGTGTACCAAATTCCTTGGTTGCCTCTGAACTACTGCTACCTGGCTGGTTACTCCCCATTGTACATAGGCATTTCATTTCCTTTTTCTTGGGTGTGGAGTGTTGTACATATTGAGTTCTTCCTCCTCGCATGCCAGTCCTCTGGCTGGTCTGTCCTGGACTCACCATTCCAGTCCTCTCTTCTAGTGCTCCCCAGGGCCTCACTTCCTGTACCACTTTCATAAGTATTCCCTTTATTCTACCATTCACAAAAGTAGTAGTAAAAATAGATCCTTGCCTTGCAGAACCACTCCTGATATAGCCCTCCCTTTTGACAGGGAACTACTAATAACTGCTTTCCAACTACAGTTTTCAGCTGGTTTACACCCCTTTCATCTGCACCATGATTTTCTAGCTTGTTTATCAGAATGTCACATCAAAAGAATTAGGAAAGTCAAGTTATGACATCTGCTGCTTTTCCTCTCTTCTTAGGGTCTCGTATCATGTCAGAGAGATTAGATTGGTTGACAGTATGTGGTCATGATAAATCCATGCTGACTTCTTATCTGCTTCTCCCTGTACTTGAGGCAGTTTGTTCTATTTTTATTATTTTTGTATAGGCATTGATTTCAGGCAAGAGGTCTATATATATAAACACTTGGTTCTTACCTTTTAAAGATGGAAGTATGATGCCACTTTTATTTTCTGAACTTTCAGATGTCCTTTAGAATTTCTCCAAGACAGCTGCTAAAGGCTCCCACTTTATACCAACCATTCTAGGGATCTTAGGTCTACAGTAGCCTAAACAGACTTAGAAGTACATAACCTATTTAAGTACTCTCTAAACCACTGCTTTCTTCTTCTTACCTATTCTTACTGCTTGGTATTGTGAATTATTTTTTTTTTAAATCTACTGGTGAAATATTATAAATATATATATAGCTGTAATATGCAAAGACAGTGTCATCACAGTTGTTTTTCTCAGCTTTCAGGTACCTTATTTCAGCTTTCCTATTTATAGTCTCTTCTTCAAATGAACATGATTTACAGAGAATAATAAGCTATTATGATGTATATAAAACAAGCTTATGAAGGCATTTAGTCATGTAAAATTTGCGTAGAATATTACCCTTTGCTTGAACTATAGTATTTGTTTGCACAAGAGTTAGGACTGGTTTAAGATTTGCATCATCCACATATTCTTCAGGCAACTGATGCATTTGTCTAAAGGTATTCAGTTTTTATTAGGTAAGAACTGTTTATTGTTTGCCAGGTAGTTTGATTTCTGTTTAGAAGAAGTTACAATCTCCAGAGAAAAAACATGTATTGGTGAATTTAAGGTCAGACATTCTCTTAATTCATTTTTTTCATATGCACACATATGTTAAATCCACTTGATGGTATTCATTATTGTAAATAATTAAAAATGTTTTCTGAGACACTCACAGAAACATAAACCACACAGTTACATCCCAGAATATGTTATTGAACTGTATCCTGAATTTAGGACTGAAAATGTATAAAGTATAGTTGAGTGTTTAAAGACTGCAATGTTATTTGTGTTAACCACTTATGAAGATAGGAAGGTGGTCTGGATTCATACTAGAAACAATGTGATTTAAAAAAAAGAATATTGAGGTAACGTTACTGAAATGTGTAGAGTTTGGGCAAGTGAGAGCTATGAGTTCTTTATATATTTAGAAGTACAGGAAATTGTTTGCAGTCTTGGAGCTGTAAGAATAAATGGTATTTCATCTGAAGATACAAACTAAGCAGTCATTTCATCCAAAGTTAACATACTCATCTAAGTGTAGACCAAAACAGAATCAAGAGGTCTTTTCTTAATCTCTGATTGTGGAAGATTGAATGCTGCTTACAGAAGTAAATGTTGATATTTATTTAATATTAACTTAAGATTGATCTCTTATAATTTACAAATGCATTTTTAATCACTTTTCAGCAGCAGCCTCTCTGAAAATAGTACATGTGCACCTCTAGGATGTTTGAATACTAAGGCCTAACCTCAAGTAGAGCATCTTCATCTCAGATACGAACTAAGTGAAATGGAGGGACCTGTGTTCAAATTTGCAAATTCAAATTCAAATGGTAAATTCTTCTTCAAGGGAAATAAATGGAATTTTTTCCCTGATTCATCTGTATTTCTGTTACTTCAGAGCAGCTACTACCCCATACTCAGCTCCTTGAAAGGCTTCACTGGAGTGATGTCAAGTGGGTTAGGCCTAGCTGAAACTGCCGGTTTAAAGTATGATACAGTTTCAGAAACATGGAAATCCACTGGTTTGCATTCAGAACAGTTCATTAGCAGTTCATGAGAATATCTTACTGTTGCAATAATACTTGAATTTATTGTACATTGCAGGCAGGGGTTAACTTAATCCCACACACATTGCTGACCAGATCTGACAGTCTATCCAGAGGTGTGGAGCAGTGCATAGCACTGTGAGAGGACAAATAGATTCAAAGAAATATATCACTTTTAAATCTTCTACTTGCGTGTTCTCTTTTCCTGTGAATTAATATCTAAGTAAAAGGTAACATAAGGTGTTTTTTTTTTTTCCCCAACTATTCTGAAGTGCTGTTCAGCTAAGGCCTGGCAGTATTAAGTTAAAAAGTACACAGCTTCCTTACCCCAGTGATTTTTCATCACACCTTTATTTCGCAAGTTAGTCGATACAAATACATCCTTTGGACTTTAATCCTACAGACTTTCCTTCAACTGCATTTGCTAGTGACAGGCATTGATAATGTAATCATGTGCAATAACTGTAAACTAGGTTTATGGAGAATGTAAATGCTATGAAAATAAATTTGATAATGATGTAATTGACAGTACCAGGGGCTGCTAATCCTTTTAAACATTGTTTTATTAAACCTGCCAATAATGAGAAATGGCCAAATTGCTATATGATTGTTGCTGTAAACTATATATTTCTATCCTATCTAAATATATATTTAGAATTACAGAGTCATGTAGGTTGGAAAGGATTTTCACAGGTCACGTAGTCCAAAGCAGTTGGACTACAAAGCAGTTAGAGCAGGTTGCTCATGGTCTTGCTGTTATTTTACCTATCGAGTTAACCCACTGGCAGTTTACTCATCCCTCTTATTTTCCACTTAACTTTGACACTGCGGGGAGGTTTAAAAGGAAAAGGAAGTATGAGAATTTCAAGGAAGAAAATTTCTGAAAACAAATTTTTTTAAGGATTATTACATTTTGCATCCTGGAGTGATTTTCTGTAATTTAGTAGTTAGGCGTGCCTGCACACTTCCCTCTCCTTGATCTCCCTCTATTCCTGGATGTGTCATTAACTGATTACTTGTTACTAAATCTATAATAAACTTTTTCAATCCTGGTTTGATTACAAATACGAGTTGAGCATTTTTTCCTGTGACATGTAGCAAACAATGCTTTGCTGTGTGCTTGTGCAGACACTTGTCTGCAACTTCCATTTGCTGCAAAGGCAGAGCAGGTGGCAGGAACATGCTATGGTGATGGTGATCACAAGCTGAATGACTTTTGTTGAGGGATGTTCTGGTGGCCTTGTAGTCTCATGAGACCTGGTGGAGTCTGAAAGTTGCAAGGCACCTGCACGCAATTGCTATTAGCTGTTTCATTGCTCTTTAGCACAGTGGACAGTGTCTGCAAACAAATTAGTATGCAGTTTGCATGACAGAGACTGTGGAATTTAAGGTCCTGAGAGCTGTGAGCAAGACAATACCAGAATTACAACTCTGGACTTCAGAAGACCGCATTTCAGCCTGTTCCAGGAGCTGCTTGGGATGATCCCATGGGAAGTTGCCCTGGAGAGCAAAGGGGCCAAGGAGAGCTAGCTAATCTTCAAGCACATCTCTTCAGGGCACAAGAATTGTCCCTTCCTGTCAAGTAGGCATGGCAGAAGGCAAGCATGGATGAACATGGAGCTCCTGACTGAGCTCAGGCATGAAAAGGGAATACACAGATGGTGGAAGCAGGGACAGGTTACATGGAAGGGATACAAAGACATTGCCCCTTCATGTAGAAATGGAGTGAGGAAAGCCAAAGCTCAGCTGGAGCTGACACTAGCAAAGGAGGTGAAGGGCAGCACAAAGGGTTTCTCTAAGTATATTGTTGGAAGAAGGAAGGTTAGGGATGGGGTGGGCTCATTGCTCAGTGGGGCAGGGGATCTAGTGACAGGTATCAAGGAACACGCTAAGTAAGGTACTCAGTACTTTTTTTGCCTCAGTTTTCAGTGGTAATGCTTGTTCTCTGGCTCCTTGGGTTCCTGAGCCTCCAAGGAGAGTCTGTGGCAGTGAAGCAGTGCCCACAGTATGGGAGGAAAGAGTTAAGGAACATTTAACCCCCTTGGAGGTACGCAAATCTGTGGTACTAGATAGGAGGCATCCAAGGGTGCTGAAGGTTCTTGATAGTGTAATTGTGAGGCTGCTCTCTGTCATATTCCAAAGGTCATGGTAATCAAGGAGCTTCCTGATGGGTAAAAAAAGGTAGACATCACACCCATCTTCAACAAGGACAAGAATGGAGATCCAGGTAGCTACAAGCCAGTCAGCCTCATCTCAGTCCCTGTGAGGTTTATGGAGCAAATCCTCTTAGAAGCCATTTCTAAACACAAGAATGCCAAGAAGGTGATTGGGAGTAAGCATTTATGAAGCGCAAATCCATGATGACAGGATCAAATGCACTGTCAGCATGTTTGTGGACAACATCAGGTTAAGTGGAACAATCACTACAATGTAGAGCAGGGCTGCTCTTCAGAGGAATCTGGACAGATTGGAGAAATGGACTGAGGGGAACCTCATGGAGATCAGCAAAAGCAAGTGCAAAGTTCTGTACTGGAGATGGAGTCATCCCATGCAACTGTTTGGTCTTGGGGCTGACTGTGTGGGAGGCAGCTCTGCAAAAAACATCCTGGGTGTCCTGCTGGACAACAAGTTTAACATGAGTTGGCAGTGTGCCCTTGTGGCAAAGGAGGCCAACTGCATCCTGGGCTGTGTTAGCAAGAGTGTAGCCAGCAGGGCCAGGGAAATGATCCTGCCCTCTATTTGGCACTTGCAAGACTGTATCTGGAGTACTGCATCCATTTTTTGGGCTCTCCAGTGCAAGAAGGATATTTACATTCTGGACTGCATCCAGGGTGGCTGAGGGCTGGAGCACAGGGTATATGGGGTGAGTCTGGGGGAACTGGGTTTGTTCAGCCTCAAGGCGAGAAGGCTCAGAGGATAGTTTATTGCTGCCTACTGCCATCTCACTGGTGGATACTCAGGAGATGGAGTCAGACTCTTCCCAGACATGCACAGTGACAGAACAAAAAGCAGTGGACATAAGTGGGAAGATAGGAAATTCTAATTAGATATTAGGATTTTTTTCTTTTTATAATAGTGGTGATCAAATGCTGTAAAAGGTTGTGTGATGTTCAAGACTTGACTGGCCATGGCTGTGAGCAACCTGATCTGCTGTAGACTTGCTTTGACCAGGGGTTAGGCACAGCTGACTTCTAGATCACCTTCCAATCTAAATCATTCTATGAATCTATGAAACCGGTATGCTGGGTGGGAGAGGGAAGACTTAGGAATGGTAATATAAATAATGCAACTAAATAAACAATAGCTGAGGGTGTAGCATGATAAAATTTTATTTTTTTTCTTTCAACAGCAAACTTTTCAAAATGTTTATTGCAGAACATAATTTTGAAATAAATATTTATGTCTTATCTGAGGTAAATTGGATGAATTTCAATTTAGCATTGCTTTTGCAAATTTCTTTGTTTTCTGTTGGCTTTAATTGCCTGAATAATGTTAGCCATTGTATTTCCCAACTTCTGTTTTCTTACTTTTATTTTTGTTTGGTCTTTCCTTAAAAAACACAAAAATCATTGTTATTTGTATACATAAAGTTTCTGAACCTCTGTAGAAAAAAATCAAGAATGCTTATAATGCCATTGATTATCTGCATGTAACACTGTACTTTATTTTGCAAAAAATAGAATGACTCAATAATGGGTCATAAGTTCCATTGATCTTCTTTTGTCCAATGAGATTGCTTTGAACAGTAATCAGTTCTAGCTGTACTTTGGGTATCCAAGTAGAAACATTGAACTGTATGTCTTACATCATCACAGACCGTGTATAAGCAGAGTTGCGCAAAAAAAAGTAACTTTAGTCATTCCATGGCAGAGAAAGTAACACTAAAGAAATGAGAATTCTTAATGCTACGTGGTGCTACTATGGGAAGAGACCAGTTGAGCAGAAAAGTTTGGTTTTGAAACATAACACTTTTGTGTCCTGAACACCACAGGCAGCTTCACAAGTATAAATTATCTCTCCACTAATGAGCATCAGGGTCACACTTCACTTGAGATTCTAAATCCATGTCATTATTCTAAAATGTGTTTGTGAAGAAAGATTCATTTGCTGTGTAGTGAAGGAGCTTTTAGGGATTGCTTTTAAGTGACTTTGATTAATCTCAACAAGAACTTAAAATACTTCAGTGTTGGAACTTTCCACAAAGGTTTAAGATTTCCATAAGTGAATCAAGGGAGAAAAAAATCAGAAAACCATAGCAGCTATGGGGTGATTGTGTAAATTAAAAGAACTGCAAACCTATAATTAATAGAATTATCATCTGTTACAGAATTCTTACAAAACGACAATCATAATTATATACTTTTAATCCTTTCTGAATAAAATGGTCCATTGGGCAAACATGTCTATATATATGTACACACACGTGTGTGTGTATATGTGTATATATGTATCTTTGTGTATGTTATTTCTGAACTTTTGATGTGACTTCAAAAAGTTAAAATCTAGCAAAGGAACTAATGAAGGCACATTGATGAACATCAAGTTCATTGAATGTCAAATTGTGTTATTTCCCAAATGTTAAAATAGTACTTAATAGCCTTTGATGCAGCAAAATAAAATAGATGTTTTCTTTGATATGCATGTGCAGAACAAAGATGGCTTTGAAGTCTGTTTTTGTGTATTTCTTTAGCAGCGAAAAACTGACATATGATCGTGAGCTTAGATTATTTGAAAGTATGAAAGCACATGAGACTTAAAAGGAAAAGTAGGACAACTTTCTTGACAGAAAAGTAATGCTGCCTCTAGTGTCAGTGATGTTAATTGACTGTGCTTGAACTTTCCCAAGACTTTAGGTGATTAGTTTGTTTAAACTGAAGGGATACCATTGTGAATAGGCTTTATAAACCATAACTGATGTAGAGAAATAATAAAATGCAGTTTGCAAAATTAATGATTTAAAAGTGACTTCTGATTCATTTTAGGTATAGCTGTTGTTTGTCAGTAGATCTTTGAGAACACCAGCCACCACTGGATAGCAAAACGTAGGTATGTCCCTTTTGCGCAGTCTGAAGAGGGATGCAGAATTTGATACATCTCCTTGCCTTGATTAGCCTTTTGTGAAGTATGTAAACAGGTATTTGAAAGGATACGTGTCCTCCACAAAGATTAAAAATTAAAGAGCAAACAAACCTCCCTACTGTTCTGAATTTTTTAGATACGATCCCAAAACTTTCTATTCATTATTTCTACACCTATGCTTTGTATTTGGTAATAAAACACATTTTTGTTTCAGAAGCCCTTGCTAAACTTACTGTATGACAGCCAAATGGCTCTTCAGATTCTGTACCTCTGCAAATTTCTTGCAAATCAGCAACAGTTTTGTTTAATAGTTAAACTTTTTGATGACTGATGAAAATATGAAATTTCTTTCACTTCTCTTATGTCTCTATATCCAAAGTCTAAAATCATGTTTCTTTGGAGAACCTTTGCTGTTCTTGTTATCCTGTTCAGTGGCATTAATTATAAGCTTATCTTGTGGTTCTCAAATTGGTCTGTGACAGAATAGAAGAAATAGCATAACTAAAATGCATTTTGTGCTAACCTGAAGATTTTCTCTTAATTCCTCTAAATACTGGCAAAATATGATTACTCATTCTGTCTTCTAGAATCTTCCCCAGTACTTTAAGGTTTGGTAGGGAACTGGTGGCTCACAGATCTCTTCAACCTGTATTAGTCTCTCAGGCTACTTCTGTGATGTCCTTGGCAGTGGTGAACATTTGACAGATGATGCAGACTTACTCCTCTGACTTACTCCCTTCTGCCATTGTCCTTTTTTCTCTCTGCCCTTTCCTGACCTCCCACTCGTGAACACAACTCCTGCTCTCTCTGTCCCCTATAAACAAAGCCATTTCCCATTGGCTCAAAGTAGCTTCTCCCCCACCTTACAGATATGGAAATTCCTCTCAGTCATAATTCCCAATGGCATTGTCCAGGGTCTGAGGCCTGAGTATTCAGTGATTCTTGAAGGAGGTTTCCCAGGGTGTTCCTGGTCTAAAGTACATGCAGAAGCAAAAATAGCGTGGCTACCTGTGGCAGTACACTCCCCCCAGCAGGAAACGAAACTTCTGCAGGGAGGGAGAAGAGAAAAAAACCTAAACCCTAGAGGCCGCAGATTGAAATTTGAACTGGCCGATTGAGACGTGCCAGGTACACTGAGGTGACCTTCTTGGCCAGTAGGGATTAAATGACCACAGATCAGATTCAACAGGGGTATAAACAAGGTCCCGCCGGAGGACATGTTGGAATCAGTCCTCCTGGGAGCAGCGGGTCTGCAGTCGGGGACTCCCCCTTGGGTCGGGGCACCACCTGAGGTAACTCCTGCAGGTTGAGAGCCCTCATCTTTTAGGTAAGTGATATGCACATTTTGAGTCATCACTTTTAAATCTCAAGGATTCTTAAGTCGGCTATGTAGTACTAATTCCCCTTACATCATTGAGCCTGTAGTTCACTAATGTTACTGGAGTTCTAACTAACTTTTCTACTGAAGAATAAATCTGAGCTTTAACACCTGTTGGATTTGATTGTGCGTGCATCCGTAAAACTACCTTCACTAGTATCAGCTTCATGAATATTTTCCCAGACTTCTGAGTAAACCGCGAGGGCCAAAATATGCCGTTTAGCATGTGAATGCCTAGACTACATCTGTTGTTTTTGAAGACTGAAGCAGGAAGAATGCTTGGGTAACAATTTGTGTTAGAAGCTCCTAACTAATCACAAGGATGAAAAAAGTGGTAGATCAGCATTAGCGATGTGTGATTCTGTTCTGGTTTGTAGCTTTAGCCTGCAAGATAAAAGGGATCAGGCAAGGGTAGGCAGGGCAAAAAATGAAGGAAGGAGATGATCCCTCACTGCGATAGGAAAAGTATAGGCTTGATTGTACTTCCTTGAAGCTTCTTTATCTTTCCATTGTATTGCCCTACAAAATGGTTTGGGCATTTAAGATTAATGGTAGCCAAT
Source organism: Haliaeetus leucocephalus (assembly GCF_000737465.1). Lineage (NCBI taxonomy): Eukaryota > Metazoa > Chordata > Aves > Accipitriformes > Accipitridae > Haliaeetus > Haliaeetus leucocephalus. The sequence goes on along the minus strand of NW_010972875.1, from coordinate 1,437,843 downwards.
TCGCTAGGCAGTTAGTGTGTGCAGTGCCATTCTCAGTAGATCCAGTGGTGGATGAATGTACTGTCTTCCAAAGGATGCTATGATCATAGCAAGCTTCTAGTGGTTCAGCAGTACCTAGAACAATAGCTGCTTTAGGATTTTAGTTAAATCCCCTGTTCTGAGTGGGCTCGCATCTGGCAGGCAGTAAGTAAATTGTGCTAGTAAAAACTCAAGGTTCAGTCAATCTCTGACACAGGTGCCTCCCCAGCTATGAATGGCATGTTGTGCAATGGATGTCACTGTCCCTTACTACTGTCCGTATATGGATTCGCTTTTATCATGGAGCCTGGTCTTTTCTGCTGGTTGGCTTGCTCCCTGGTAAACCTGCCCACCTCTAGCCAGATCACTACTGGAGCACGGGTGGTCTGTGGATGAAGGAAATAGCCAATATGCTTAGAAGAGAGGATGGTAATTCCTTGAGAGTGGGAATATGTGTCTTAGTGAGCCTAAGGCCGGAGTGGGATGCTGATGAAAGGAGAGCCATACAAGGGAAGAGTACACAAAAATATCGCTGTTCCACTAGAGTGTTACCCTGCAAACACACTGCTTAACAAAGCAATGAGTTATTTTTTATTTGTATGATAAATTGAGATGACAATATAGACACACATCTAGATACTTATTATTCAGGCTTATTTAATATATGGTGTCTAACAATTTTGTCAGTTGTAAAGTCGTTTACAAGGAAAATATGTGCACATCTTATTGTAGCAATTTTGAAACCTTATTTTTGTCAAATCATACGTCTCTCAGAATCCAAACTTTCAGTCCATAACAATTTCAAATTTGAATAGGAGAGGTACCTCCTCACTGAATGCAACAGATTCATGGTTTGATAATCTTCTAAAACTCTAGATTCTCTAATTACAACCCAAACCCAACCCAAACCAAACCGTAAAATTAACACAAAAGAGCACCATCACTAATTTATTGTCAAGCACGCAAAACAGATGATGCTTTTCATGATCAGGAAACAGAAACAAAATACAAGGATACTTAACAGCAGAGAAACCCTAAGCTTCCCGAAGGGAAGGGAAGGGCAGGGAAGGGCAGGGAAGGGCAGGGCAGGGCAGGGCAGGGCAGGGCAGGGAAGGGAAGGGAATAAAAAATACCAAACCCATTTTCTTTAGTCTTAAATATTTTATAACCTTTCATTTCTTTTGAAAGGACAATGTAAATCTAAATCTAGCTCTCATGATGAAGGGGAATGGGGAATTAATGAGAGAAGCATTATCACCTGGTTGTCCTGACCTGTGTAGTGTATGTGCAGGTAGTAGTACACTGTTTCTTTAAGGTATGTAGGGCTACCTGAGACTTCCTAGAGTATTCTAGACATTTGTACATGTTACTTTGAAAATATTTGTCAGAGACCTAACAAAACAGTGATTATTTGCATCTGGAAGACTCAGAAATACATGTATTGTTCTTTTAGTCTTGGTATAAAAAGTTCCTTAAACCATTTTTAATTAGTCTTGGTTACTGAGTATTTGGATTTTCCTGTTGGAAGGAATGAGGATACAATTATACTTAAATGAAAGCGTGGAAGAGTGAATCGAGTCCAGAAAATGTGAATTATGAGACTTTTGGAGTATTTTTGTCATCATTGAATGAGAACTTGTCCAAGAAAATGAAAGTTACGTATGGTACAAAGGAGGAAACAAATCAAGGTCTGCAGCCATAGTTCCTATCCTAGTAAAATATCTCTGTAATAAAAATGTTGGCAAGAGACCCAGGTTTACATTTAAACTGTTAGAAAATTACTTTGACTTAAAGGTAAAAGATCTCAATGAGAGGAAAAGTTAAATAAAAAGATTATGTTATCTTGAATTCTCAATGGAAGCTATCATCCTACATAATTTATAGCAAGTTTTTCTTTGATCTTTTATATTTACAGAGGGTATTACTAGTGAATGCAAATTTTAAAGCTAAAGTACTCCCATTAGTTCTACAATTTATACTTACAGTAATTATTTGGATTTAGTTCATCCTGAGTGAATGTTGTGGTAACAAACTGGTCATTAAAAAATAAGTTGTACATGCTTCTACATGTACTTTCAAAATCTGCCTACAAGGTTTCCATCTCAATATCTGGATCAGATTCTGTAGTTATGACAAGCTTGCAGTTAACTGAAAATGGAATAGTCACTATTTTAAGCTAACAAAGTACCTGATTCTTGATCTTCATGTCATTTAGGTTTCCACTTATCTGGTATCCTTGGGAACTCTGACCTACTGGGCTTACACATCTGTTGCTGTTTTTAAATTACCAGAGTAGTATGCCAGCAGAACAATGAAGCTTGCAGTTGAAAATGTCCAGTTCTACTTGATAAATTGAAACAAAAAAAATTCTTAAAAGAACTAAATACTTTGACCCAGACTTGGCATATGGGCAAGAAAATTAATAAAGTCATATCATTCCATCACTGAGAAGCACAGACTGGTAAATTCCACAAAGTACTATTTCCTACAGGCATGTCTGGAAATTAGTCTTAGTTTTCATAGACAGTTATCAGTCAGAGGAAAATCACTTTATCAGAGTACTTAATTTACATCAGAATGTTAACATTAAAGACAAATTTGCATGTATAAAAGACTGGAGTCTTCAAAAAATTGAATGAGGCTTCTGTGCCTTTATTTCAAAGAAAAAAAAACACAACGAACATTAATGACCCTGTCCATTTTCTAGTTAGTGCAGACTTTTGGTGATTCTTTCTACTCAGATGTCTGGCATGGATTTTGTCAAGCAGGAAATGTCTGACTTTAAAGGTGCCATTAAAGGAACTGAAACTAAAGGAAAACTGTCTTAAAATCCTTTCACTTTCACTCCTTGTTACAGCAGAGTAGTGTCACGACTCATCCGGGTATAGCCCTGCTCAGATGACAATATATGTATTAACAGCTACATCAGTTATAGACTCAATCTAGCTCATGACATTGGACGCCATAGCAATTCAGCTGCTTTGTACCTGAAGCGCATGGTCATATTGTTCTTTGGAAATTTATGTAGCCAAAAAAGTCTTAGAAAGCATAAATCTTCGATTTGAAAATTAGAGTCCATAATCTCCCAAACCTTTATGCATGAGAACACAGTTCTCTTGAATGGACTTCAGAGACTACAGCATGGGATATCAGACTTTGTGGTTGCACAATTATTTGCACAGCCCTGAAGAAGAAGCAAAATGCAACAGAACAGGAAAGTAGGAAAACATGTCAGATTCTGCCTGAAAACCTGCTTTAGTTTCTATTTAAACTTTTGATATGCCATACTATTTTTTGAGATTCATTGGGTTTCCCTTTCTAACAAACAATCTATGCTAGTGAAACTGGAGAGAAAAATATCCACATTATCTGTTAAAGATTTCCTCTGTATTAATAGCCATTCAGTATCCCTTGTTCTATGCTGGATACATATTTAAAAACATTAACTTTTATAGATAGCTTGACTTATCTTTTAAATCAGTAGCCCTATTTGCAAATTGCATTTCTTTTTTTAAAACTGGATAAAATAAAACATTCACAGGGGAAATACTGATAGCTGATTGTGTATCACTGTCCCAGTTTGCAAATTAGATGTACTCCATCTTTTTCATAAGTAATGAGCACTTGATTCTAACAAAACAAGTAAATTTTTACTAATTATGAAGAGTAGGATAAAATGTAGTATATGGCCCAAGTGTTACAAATAGCATAACAGTAGAACAGAGAGCTAAACTCAGTAAATTGTGCCAAAATGGAACTGTTTAACTCCTCTGGATTTAGATCTCACCAAGGCAGTGAGGTGTGACTCCTTCACACCTGCTAAAAGTATCTCCGGTGAGGTCTAATTGAGCACAGTCCGATTCCCAGTTCTTCAGCTCTGCCGCAAGCTGGGCGCTGGAGTGCATACAGAGGTTCTCTGGAGGCTGCTGTGTTACAAATTCACACAGTAGGGTCCCAAAGGTGTCTACTAAATGGTCAGGTTTGCACTTCAGACTAAAGACCTTGGAAATACATTTGTCATTGTCTCAAACTTTTGGCCAAAATTTGAGTTAATTGTTTCAGCATTCATTAAACTAGCTTAAAAAGTATTCTAGCATAATTTGAATGTTTTCTAACCTGGCTACTTACTGCTTTGTCAAGATGTAGGCCACAAAGTTTGAGACATTATTTTGAGCACTTTATTGTGTGAAATGCAGGTTTTATTTTTTATTCAGATTAATATACTTTAACGCAAGCAAATTTCTTACTCTTTGCTAAGAAGCGTGTTAGTTTCCAACTTACAGCTGTAACATGGTGCTCAGTATCAATAGTCTTTTCTTTTCCATTTCTGGAATCATAAATGTAATGAGTGTTTATGTATACTGTGACAGTATTGCCAAAACATCTTATGAAGTATTCTTGTGGTTTTGCTGTAGAAAGTGCAGAAGGGGAAGAAACAATAATAATAAAAATAGGAACAGGGTTGCATATTTAAAATGCCTGGCAGTCGTCTAGCAATACTCTCCACAGTATGTGGGATAGAAGTAGCAATAGGCTAGTGCCAGGACTTTGGTCCTATTTCTCTCTTCTGATAACTCATCCAGGAAGAAGAAATGACTCATATAAGTAGCTTCCAATCAAATTATTGCCTGACAAGTTGCAGAACCTGATTTGTACCATCTAGTCTTCATAGCTCCCAAAAAGAAATGAACCTGATAACTACAGCAAGCTTTAATAGATCAGGGCCAATTCGGATTTTGAGGAGTAGAGGGAATCGTCTTTTTTGAGTTTTATTTTTAAGCCATAAGATCAACAGGAAGGATATGGAAAGCATTGCAAGCCATTAGTTGAATGCAAGAGAGACACTGCACTAATTTGCACATTTATATTTTCTTACACCCAACCATCTAAAGCTGGAAACTAATCTAGGTGTGGCCTCAAAAGTGTTGAGCAGAGGAGAATAATCACTTCTCTCAATGTACAGGCTAAGATTTTGTTAATGGAGCCCAATATGCAATTACATTCCATCACTGCAGCAGTGCACGTGTACTGGTTGACCACCAGAAGCCCCAGCTCCTTTTCTGTGGATGTGCTTGGTATCCTGTCATTGGTCCTGCCTATAGCAGTGCATAAGAGCGGTCTATCCTGGGTGTGGGACTTTCCATCTCTCTGTATTGAACTTCATGAAGTTCCTGTCAGCCCATTTCTGCAGCCTGTTAAGGACCCTCTGAACAGTAGCTCTACCTTCTAGCATACTGGTCGTTCCCCAGTTTGATGTGACGTTCAAAGTTGTTGAGGGTACCTTTTTTGAAAATAGGCATAACATTTACCTCTTCCTAGTCACCACTGACCTTCATTGAATGTCAAGGTCTTTCAAGGAGGATAGACAGCAGCCCTGCAATTACAGTGCCTATCTTCCTTAATATCCTTGGATGAATCCTGTCCAGTTCCAAATTATTAATGCCAAATAATTTGTAGACTCTCTTCTGCTAGGCCTTGGAAGTAGGTTTCATCATGTGCTATGCTGGGGAAAGTAAATAAGATGAAAAGTTTAAAAAGTGAGGCTTCCAGCTCTCAGAGGATAGAGACATCTGAACTGTGTGATCAAAGTTCAGTTTTCATCCTAAAAATAGGATATATAGTACGGATTAAAAGAGACAGTTATACAAGATCCTTAGTAAGCATCTTTGTAAATCTTAATGACTATGAAGTGTCTGTCTTGTATCTGAAGCAGTAATGTCAAAACTCTGATGTGACATAGAAGAAGCATTCATCACAGGACTATGCATTGCTGTTTCTCTCTTCTCTTCAATGTTGTGAACTGAGACATCTGGTGCAGGAACTGGTGATTCGTGTGGGCCTAGAGGGTAGGACACCCTCATTAAGGGCCAGGGATCTGTCAAGATTTCCCACAGTTTGGCCTAGAAACTTCCTTGTTGCTGAGACTCCTTCCTGATAGACTTTCAAGGTGCCCTGGGCCCTCAGGAGCTTTCTAGATATGCTCAAGAGAGTGTTGGGTATCCTCTGGTTGTGATAGTTTTGCCAGGGAATTTATGGCAGAAATTGTTCTTCTGCATCTGTCTAAAGTTCTTCTTTAAATGACTTTTAGGAAATAAAGGTTTTTATAGAACCTTTGCTGATTCTCAGATGAGAAACTTCTCACCTATTTTGAAGGGGACGATGCTGTAGTAAGATCCTACAGATCTATTTTTTAAAAAATATTTTTAATGAGGATGGGAAACAGTATGAGTATACCTTGTTTTCAGTATGTCAGGTTCTAGAAACTGCTAAATTGTTGTATTCCTTGAACTGCATTCACAAAAGGGATTCAGTCTAACAATGTTAACATTACAGAATTACGTGGCATTCTGCATTTTACACAGTTATTTCAGGTTGAAATGCAAAGCACTCAGGATAATAAATAATTTAGAAGTGGAAACATGTTAATTTAATGAAATAATCAATATATATATGACATGTAAATTTAAAATATTAGCAGACATCCAGGCTGGCCTCCCACTTGGCTCACTGCAGCTGTATGTATGAGTCAGCTCCATACATTATTATAAATCTTTTTAATTAGTGTTTCTTTAAGGATTCCTGAGGTTCCGAGCTAAAAGAAGACCATAGATTGATTGAATCTTTATCCCTTGGCATAAATATCTTAACAGGAACCAAAAAAGAAGATCAGAAGTGAGACATGTATAAGAACTGCAGGAACAAAAATTACCAAGGTCAAAAGAGCTAGCACTTGCAAAGTCAGATTGTATAAGCAATCATTCCACAGAGTTAATCCAATTTTGAGACAGTCTGATCACTCGTAGTTAAGGATACTGATAAATTTGCAAGACTCCATCTCTGCTAAACTTTACTTCCAGGAATATTCTACATTTTGGGGTTTGCACGAACATTTGAGAGAAACTATTGGCAGGCTTTCCGGGTGGGTAGAAACTCACTGGCACCACACTATTATGAAGAACGGCTTAATGAAAGCACAACTGCAACCTCTCTCTGAGGAGAACAGATTTAAAAAGGACTTTTGTTGCCTTTATTCACCAGAAGGAGCAGAATCAGCCAATCAATGAACCAGAAACTACATATCTGATTTAAGTTCTGTGTTAGGTCTCTTAAATAATTCCTTCAAACAATAAAAAACAGCTTAGATCTGGTGAGTGGAAAAACAATCCTTTGATGTCAATCTTTTCTCTCGGAAAGATGAGCTTGACTTTTCTGAGGGGCAGGAGGGAGAAGGTAAATTCAGGTTCAAAAATAAGTGTAGAGTGTGGCACACTACTAGCTTTTCTGATGATGTTCTACTTAAATCTGTATTTTAAAACATTTTATGAGGTTTCTCTGTTAATAGTATAATACAATTATCTTCCTAGATATTTGGAAACCTAGAGATTTATTTGATTAGAATGGCACTTTTAACTTTAATTAATCTGCTCTACAATACTGTAAGTAATATATCTATTGTTATAATTACGTTTTTTTGGAAACATCACTTTCTGTCATGAAACAAATCTTGCAGGTAGCGGAATGTCACTTTAACCATGAAAATATGTAGCTAATAACAGCCAGTCCAGGTTCCAAAATTAAATTTTGGTATATTTCATTAATAAACTTTGTACATATGCAGAAGTAGAAACCTACAGGAAATAATTCAAAACTATTTTTCAATCACTTGCAATTATTTTCAAAAGCAGCTTTTTTTGCTGTTATTAAGATGCTTATCCTGAAAGTCTTTATTGGCTTTGAAAATATGTATGTTAATTTTGAGCATTTTAATTTTCAATTACTGTTTTTTAATCTTTTTTATAGATGGTTAAGTAATGTAAAATTAAAACAAACCTGCATTTTTGAGTGAAATAAAATAATTCAGACTTACTCAGCTTGATTGTTTTTCCTATTTCTTTCTCCTTCATTATGCCAAAAAACCCCTCCAAAATAATATCTCAAAATTAATTTTCAAATCAGCTGCCCCACAAAATAATACTTCTTACTTGCATTTCAGTAAGGACATTTCAGTAAAGACACCCCCCCCCCCTTTTTTTTTTCTTGAACTAGTGCAAGATAATAATTGTAAAGTGACATGCCTTCTGTCAAGCCCTGTTAAAAGGAAGGAAGAAATTGTGGTGGATACTTTTTTTAAAAATAATACACTCTAACTAACAAATTTTAAACTGTATAACTGCAGATGTAGAAAACTGTGTTAGTTTGTTAATGTCCTTTCAATAATTCATTGATAAGATGGTACTAAACTAGTTTAATATGGAGATTGCTTTGGAAGTAACAACTTCAACACGCCTTTTTACATGAATTGGTAAGCAACAGTAGGCTAACTCTTGGAGGAGTTCCGATAATCTGTGACTTCTTATTATTGTTATTTGGTCATGTATGCTATGTAACGTGTGCTACTTGAAGGCTTTTCTAGATCTACAAAAGGGTTCTACCTTCCCTTTATTCCTATAAATCAGACCCCCAAAGTCTCTTAGTAAAAATCTGTGGAAAGCCTAGTTGTATCACACTGTTGCAGTAGTTGTGGTCTGGGTTTTGGGGTGTTTTCTGTAACACGCACCTTTCTTCATCTCATTCCCCATTCAGTAGTGATTAATTTTCATTTTGCATTTGTCCTTGTTCATACAATAACACTATATGAATTGTATAGTATTGTAAGAGTGAATTTTAATTAATGACTTAGTCATCTGAAATTTCATTTCTTCAAATAAAGGATGTACAGGGCTTTTTTTGTCCAGAGGGGATGATATCTCCTTAAAAACCAAACTAATATTAATGAATCTAAGATAGTATTACACACATCCAAATTTATGATTCAGCATTCATTTTCAAAAGTGACAGCTTCAAAATATATTTCAATTCTGAACTCTTTGTTAAGAAAATTAAAAGAGAATGCCTCATTTTTAATTGCAGCAATTAGCAGTTAAAAATATGAGCAAAGTCTAAACTTTAACATTAGAATGACTAATTACCTAATGTCCCATTTTTACTGAGCGTTATATAGCAATTTAATTGCTTTGTAATACTTGTGAGCTATATTTTCAGAATGATTTTTTTTACTTCTTTGCTTGATTTACATAATTTTGCATAGTGTAGGTTAGGGTTCATGTTCTTCCATAGTTTTTTTTTTTTAATTCCTTATAATATCAAGCACTGAGTTAGATAACTTCAGCTGATTCATGCTTTTTCTTTTTTAGTTTTGTATTATGATCTATATTTGGGCCTATTAATCTTTCACCAAGTTAATTAAATAATAATTTGAATGAAAAAAAAGAAAAGGCAGGGATAAAATCATATAGAATTTATATACAGTTTCAGTCTTAATTAGTTGTTTTGTGCAAGCTAATACATGTTCACATTTTCACATATGGGTCTTTGAATTATCAGTGCCCGTAAAAACACAAGCTAAGTAGAAGACGTGTAAGTTTAAAACTGGAGTTTTACACTTGTATTGGCTTTGTGTGGCAAGGTTTTGGTAGCGGGTGGTGGTGGGGGGTGTTACAGGAGTGGCTTCTGTAAGAAGCTGCTGGAAGCTTCCCCTGTGTTTGAGAGAGAGCCCATACCAGCAGGCTCTAAGCGATAGTGGTAACGCCTCTGTGATAACATTTTTTAGAAGGAAAAAAAAAGTTAGGACAGATGGAAACGTCAGCCAGAGAGAGGAGTGAGAACATGTAAGAGAAACAACCCTGCAAACACCAAGGTCAGTGCAGAAGGAGGGGAAGGAGATGCTCCAGGCGCCGGAGCGGAGATTCCCCTGCAGCCCATGGTGAAGAGCATGGTGAGGCAGGCTGTCCCCCTGCAGTCCAGGGAGGTCCACGGTGGAGCAGATATCCGCCTGCAGCCCGTGGAGGACCCCACGCCAGAGCAGGTGGGTTCCCGAAGGAGGGTGTCACCCCGTGGGAAGCCTGCGCTGGAGCAGGTTCCTGGCAGGACCTGCAGATCTGTGGAGAGAGGAGCCCACGGAGCAGGTTTTCTGGCAGGACTTGTGACCCCATGGGGGACCCACGCTGGAGCAATGTGCTCCTGAAGTACTGCACACCGTGGAAAGGACCCATGCTGGAGCAGTTTGTGAAGAACTGCAGCCTGTGGGAAGGACTCATGTTGGAGAAGTTCATGGAGGACTGTCTCTCATGGGAGGGACCCCACGCTGGAGCAGGGGAAGAGTGTGATGAGTCCTCCCCCTGAGGAGGATGAAGCGGCAGAAAATAATATGAACGGACAGTAAACCCCATCCCTGTCCCCCTTTGCCGCTGGGGAGGTTGGTAGAGAATTTGGGAGTGAAGTTGTGCCTGGGAAGAAGGGAGGGGTGGAGGGAAAGTGTTCTGAGATTTGTTTTTATTTCTCATTACCCTACTCTGGTTGATTTGTAATAAATTGAGTTAATTTTCCCCAAGCTGAGTCTGTTTTGCCCGTGACGGTAATTGGTGAGTGATCTCTCCTGTCCTTATCTTGACCCACAAGCTCTTTGTTATATTTTCTCTCCCCTATCCAGTCGAGAAGGGAGACTGATAGAACAGCTTTGGTGGGCACCTGGCGTCCAGCCAGTGTCAACACACCACAACACTTAAGGCTAAAATGTTACACTTAGAAAAATTTCATAAAGCAAATATATTTTAGAATGTTTCTTTTGAATTGATCTTTATTCTTTTCACAGATACTTTTGGTGGTAATGAGCAAATGATAAACATTCAGATCAGTTTTCTTCTACAGAAATGGACGATAATAGGCAATTAAAAATGTGAGAAACTCCACAAGGAAAATTAAGGTTCCTGTGTCCAAATAGCAAGTGGAACATTACATGAGGTAGAATAGTATGCTGTTCTAACTTGGGGATGGTTACACATTTTGATATTAATAGCTCCTGAAAAAATTACCTTTTTTTGTACAATTTAAAGTGTATAAAAAATTGCAAAGCTAGAAATAGAAAGAAACACTTTTTACATCCAATCTAATCTCAGGCAAATTCTGCTTTGTAGATTACATCTGTCTTTATTTAGAAGTCTGATCACAATCCAAGTCAGAAACTGTCCAGTTTTTGATAAATCTCCATGACAAGGTTAGAATAACTGATTCCTCAAGCTGTAATACCTAGTTCTTAACTGTACCTTGATACTTGGAGGGTGGGAAAGCAGGAGAAAGACAGAAACTTTTGGAAAACAAACATTCTTGTTTGTTTCTTAAATTTGGCTGGCATACTCCCATGCAGAGAATAAAACAAAGGTAAAAATATGGTACCAAGGCAAAAAAGATTGCTGGAAAGATTCCCCCAGTGTTATATAGCAAGGGAAGAGCATATGGCTAATTCTTTTTGTGGTCATTTTAAACTCTCTACTGATTCCCTAGGTATGGTAGTTTGGGTTTTTTTTAATTACTTTTTTTTTTTTAATTAATTGTAAGTTATGATGGGGAGTGTGGAATCTCATCTGTAAACAGAGGTGCTGGGTACAGTTCTCTATTGGGAAGATAATATTGGGCATGTACTTTGTGTGCCAAAATTCCATGAACTGTAATGAAAGCTGTATGCTTTCTACTGGCACCTAAACATGGACTGCATGGGAATTGCTTATTTTTTGTCTTCGATTATTAGAGTATCTATTCTAAAAACTGTCATAGAAATTAGGTAGAAAAATACTGTGATTATTCTAGATTGGTCAGCTTTTTTAATATAAGTAAATAAAAGAAGGGGAGTTTTCTTTTATACCGCATAAGGAAGGAAAAAAAGTCACCCCAGATTAAAATTATTAGGTTTTCATTGAAATCAGTGTATAAATGGTATGAAAATATTAAATAAAGGACTTCTTTTGTCTTAAATGTAATAAGTATCGAGGACATACTTCTACTAGCAAAATATGTAGGGTTCGTAACATCTCTGGATATTAAATTAATCTGTTATGTAATGTGTGAAAGAAGCCATACATAGACATAATTGCAAATGGATGGACATCGTAGGTCTCATGTAGGCATATGTGATCTGATCCATTTGTTGTCCAGAGGGCTGGGCAGAAGACTACTAAAATGCAAAAGACATGGTCACATTAGCACAGCTATGTTCTTGCGTTACTAAGCCCTGCCTCAAAACAGGGCTTATTGGCTTGAGCAAAGACCCGTGCTATGTAACTTTCCAATTCCGAGTTGCTTCAGTTTTAACCATCCAGTGCATCATGTGTATCTGTTAATAGATATTTAGGCCTATCATAAATGTCATAAATATCTGCAGTTATCCATTATAAATACCTGGAGTACTGTGTCCACTTCTGGGCTCCCCAGTACAAGAGAGACTTGGCATTACTGCAGAGAGTCCAGCAAAGGGCCACTAAAATTATGAGGGGTCTGGAGCATCTCTCATATGAGCAAAGGCTGAGAGAGCTGGGACTGTTCAGCTTGGAGAAGACAAGGCTCAAGTGAATCTAACCAATGCATATGAATACCTGAAGGGAGGGTGTGAAGAAGACAGAGCCAGGCTCTTTTCAGTGGTGCCCAGTGACAGGATCAGAGGCAACGAGCACGAACTGAAACACAGGAGGTTCCCTCTGAATGTCAGGAAATGCTTTTTCACTGTGAGGGTGACTGAGCACTCAGAAGCCATCTGGACATGGTCCTGTGCAACCAGCTCTAGGTGACCCTACTTGAGCAGGGGGATGGACCAGATGACCTCCAACCTCAACCACTCTGTGATTCTGTGTGTGCCTTTCATTAGGTTAGCCTTCTCGGCAGTGATTCAATCCTTGAACATCCAGCTCTGGCCCTTCCAGTCTTAGTTGCAGTGATATCCTAAACGGCATAGGGAATACATCTCTCCAGTGTTAATTCTTGTATTCTTTATAATGGGATCATCCTAAATGCATGCTAATAAGGTTTAGATGTAACAGCATTTGATGAAATATATTAAACTAATCTAGCTGTAATGAATAGAACACAGTATGCAAGGTAGATATCCTTGAAGTGTAACAGTTAATACAGTTATTTACTTCTCACCTGCCTCTGCAGAAGGTTTATTCGTGGACACTACTTATTTGCCATTGAAAGGTTTCTTGCATCTTCCTTTGAAGCATCTGGTGGGAGACATCTGTACAGACTATTGTGTTACCCATCTGGGTAGCCCTCTGCAACTTCAAAGCACGTTTCTTCTGTGATTCAGGACTAGTTGACTTGAAGTCAGTCTAAGGGGAAATATATTCTTCTATAATCCCTTGTGCTTACAGAAAGAGTTTATAGTGAAATTAGTAATGTGTCATTAAATTCATGTGAGACTTTACATTGCAGGTTTCAGAGTGTGGCATGTTAACACATTTCAGTGTGTTATAAACTACATATAGCAGCTACTGTAATTTCCTCAAGTGAGCCTTCACCATAAATCTGACAAAGATGTTTTACTTTGCTGCTGCGTGATATTTTCTTTGATTAAGAATGTTGATAATTCCTATATACCTTTAACAGAGAAGCTGATATTTTATGAAAGTGCTTCTGAGTTGACGCACATACATCAAATACAAATTGTGAAGTGACGCAGTAAGGTAATGAGTTGAGACTCATGAAGGACTTTTTTTTTTTGCCTTTTTTTCCCTTCAACAATATGATGAATTCCAACAACTAAGATGTGGAATAAAATTTTAATATCACTTGTATATAAACCACTAACATGCATGGACACAAATGTTATGACAATATATTTGCCTACAATACACTATTACAGTCTCAGCACACTGAGTGTTGTTTCTGGTCTGAGGGAGTTCTGCCTCCCCACAGCCACTCCCCTTCCCCCAATAATGCTGACTAGCTTTGTGGGAAATGGAGTAAATGATCTGTGTCAATACTTAAACCCAGAAATAATTATATTATTGCAGTAAGTATGTTGACAACAGGCATTACTGTTGTTAACAAAGACCAAAATGCAGACAAGCAGTTCTGACAATTCATGCGTAATCAGTCTCTGGAGGACCTGGCTTTTCCTGTATCTGGTTTGGATTATAAAAATGAAGCATGTTTTTTTTTTCCTACATTGAGAAATACAGAGTATGGTTTTCTCTGTATTTTACAAGTTAAAGTACTAAAAATGTAGTATATAAAAATTAGCTGTTTTAACTAAAAACTTAAATAATGTGAATTTTATTAACTTAAAAAGTTAATTAATGTGAATTTTTAACAGTGCTGTAAAATATAAAAATACTGTCCTAATTTTACAGAGGGAAAGTGGAGATTTAAAGGATAGAATTGCAGTATACAAACACAGCTAGGTAGAGCTAGGGCCAGGAGGGAAGAAGAACAGCTCTTTAAGCATAATGTCATACTTCTTGTGCTAATACTGCTGAGGTGCTTTAGGGAACTCATGGAAAGCTTTACTACACTGTGATTAGGAAGAGCTGCATTTTCTTCCGGACTGATGATCCTTAGTAAAGGACAGTAAATGCAAAAAACATAAAATGCAGTTCTTAACATTTCAGGGATGCTATCTTATGTTTGTCACTTCCACATATCATCTTGTTGAGAACTGTGGCTTGGACTTAGGAAATAATATTAATGCTCCTGTACGCATTTGACCCTCTGCTCTTTGAGTGATTCAAATAAATCATATGCTGACAGTCTTGGACAGATGTGGTAAATATTAGCCTTGCAGGAGATAGAAGTACTATGTGTGGGAGATGCTGTGCTTTCATAAAAGCTGTAAATCCATAGCACAGATGGTGAAATACAAGTAAAGGTAAAAATGTTCTCTGAACTGTCAGGAGCCTTATTGTTCCTGGTTTTTGAAAAGTAGTATGTGGAATGGCATATAAAGAAGTGGAGATGGAAGAAGTTCATGCCTAGCCCCAGAACTCAGTAATACCTTGCTATTTAAGGCATGTTTAAGAGAATGAGGTATATACTCTGTGACACAGCGGAGAAGCAGCACTGTTTAAGCAGTTGCTCTTTATCAGCAAAGCAGATTCCAAGGCACTGACCTGCACCTGTTAGTCAGACTAGCTGAAAAACAGCGGTGTGACTCTGATGGATTCAAGAGGAATTTAATCCTATTTTTCACTAGGATGAAACTGAGAAGTCTGCACGTTGTCTAGAAGAAATATTTGCTTATGAATTCAAATCAGTAGAATAAAATAACAAGTAGCATGGAGTTGTTACAAAACTTTCAAAGCAAGGAATTGAAACAAGATACCTTATATTCCATATGGATAATCTCATCATTCATTTTGGGCTTATTTTTTTCCCTGTTGTGTCTTCATTGCTTCCTTTCTGTTTTGACAAGAATTTCAATCCAAAACTTGAAGGTTTTTTTAGTTAAAATGTTTTTGAATTTAAGGTTTTGTAAAGTAAAAAGCTTTCAGCAGTTTTCTTAGGTCTGTTTCTGAGGAAGATAGTGTAAACCCTGTAATGTAGAATATCTTTTATTCTAGTTGATTTCTTAACATAGAATTATTTACAGTCTAACAGAAATTGATTACATACCAGTCTTTTCCAAGAAGCATGAATATAATAGCAATGAAAAACAAAAGTGGACTGAGCTAATAACAGCAGCAGTGGTAGCATAATATTAGCATACACTCCTATTTATAGTTTACACCACCTAGTATGATCTGAATATAGGCTTTGTTACTTAAGGTTTTCCTGAATACTGCTTTGGTACTTAAACTATTTTACTTCATTCTTACTGTTCTCAATATATTTAGTGCTGAATACATTTCTGTTAAGAAGCTTCTGCAGTCTGGCAAGTAGTATGATAAAACATTAGTGCTTTGAACATCGATCGGGCAAACAAAGCACTAGGTTCAAAAGACAAAAAGAAGAAAAGATTAGCACATCTAGAAGCAAAATTGATACCACATATCAATAAATCTGATGTGCCTGATGGATACTGATTCAGAAAGAAAGATCACACAGCTGTGGAATTTGTTTAAAAAACTTGCCACTCATCTGTTGTAAATAATAGCTGTTCTTGCTATGTGCAGATACAGGGGAAAAAAATGAAAGCACTTCTGTTTTGCAGACAGGGAATTGAGGAACAGAGGGAACTGCTGAAGTAAATTCTCAAAGCATTTGAACTAATAGGTAATTAAACAATTTAATTTTAAGGTAGAAAGGATCTTCAGCTTCCTCTGACTAGGTGGGAACTGTGTATTCTTATTTCTAAAAATAAGCTTTTAAAAATATGTGGTCAGGTATAGAATCATAGAATCATAGAATTGTTTAGGTTGGAAAAGACCTTTAAGATCATCAAGTCCAACTGTCAACCCAACACCACCATGCCCACTAAACCATGTCCTGAAGTGCCACATCTACGCATTTTTTTAACACCTCCAGGGATGGTGACTCCACCACTTCCCTGGGCAGCCTGTTCCAATGCCTGACAAACATCCCAAATATCAACATCCCAGCTTAAATGTTTCAGAATTTTGAAAATCCAGCTGGACTTGAACTTCCCTGTATGCTTGTCACATGCTTCTGACAAATCAGTGTAATGATGCTACCTTGCGTTCGCTGTACAATCATGTATACTCCAGGGAGCGGGCCAAGGGTAAAACACTGGACTGTCTTCACTTTATTTTTCTCTTCACTGAACATACACTAATGATAAAAAAACCTAAAAGCATATTCTTTTTTCTTCAGTCATACGCCCAATGTAAAATCATATTCTTGAGGTGCCTCTGAAACTGCAACAGGCATTAGATGGATTAAGTGCTACTAAGTTACCTAGAGAAAAACATTGCTTTATTCTCACACTGTCCTTTCAACTCAACTGAAAAGATCATATAACTGTTTTCATCAACTACTTTCTGAAAAGACTTCCATGAGTTAGGATGTTAAGAATTCCATATGTGCCACTCTGGATATTTCTGGGTTGACGTATGGAGCAGATTTACTAAAACTGGTTGGTTATTGCAGGCTAGCAAGTCTGTGCATGGCCAGTTCTGCTTACCTTTCCTAAATCTTTCCACATTCATTACTTCTTTTCACATGTAAGGCACATCCCCTTGGCTTTCTTTTCTCTAATATAAATGGAGAAAAACATGTACATTTTAAAAAGAAGCAGAAGCCTATCAAAAAGAAAACACTCCAGTGCCCACAATTCTCCCCTCAGGGACAGGCTGAGAGGAAGAATGAATTGCACATGAGAACTGTTAGGGTTTGGTTTTGTTTAATGCAGTGGAGGCAGACACTGGAAAGGGTGGCATCAAAATCCCAAACAAAATGAAACCTATCACCGAGCTATCAGGCAGTTGTGTGGAAATTTACATTGCTATGGTTGTATTATGCCTGTAGATAAGAGTTAGCATCTAATAGCTGCTATTTTCTTCTTTAGCTGACACAAAATGCTGTATCTTTCTTTTTTTTTACCTGCTTATATGCCATGTAATGGCTGGGAGAAAGTCCAAATATAATACTCATCTGCACTCTTCACATTGCTTCCTGCAGCACTTAATACATGCAAGTTATTGAATTTAAAACATAAATATCTCCAAATCAAGTTTCTGTAGTATTTGAATTCCTTTTCATTTTCAATAATGAAATATTAAGAAATATGCCTAAATGAAATATTAAGAAATGCAGCTAAATTTAAGCACTGGTGATGCAAATCTGTTTGAAGAATGTGTTTATCACTTCTTCAAGGAGTTGAGGGGTTTGGTAGCTTCTTTTGCATGTTTTCTTCCTCCTTTGCTTTATGAAGGTCTTTTACAACCAAGATATGAGGGTGGTGAGGGAAAAGAGAGGTGGAACTTGGTGTAGATGAAGGCAGAGCAAGATCTCAGACCAGCTGTCATCCCAACTAAAAAGCCATTATAAGTATTCCTGGGCATTATTTTCATGATAATTAACTCAGGCCCCCTCCACCCCTCCAAGAAATAAGTGACTCCCATTAATCCCTGAAGAATCTTTGATCTATTATTTACAAGTATGGTCTTTTGTAGAAGAAATGAGAAACTTTCTCTTCTTCCCTTTCTGTCTCTTCCTCCCCTCCTGTCTTCCTCCTGCTGGAACATTTTGGCTGGGTTGCCAGCCAGAAGTAGGCAGGAGCCTGCTGACTGCAGGCTTCTCTTGGACAAGTGATACAGCTTGCTTTAAACACACTACTACCCACAGTTGAGCCAGGCAAACAGATGGAAAAAGTTTAAAATAAAGCTGCGTAAGCTCCAGTGAAGCAAAAATTATATACTTTTAAAAGTTTTGTTAGCTTTCTACAAAAATGGCACCCCAGGGAAGGTTCTGTCACTGAATTTTATAGGCCAGGTGTTTGCCTGAACAAAAGCAGAAAGAAAGAGATTTCTTTTTTTCTTAAAAGAGGGGGGAGTTTGCATCTTTCTCTATTATGTGAATGCTTTCACAGAAGAAATCAACAGGGGTCCCAAAATGCAACTTTAAAACCAGCTTAAAAGGCTTCTTTAAAGTGAGTATTTAAATATTGTGAAGGTTTATTTCCAGTTTCCATTTCTCCTATATTTTTTCTGTCATAGAATAATAGTTTTAGTTGCTTCTGAAGTGCTTAAAATTACTTTTAAGGAGAGTTTTAAATGACAGTAGATTTTTTTTTTCCTCCTTCACTTTAGTCTTCTGGATATGTTTTAGAGAAAGATTTCAAAGTGAAAATGAGTAGGTATGAAACTGCAGTTATTTACAGTGATTCATTGTTTTTTCCTTATTTTATATTTTGACCTGGTTCTTTAGTTTCATCATACCTACTGAAGTCTTTGGACTGTGGCAAAAGCATACCATTGAAAACAGTACAGCTGCTCATAATGCATAGACTTAAATGACCAGGAGCAGTGCTGGAATGAATGAGTAGCTTATTTGAGTCAAGAGAAAGACAGCATTTTTCTATGCAAAAATAGATGTAAATTGAAAAAAAATGTGGAGGAGATCTGTTCTTGTCAAACCATTGATTGAGTTTGTATTTTTTTAAATCAATACTGCATAAGAATAAGTGAGTGACTTGTAGAATTTGGTAAATGGATTTCCATTTCATCAAAAATCTTCTGCTAATTGTATAGGGATACTGCTGCAACATAGGTTAGATATTTGTGATGCTGTTTCAAAAATTGAAGCTTTTTAAACACGTTTCTTTCTTCATGTGGTCTAAATGTGATTGCTTTACTCATCTAAGTAGACAAAATTGACAGCAGTGGAAACACCACCTTATGAAAGGTAACCACAGTTTAGCTGGTGGCCTCCTCTTGATAAATAATCAAAATAACAGTTGGTTTTCCCCAGTAAGCATAATTATAACTTTCTCCATATTAGTCTTCCCATAGCTATTAGAAAATATCCAGTGGCTGGCATGTAAGTACAAATACATATGGTCATCTTTTCCCAAGAGTGATGTAACAGTGGTTAAATGTTTAGTTCTGACTGACTGATTATAAAACTCTGCACCACTAAGGCTCTTGAAGCAGTCAGTGTAAGTCAATTTTCTTTGCTTTTTTTTTTTTTTGGTTCAGTATTCCTTCTGGTGCAAATAATAGGATAAAGCTTGTGTGGAACAGAATTATGATTAAGAGAACTATTAAGGGATAATGTTTGACTGGAGCAGGCTCTATAATTTTGTTGTTATTCTTTTTCCATAGTGAGATTTTTTCTGAAAAATATTGGAAAATAATTTTTCTTGTCCTACGTAAATAACAAATCTTTTATATTTTTTTTTATTTTTTAGGTTTTAGAGCTTTAAAACTAGTTGAATAATAAAGCATTCTGTTTTGAGTTTGCAAAATAAAACACAACATTTCATTTATCTGGAAACTGAAAAAAAAAACACTGAAGGCTCTTATCTGTCCCAAGAGCTTTTAGTCTAATGTTGTTCGTGTAGAAATTTCTGAGGCCATATGGGCACAGTAGGTTTCACAGAATCAGTTTCAATTTCCATCTATGTCTAACTTATTGCTACGCACAGTTGTAACTTGAAAGGCAAGAAGGCTCATTTAAGGTTTTCAAAAGTTATCAAATTTCAATAGATTTCTAATAGCAAGTTGTAAAATTTCTGTACTTGGATGAAATAATATTGCTAATGATTGTGAGGTTTATGTCACAGACGTTAAATACCTGAATTAAAAAAATATATTTCATCCTTAATGAATACTTACTTTTTCCTCCCTCCACCTCCCAAACCTTACTGCACCACCCCTGGTGTCTTTGCAAGCTTGATGTGCAGGTGCTATATAAGCATGTTTAAATCCCTTTGCTTGCATACACAGAACATGAGGCAGTTATTCAACTGCATATCTGCAGGTCTTTCAGTAATCAGAGCTGGAATGTAGATGTAGATTTCCCCTTGCAAAGAGAAATAATTTGAATAAAATCTTACATGCCGTACTCTAACAGAGTCAGAACTGTTTGATGCTACTTGCTTGTCCTGTTTTCAGCTGGGATAGAGTTAATTGTCTTCCTAGTAGCTGGTACAGTGCTGTTTTGAGTTCGGTATGAAAATGATGTTATAACACACTGATGTTTTCAGTTGTTGCTAAATAATGTTTAGTCTAAAGTCAAGGATTTTTCAGCTTCTCCTGCCCAGCCAGCGAGAAGGCTGGAGGGGCACAAGAAGTTGGGAGGGGACACAGCCAGGACAGCTGACCCAAACTGGCCAAAGGGGTATTCCATACCGTGTGACGTCATGCCCAGTGTATAAACTGGGGGGAGTGGGGGGATCGCTGCTTGGGGGCTAACTGAGCATTGGTCGGTGGGTGGTGAGCAATTGCATTGTGCATCATTTGTATATTCCAATTCTTTTATTATTATTATTATTGTAATCTTATTAGTGTTATCATTATCATTATTAGTTTATTATTTTCTGTTCTATTAAACCGCTCTTATCTCAACCCACAAGTTTTACCTTTTTCCTTCCAATTTTCTCCCCCATCCCACTGGGTGCGGGGGCAGTGAGTGAGCGGCTGTGTGGTGTTTAGTTGCTGGCTGGGGTTAAACCACGACATTGCTTCACAGGTTAGTTTGGTATTTAATGAGGGAAGTAAGTAAGTAAGTTGTGATAACACCCTGGAGATCTGGGAAATAGATCCTGGGACGATGGTATTTCTTTTACATAGTGATCTGTTCTAAGCTCTTGCTTTAAATACAACAAATGTCTTTCATAGCCACCATCAGTCTTGTGACAGCATTTGCTAATAATGATGTGTAAGCAATAGTGCACACAGTAAATGAGGTTTGTATTAATGACAAACAAACATAAAAGGGACTTAAAATTTCATATTACAGTTTTTGACAGGTGTTCAAATACAGGTTAGAGTTACACGAGTCCCATACATTATGATAGGGAAGGCTTTTCTTATTAAATTTCCTCCACCATGTCTTTATCTTCTTGAGCTAAAATACTACAATAATTCCTCTTAGCAACATTACTGCATAGGTGCCTACTCAGATTTTGGTTTTAGCTCCTGACTAAGGAACTGGCAAAGTTGAACTTTACATGCAAGAACTGAATTTCCTTTGAATTTCTTACAGGAATTTAATTAAACAATTATAGTTCCTTTTGGCAGGAACTATTCCTTTCAGATGTGTTCTATGAACAGTTACCATGGTTGGGTTTTTTATATTGTACAAAAATAGTATTCATTTCCTTGCCTCTAAACTCAGGAAATACTTAAATTTTTTTCTCTTTACTTTGCTCCTTTACCTCTCTCGCAAAGAAAAAAATTGAGTTAAAGGGGTCTTAATCAAATATTGCTGAGTTCTTACAACAAGTTAGTGTAAGAAGTTACATACTTCCATTTAGCTCCAAGCAGGGGATAAGGGCTTCATGTAGCTGCATCTTAATGATACAGGATTGTAATTGAGATGGCAAATCCACTTTGCCTTCTGCAACGAGAGTTAGTTAACCTGTAGAGCCTCTCCTGCCTTGATTAATGGTAGTGTATTTTGTTCTGGTTATATCAACTCTACTGACTTATTTTAACCTCCATCTGTTGTCCATCTTACTGAATCCTGTTGCGTCAGTTCCTATTTTGATATGGGATAAAGTGCTTTTGGCTTCTTAGATGAAAGAGGCTGTATCCCATAAAAGCCAGGTACTTCTGCTGATTCCTTTCATTTTTTCCAGTTTCTTTTCATAGAGAAAGGAAAACAAAATGGAAAAATGAGTCATTCAGATCTCAACAGCTCTTCCTAAATTTTCCCTGTTGAGCCAACACAACATATCTCACAGCTAGGGAGCGATATCAAATAAACAGCCACCTAGATTTCTTACCAAGGGCTACATTTTACTTCACAAATATGCATGCAAAGTTTGTGTCTGTTATAATGCATTTCAATCCTAATTTTAATATCTGATGATTTTGGGTTCATGGTGTTGGTGTTTTAAGTTTGGTATCTCAGAATGTATGTTTGCAGCAGCTGAAGCATTTGGGAATGGGAAATTCTGGCTCCATTATACATTAATAACAAAACTTTGACTACAGTGGGATAAAGTTAATTCCAGTCTCTTGCATGGGGCTTGTATGATATGTGGAGGTTCCTGATTAAGTGACTAAGTGACATCTGAAACTATATTTTTATCTACACAGAGGAAAACCTGGTAAACATTGTAGATTTATTTATGGGTGCTTATTTTAAAAGTTGATCCAAAATAAGCAATTTCAAATTAGGAAATAAGTTAGATGATAGATGTATTTTTCATGTCTCCTGCTTTTAGGAATTGCTAATACTGGTGTCTGTAACCATAGCTATCACCTAAGACGCCTTGACTATTTTTAGTGGAGGTACAAGTTGTATCACTGTATTTTGAATTGCCAGGTAGTGTTGCCATTACTGAAACAATATACACTATGTAACAAAACAGTCAGATTTCCAAACTCTTCCTGATATCCAGAGGCTACTCATGATTTACATTTAAAGAGCTCTGTGGAAATAAAAAAAATAGAGCAATATATCATATGTCAAATTGAGTTTGGACACAGTCTGAAGCAATTAGGATTACTTCAGTTAATAAAAAGGACACTCTTGAAGACTGATATGGTGTAAGGGTATTAATTTGAAGTGGAGATTATAACTTTATTTTGACATATGCTGAGTATTAGCCAGACATATCACAGAAAAAGAAGTTCTGGGATGACAGCCTGCAGTCTGACTGAGCATCTGCCTGAAGCATTCTGTAGCAAATTCCAGATTCTAACATCTGTCCAAAAAAGAGGTAAGGTGGTTTTATTATTAAGGCACTAGATGGGTATTTACAGTTCTTTTTTACTTATTAGTTCTGATAATAAAGAACTAAAAAGGAAATAGAGTTATGGTGAGGAGCAGAAGAAAGTTTATTTTCCATGGCTTGTCCTGGATTATCACTTTCTGTTTCATTCAGTTTTTTCCAGGGCAGTGGTAGCTGTGCTGTACCTATAAAACTCATGCCAAACACAACTCTGCCCTTTTCAAATCTTTTAAAACTCCTGCCCAGAAAAACAGAGAAGGCCACCCAAATACATCATCAAGGGACTTACCTTCTTAAGATTTTCTGTAACACAGTCTACGTACAATGATGTTCAATAGGGGAACACTGAACGGCTTAAAAATCCATGGAGAAGTGGTATGGCCAGGAGATGACAGAGCAGGCCTCTCTTCTAGGCAAAGATCTGTTTGCTCTCTGCAGCGCATACCATTTAGCGCATGTACAGATTTAACGGAGTGTGCAGGGCTTGTTCTGCAGGCTGTTAAGACACCAGTCCTTTGCCAGGATCAATGTAGCTAGACTGAGTTAGGCTGACTGAGAACTGGGCCATATATACATACACTACCGTTAGTTAGAATTACAGTAGAGAAATGAATGCAGAATATGTAAAAGGGATGAATTACATGATTAGGTATTTGTAGTGTGGAAGAAAGGAAGTTTTTTACAGTTAGTTTATAGAATGTGGTGCCTAAAAACACAATCAACCAAAAAGAGAAGGAAAAAGAAGGGGAGGGGAATAGGGAAGAAATCAACTGAAATTCGTTTTACTAGAAGCTGCTTGTTAAGTAAAAATTCTTGTATACAGACAACTCTCCCTCAGTAAGACTTTGTATTTTCTTAACCTTTCTCATTTTAAAAAGTTCATTCATGTAAGTCTATTAAATGATAAACTCTTCCGGAAGTGCACTGTTAGAATAAACCTACGAAAAAATAGTGCTAGGTACATAACTGGTCTTTTTGAGTTCTGTAGGGAGACAGTTAATTGACAAATGGTTTCTATTGATTAATTGAAGAGAACAAAAAGAACAACATGGGACGAATTACTTCATTACTACTGATCTGCTTTTTTTTTTCTTTTCAGATTATTTTTCTTTTTTTGCCACAAAGAAAGAGATAAAAATACATAACTAAATATCTTATTGTTGATATTCCCAGACTATATGGGGCAAGATTAAAATGCAAGAGAGTAAGTGAAAAAAAGAATTGAAAGTCAATTTGTTCACTAGTAGTTAATTCATTAAGGTTGACCTTCTTGTAGGTCTTTTGTCAACATTTTTTGCCTTCCATCTGTGCAGCCACTGCTGCATAACATCCTAATAACTTCAGTGAGTTATTTCAGAGATACATTTTTTCTGACACACACTGCCTCAGGCTTCTCCTGAAAGCATCATTCTCCAGATTTTGGCAATCACTTAGTGTCTATCATTCTTTTCCATCCTTCCAGTCTTTCTCTTTGCCTTTTGACTACTTTCCAGGCAGCTGTTTTCATTGTCTGCTCATAAATTCATCTCCATTTGGGAAAATGCATCAAGTTTGCAATAGATCAGTCCATTTCCAGCTCACTGACATCCTTTGTTTGCAACAGTAAGTCTCACTGCTTGCAAAATGCAAGGAATCATATGTGACTCATTCATGTAGTATTTGTCAACTTTTCTTCTTAAAGCACTTGTCTGATAGATCTTTTCCTCAAGGCAAATGTAAATCCCATGTGTTCAAGATCAGAGGAAAGCAATGTAATCACAAATTGGAAGAATAATTTGCAGATGGAATGTATTAATTAAAAAAGGAATTTAGGTTGAGTTGTAAGCATAATTTTTAAGACATTTGCTGGATATAAAAATCATTCCTTCACACACTTAAGATCTTCAGAACAGAACTATTTAAAAAGTTCCCCAGAACAGAAAGATGCAAAGCTCGGCTCTTCGTTAAAATCATGATTAGGCAAAATATACATGGTTTATTGAAACGCAATGTTCAATCACGCAAGTGAAAAACTGGTAATCTCTCTTCTTCATATGTGAGAATGAAATGTCACAAAAGATCGAAAGAAACATTATCACTGCAAATATTGAGAACCACATTTCTGTTCTTGCAACAACAAGAATCACAGCTTCGTGTACTCGACAACATCCTGCCAATGTATTTGTCAGTATGTAGTAACATTTAAATCTTACTCTCATTATCTGTATTCTCAGGTACAGTGTGATATACAAGGAAGGAAAGGCTGAATAACTAGCTTTTTTGTTTAGAGTAATTAACTGGATGATCTAAACTACACCTCAGCCTTAGTGGTTCAATTGCTCCTAGGAATTCATTTGTGCAGCACTTCAAACAAACTCTGAGCTTGAATATTAAAGAGTGGTGGAACAGACTCTAGTTAGTCTTTGCTGTCTTCGTCCAGGAAGAAAAAATGATTCACTTTGACAGAATGAAAAAGTGGACATGTATTTTTCTTTCACTCAGAGGGAGAAACAAAGTCTCCAAAACCCCATGCTCTGTTGCCTTGGATAACTCTTGCTGTTTTTAACTTGTAAAATTGTTAAAAGTGTTTTTCCTCCCTATTTTATTTATGACTGCTTTTTTTTCTTTTTCTGCATAGTCGATACTATGCAGGCATTTCATACAACACAAACCTTTGTTCAAAGAGCAAATTAATAATCCAGACTCCCAGATGCAGAGGTGGAAATGGAAGGACAGTGTGTTTAAAGGGCATGTCTGTGTTACTGAGATTAGAGATTGTAGCTGGATAAAAAAAGTGCTGCTGGACTTAGCTTACTCTGTCTAGTTTTCTAAATAGAGCCCTGACACAAGTACTAGAGATCCCCCATATGGTGAAATCGGGAGAGTTAGGTACCTTCAAATAAGATTAGAAAAACTCTTCACTGTAAGAGTGAGCCACATACATCTAGTCAATACTCAAGTTAGTTCTGAAGTGCTCTCTGAAGTCTTTCATCTGACTTAGGACTCCAGGCAGACATTTCTTTTCATTTGATTTAAAGAATCCACTTCTGCAGATAACTGTGAACAACACTCCATTTTCTTAAATGCACTTTTTATATAAAATGTCCCACTGGCTAGAGAATTGCACAGCAAGTAGAAGCATTAGGCTGTTTTTAATACCTTCTAGGATAGTGTCACAGGCTTGAAAGCCCAAACATACCCTTTTGCTGAAGTTGTGCTATTGCATAGCTTAGAATCATAAGACAAGGAAGTGAGATGATTTTTTTTAAAGCATTACTTATTTATCTGTCTTCCATTAAGTAGTTATTTAATGCATTCTTTCTGAAACAGAAATTTCATCCACCCCCATTTAGCTAGTCTTCCCCTTCATCCTTCCCCCTCCCCTTATGCTATCCTTCACTCTTATATCAGATTCATTTTTGCTAATCTTCTGTTGCTTTGTCTAATGACAAAGTGAGGGAAGGAGTTAAAATCACAAAAATCTGGTTGTTGTGAAAGCTAATGGCAGCAATCTGCTGGTTTCACAAGATGTACTTATTGCCATGGGATTTATTTCAGCATCCACAGAGGAGAAGAAAGTTTCTCCATCTTTATTCTTAGCTTTTTAAACTTTTTAGACATTTTAAAATTTTTCTTGGAAGAAATCAAGCCTGAAATAAAATATTAACAGAATAAAATGTGAATGAAATTGTTTTGGGTAAATTAAAAGAAAGAACGAACTGGTTCTGCAAACTTTTATTGGTGATTAACCATACATAATCCTAGATTATGTAGCTATTAAAGCCTTAATAGTTACTTTAAGCACAACTACCTTGTCTCAGCTCCTGAATTTATAGAAATGTATCAAATAGATTTTCTTTATAGTAACTTTGTTTCATTTTCACTTTTTCCCCCACACAAACCATAAGGAATAGCCTTTCCTAAAAATACTTTGTTGTTATGATAGTCTATCAAATGGAGTAAAAAAGAAATACTTGATATAGAGAAAAATTGGCTATAGAAAAAGTGAAATTATTGCAGTATTTTACAACCAATTATAAAACTGAGAGATCATTTCAGGAACGGTCGTGGTGTAATCTGACACACTAAATCATCATGATAGTTCTAGAAAGGCCCTGAAGACATACTTACTTGAAGTACTTAAAGATAATAGCAACTAAAATGAAATAAAACTAACAAAACCTGAGGTCAATAGCATTGTATTTCCACTTCTCTGAATTATTTACAGAGTGACTTGCATTTTTCTGCATGAAAGATTTAATTTTAACCACTTCTTAGATAACCAGGCTTGTTACTTGGAGTTTTTGGCTATTTGTGTACATATTCTCTTAAAAATCAGCAAGATAATTATAGTTTTGGTTTGGCTAATTAAACTTCATCTTGGACTTAGACAATGCTTAGAAGTACCTGGACCATACTCAACAGAACATAAAGTAATGTCTTAAGTAGCCATATCTGAACAAAGTCTGTTTTGAATTAAAGAATAATATGTGGAAAGGATCTGAAGCATATCCATTTCTTCTCAGCAGGAGGCACTGATATTCTGACATAATAAGAACATACCTTCACCTTTCTTGCTTTCACAAAAAATTGCCTCAGCATCCTGGAACTGTCTTAGAGAAGGAGTTATCCTCATGGACAATTTTATATTCTGTCTTACTCCAAGAAGCTGTTAATTTGTATAACACCATTTTCAAAAAAGAGGCATCAGCAGACTTTATTCCCTGGCAGAGAAGTGATTTCCCCACTTCATACATAGTGCCTCTGAGGACATTCTTACGGATGCACGACTAACCAAATCCAATAGGTGTTAAGACTCAGATTTATTCTTCAGCAGAAGTTAGTTAGAAGTCTGGTAACATTTTATAAAACCACAGGCTCAATGATGTAAAGAGAATTAATACTACACGGCCGACTTAAGAATCCCCAAGATTTAAAGTGATGGCTCAAAATGCGTGTACCACTCCCCTAAAAGCTGAGGGCTCTCTCCCTCGAGGAGTTACCTCGGGCGGTGCCCTGACCCCAGGGGGAGTCCCCGACTGCAGACCCGCTGCTCCCAGGAGGACAGATTCCAACGTGTCCTCCGGTGGGACCCCATTTATACCCCTGTTGAATCTGACCTGTGGTCATTTAATTCTATTGGCCAGGAGGGTCACCTCAGTGTACCTGATGCATCTTGACTGGCCAGTTCAAATTTCAACCTGCAGCCTCCAGGGTTTCCTTCCCCTTCTCCCTTCCTGGAGAAGTTTCGTTTCCTGCTGGCGGGATGGGGGTTGGGGGGGGGGGCGTGTACTGCCACAGACATGTAGTAGAGTGTAGGACATAAATACCAAATTTTCTGGTGAGGTACTGTCAGAATACTGCTCGTATTCTATTTTATTGATTAGATGCATATACTGTAATATATTTCTTATGTAACTATATAGGCTTTATTGTTAACATTTTTTTCTTGTATGGTTTGGATTAGATAGAGAAAGAACCCACAATTTTGTTTTTTTTAATAAAAATACTTTCCAACTACTTTTTTATGTGGGTGTGAATGTGTGTGTGGATATATATGCACCCAAAACACAAGTAGTAATAAAACACTAGATATATGACTTTATATTCCTATTTTATTTGGGTTATGTGTAATCATTAAGTTAGGTAGAGGAAATTAAATCCCATTCCAAACTGTATTTTTAGTTTCTTTCTAGCTTTTGAGTGGGAAAACTAATTTATGTTGGCTTCCAAATTGACAGATAGACCATGAAACTACAGAAAAAATGGTTCTTCAAAGTTTGAGGAAAATTGGGCAAACTCCATCTGAGCTCACATCATTGAAAAAATTGCCCTCAAATGAATTGACTAGTCTAATTTTTCTGTGGCCCCTACTTTAAAATGGCACAAAACTTCTTTCACATAAATTGAGCTACCTAAGAAGTAATATACAAATGGTATTGGGAAAATATAAAAGTCAAATAAATCAAATTTAATGTTTTTCTTTTCCCTCCTCTAGTCCTAATCTAAGTGCTCATGGTTATTGAATTCTGTGGGGATGTATTTAGGCCTCAACCCAGCAAACCACTTAAACATTTTTTATTTTAGTTTAAATCATATTTATCAAGTAGGACTGCTGCCTACTAGTTGATTTACTTTCTTAAAGTGTGTGATTTGTCATTCAAGAGTTATAATTAATATTTCAAATAAAACTTTTCTTGAAATCAGTAGATTTCAAAACTAAGAGTACTTCTGAGTGCTGACATCAGCACTGTGTTTCATCCAGGAATTTGAGATATGTGTGCGTAGAGTTGGGGACCAGAAAGAGCTTTGAGACAGGAATTACCAAAAAGTAAGAGGAAATATGCATCAGGAACACCTTTACATTGTGGCAAACTTGTACTGAGAAGGAAGAAAAAACATTTCACTTTTAAAAGGCCATTATGAAGTAAATTATAATTATACATTTGTATTGAAGTTTCATAAATAGATGTGCTTTTACTTTAGAAGTACTTTGTTTTTCTTATGTTACGTATTCCAGAACAGTACCCTGTATTGAATGCAGGCTTCAGAGATGATCCACAATGATCAGGCCTCATACAGTTTGGGGGAAAAAAAAAAAAATCTCTGCTGAGACAAGTAACCTGGGTTTTATTAAGTATTCTTGTTTATTTTTGAATTTAACAAACCAGCTTGAAAGCTGAGCATTTGAGAGGGTTATATAGACTTCAGATTTTTGCGAGTAAATCCCTATGCATATAAAATGATTCAAATACTACGTAAAATAATTCAGTTCTTTTTCATGAGGAGCACTAGAACTCATGGCATATTAAGCTTACATCAAAGTAAACATACAGATATTGGCAGCCACATGAGGATTGCTAATATCATTTGGAAGGTCACTTCTGTAAAATAAGCTGATTTTAGCAATGAATAGAAGAAAGCTCACAAAGGGTATGTTTTAGATATATTTCCCTTGGGAAGGTTTGGATCAGTAGAGACTTGACTGCAAAAATATGTATGTGTAACTTTAAAAAAAAAAAGGCAAAAGGAAAAAAAATGCAGGTTGAAAGGTAAATATCTGGTTTTATATAAGGAAGTCTTCAATGTTTCTTAGATTCTCCATGATATGGAGGAATTGTACTAAATTTAGTAAATACACAGGATCCATTTCTACAGTATTATACCATTATTACTTATTAAAATTCAGCAACGTTGTGCCAGTTAGTGCAACATTTGCTCTTTCTTTCCAGATATCATGACTGGAAGAAATATCTATTGTATCAAGTAAGGAAATTATGTTGTCATTTTAACAAGTAAACTTTTATTATAATACATATAATGCCAACATGTGGGTGTACATATATATATGTATATATCTATATATGCAGATAATATCTATCTATAGATACAGGTATCTATCTCCAGTGTCTCAGTGACTACTAAAAATGTTGGAAGCATACTGTAAATACTGCAAATATGGTTCTTAGTGGTCATCCAGCAAAAGAAGACAAGTATGCCTTGGAAAATCCAAGGAAAGTGGAAAATATGTAGTTTAAAATGTTTTCATTTGATTAATTTTTTTCCCAGATGTCCAATAATTAAAGGAAAGCAAAAAATATAACTCCTAGAGGAAGAATCACAAAAAGGAGTAGAGGAAGGATCTTAGAATGAAATAATTTGTTTTGGTGCATGTAGTTCTGGAATATCATTTCAGCAGAAGGTAAAACAGGTCTGATACAAATTAGAAGGAAGGAGCAAGAGCAAAAGGTAGGAAATTTGATAAGGAGGAGAATTCAAAAGCAGACTATAGGAAAGACTGAGAAGCTTGGGCAGGTTAGCAGGAGAACAGATTACTTTCAATTCTGCAATTTTCATACAATTGTTCTAGGGCTTCCTTATCTTTTATGGAATCTAATTTTGATTTTTCACTGAATTAATCTCTTCTGTGTGGGCTTGAAATTAGACCAGTCATATAAATCATATGTTTTAGAAGAATGCATCTGTAACATTCATTTCAAATAAGAGAAATATGTATGTGTGTGCTGCAGATTTGTCTTTCAAAAAACATGCCAGAAGAGAGCATAGATAAAAGATGAAGACTCTCCTTTGAGGTTGGTGAGAGTACATTTAATGAAAAACCGGTATAAATCTCGGTGATGGATCCTTTGTTGTTTTAAAGGAAACCCAAAAATCCAGTGCCTCCAGTGCCTCAGCCCCAGGAAAGTGAAGTTTTCTAGGTACTTCATGAAAACATTGTTGACCCCATTATTAAGAGGAGGAAGCTGATGTGTATCTCTGTGTATATCAAGCCTTGCATGTGGTCTTACATTATTTCTTTTACTAAACAAGTTTATTTCTTGATCTTGGAAACCTCTTTCTGGGTTTCTTCATCAGTAAATTTCTGGGGAAGTCTCATCTACCCTGAAGATTTGGGAAGGAAGAGTGATACTTACCCTGGATCCTTCAGCTAGCAAGTTTGCTGCATGCCAATAGAGGAAAGCAGAGCAGTATACCACCAATACGTGAAAGAACTGGGATACTGTTCTTCTATTTTGGCTCCAAGGATCATGGGTTGCAGTAATGTAGTCTGGAAATGATTAGCATACAGATCTCTGTGGGCAGATCCTTATGCAGAATGGGTGTAACATTTCTGAAGAATGAAAAGCTGACTCTGAGCAGTGTTGGTGGTGGGCCTCTTGCATACTCAGCTTGACTTTGAAAAGCAGAGTCATGGTCAAGGCAATGTGCTGTTCTGGGTAGTTGGCTGATGTGTTCTCTCTTTTGGAGAATTAACAGTGCTTAACCAATTTGCACAAGCCTATACTCTGGTAAACTAGTGTTGACTTCAGAATATCAACTTTTATGCCTATCTTAGCTTGCAAGTGTGAAGATAAATGACCACAGAGTTGTCTGACTTCATGTCTGTGTTTTTTCTTCAAGTCTTTTGTAGTTTATTACACTTCCAGCAGCTAAATTCACTCACTGCTAATCTTCCATTTCCCTGTAACTAACTTTATCTTTCTAACACTTGATTTATCACCACTGTGAGACTCTTGATTTATACCAGGTATATTAATCTTTTTCCAAGACACAACAAAGCCAGGCTTCTGCTGTGTTTTACATAAACTTCTTTAGATCACTATATATTACGTGAATATAAACCTTTCAGTGAAACTTTCATAATGCAAGCCATTATGAAGACCTTGTCTAAAGGTAATTATGAGCTGCCCTTTAGCTTCATATTGTAAGTTAATAGTGTGGCAAAGGAAGACGTATGTATCAAATATGATTTTATCTTTTGTTCATTTTCATTATTGGCTTGCTCCATGTAATACTGTAAGAAACTGTCAAAACGCTTGACCTGGAAAATACACTGCTTCATCAGAATGTGATCATGTTTATTATCGTTCAATTACAGAACGATGTTAGTGGTGCCTGATAGCTTTGTGGTATTTGAAGTAACATTAAAGCAAAAAGAAAAGGCTCAGTAAGCCCTGACTTCCCAGAGCTGTTGTCACTTTGACATGAGTTTCTTTGCAGAGAAAGCCTGACCTTATGCACTATTGTTTCCGCAGGACATAGTTCATCAACATTGCCCATGTGAACATGGAAGTAAACTTATATAGGTGTCTTTTTCTTAAAATTCAGATGGGAGGAGGAAGAAGGGAGGCATTAGTTTCTTACCTTGTCTAGGAAGATCTTGGCTGGGCAGTGGTCACAGCCCACTGGAGGGCTGAGTGCTAGCATGTTAAACTAGGGTCTACTGCTACATGGCAACTGTGGTAATTATGACTTGGGGCATAATTGCAAGACCCAGTAACAACACAGAATGAATTAGGAACTGAGCAGTCTAGAAAAGTCATTAGCTATGAAAATGATTTACTGTTATGTTAATTGGAAGAATGGTCTCAAGAACTGTTTCTTTAACGAGTTTTCCATTAAATAGCAGCAACCGGTAGCTGCAAGAGCATAGCATAGCAACGTTATTAGTTATTTGTAAAGCAAGGTTACTGCAGATTTCATAGCTTTTTTAAAAGTTGCTTTAGAATAGGGAAGGGAGGCTGTATGAGTAAAGCAATGTGCTCTGTCCCAATAATGACTTCTAACAGGGAACTGGCAAGAGTTAAAACCAGTTATTGGGCTCTTTACAGACTCTGAATCAGCAGCCCCTGGGTTCAGAGGTTAGAACCATTCACAATAGTTTCCCCACCTGGAGGAAAAACTACCCAGGAAGGGACAGACAGCATCTGTTAAATGAGACTGAATTTCATCTGTGGTTTAATTTATGCCATGATGAGTGGGTGGAATTTTACCCTGACATCTTAGATAAATGCCTTGTATGTACTTGAGATTAAGTGTGGTAGCATTGTAGTATTTGACACTCGGTAGTGATCCAGAAGAATGAGCAACAGTCGCCCTTCTCTCTGTGGTGAAAAGCTTTCTCCTGGAATACTTAGATCTCTAAAACTCATGGTGTCAGAGACTAGCATCAGAAGGCATTGAATTTTGGATTTCTCAGCTTGCACAATGGTTCCACTTGTTATCAAGTGACCTTAAGGTTTTCTTCACTAGTTTAACTTGAATAATATGAAGCCTGCATTCAAATGTTCCTATGGCAGCCATGAGGAGAGAAAATTGTAACTTCTTCAAGATTAAAACTTCAAACTGTGATGGCTGTACCTTTTAACCCCATAACTGGCTTTTACCCTGATCTCAGTAAGCCTGTTAGCTTCATCATGTTGAAGAGATCATGACATCTTCCAAAGCACCCGGGGAAGCATTTCCTTTCAGTTCATTGACTAAGCTGTTCTCTGGGACAGCAGTGTCACCCAGCTGTGTCTAGTCTTTTTATGCTTAAGTAATTATAATTAAGGTTATAGGCTTCTTTACTCCTTTGCACTAGTACATTAGTATTTTTAACTGCTTTAAATAAAAAACAAAACCATAAAACTTAGCTAGGATGAAAAGCAAGTGCATGCAGGAGAAGATGAGTTACCATTTCTATTTAAATATAATTTATGTAGGAGAACTGCGAGTAGAGCTTATGAAAAACAAAATGGATGTTATAATGCATTTTTTTGCCAGAATTCATGTTAAATAGGGAATGCTTTGACACAGAGCTGAATTGATGCCTCTGTGTCATATTTGTCTTTAACTGGGCTTTAATCATTACAGTTTTGTTGCAATCTGTATCATTAACTTCACTTAAGCTGATTGCCCATTAAATATTCTAATGGTGTGCTAAGCACTTCAGGAAATTAATATTTGTATGCTATTTGTGGCCAGCAGGACTAGGGAAGTGATCATCCCCCTGTACTTGGCACTGGTGAGGCCACACCTCCAATACTGTGTTCAGTTTTGGGCCCCTCACTACAGGAAAGACATGGAGGTGCTGGAGCGTGTCCACAGAAAGGCAACGGAGCTGGTGAAGGGTCTAGAGAACAAGTCTTACGAGGAGCAGCTGAGGGAACTGGGATTGTTTAGTCTGGAGAAAAGGAGGCTCAGGAGAGGGAGACCTTATCACTCTCTACAGCTACCTGAAAGGAGGTTGTAGCGAGGTGGGTGTCAGTCTCTTCTATCAAGTAACAAGCAGTAAGACAAGAGGAAATGACCTCAAGTTACGCCAGGGGAGGTTTATATTGGAGATTAGGAAAAATGTCTTCACCGAAGAGGTTGTCAAGCATTGGAACAGGCCGCTGAGGGAAGTGGTGGAGTCACCGTCCCTGGAGGTATTTAAAAGACATGTAGATGTGGTGCTTAGGGACATGGTTTAGTGGTGGACTTGGCCGTGCTAGGTTTACAGTTGGACTTAAAGATCTTAAAGGTCCTTTC
Organism: Haliaeetus leucocephalus; assembly: GCF_000737465.1. NCBI lineage: Eukaryota > Metazoa > Chordata > Aves > Accipitriformes > Accipitridae > Haliaeetus > Haliaeetus leucocephalus. The sequence goes on along the minus strand of NW_010972875.1, from coordinate 1,402,904 downwards.
CAACCTAAATGATTCTATTCTATTCTATGATTCTAGACATTTCTCATTGTCTTGCATTAGCTGGAATATTTTGGATACCTGCAGGATCATTGCTAATAATAGATAAGAAATTAAATAATGTAGAAGACTGATATAAATCAACTGCTCTATCATAGGCTAGTCACAGTTTTTTGAACATTGACTATGTCTCATAGTGAAGATCAGCTGGTTTGTAGTGTTATTAAAATTTCACAAGACTGTCTCTTCAGAAGGAGAAGAAAAAAAGAAATGTCCTTGGGAGGAGGAGCTAGCTGCTTATCAGATTGTGGAGTTTTTTAGAGTAGTATAACATAGATTATTATGAAGTGTTTAATTGCATAGGTATTCTCTATTCAGGAATATTTAAACAAGGCTAAACTAAGAATATACTATGTTTTTAGAATTAGGAAAATTCTATGCACAAATATTTACCTAGCTGCATTCAAGCTGGGCAAAGAAATGTAATAATCATAACTTTTTACTGTCGCAGTTTCCTGCCAGATAAATAAAGTTTGACTATTGATCTGTGCATGTCTTGTATTTATGACCTTGATTTCCCAGTGTAAAACTTCTATAAAATGTTTTTTGCTCTTGAATAAAAAATGTTGCATTCAAAGCTGATATTAGCTATAATCGGTGAGTATATTTAAACTAATACTGATGCATGGATTGCCGCTCTCTAGTAGCTTGTCTTCTGTTTCTCAAATTCTGTTTCTTTAAGAAGAAGAAAAAACCTCATTCCCATGTAACTTCTTAGAAACATGTGAATATTTTCTTCATTATTTTTTTCCCCCAGTAAAAATAGGTGAGAATATTGATTCCAAAATGTGTATGAGGTGTTAGTATATATTCTGGGAATTTTCTAGCATAAAACCTGACGTGAATTAGAAGTGTTGGGCCTTGCTAAAACGTAAGTCTTTGAGTCAGGAACTGTTGGGCAGGAAGGAAGAAGTCACAGAAATGGGAATAAGAGAAAAATGTGAAGGAGGTATTTGGCTGGGATCATTAGTTGAATGAAATAGCCAAGGGGTATATTGGATGACCCTGAAGACTCAAGTAATAGAAATGGGATGAAATTCAATAGCACAGCATGGAATGTCGTACACTAGGGGACTAATAACAGGCATTTCTGTGATAAGCTAGGAGCTGATCAGCTGAGGTGCAGTAGTCAATCAGAGGACAGCTATAAGTTTCTGATACGACACATTCCAAAAGTGTGTTAGCTAGTATCTTTCTAGGATAGAATCTTGTTTTCAAAAGAGATGGATTTAATCATTACTAGGTTCAGAAATGTACTGCTAAATTATATTGGCTTTTAACCCTTAAAATAATATCTGAGAGGAGGTGTGATTTGTTCCATATAAGCACTTTAGGGAGGTAAATACAGTGCTAGACATCAAGTCAATGTGTTTTGCTGGGATATGAACAAATAGATACCTATTAGCTATCTGTGGATCAGATTGGGTGGCAACTTAAAGGCCAGTAATGATCAGAGTTGTGATATTCTGTCTCAGCCTTCTAGAATAAGCAAAAAACAATACAAACAACCTAGATGAAGTGAAGCTTTATCAATTTCAGATGTTTTGGGATCTGGCTATCTGTAATATCAAGTGCTGTAATGGAAAAAAACTTTTTAGCTAGGTCTGTGGCATTTTTTTTCATTCCTAATTTATGTGTAGAAAGTTACATTAACCAAGGATTTGGCCCCAACCTCTGTATGATCTTCACTGACCAAGAGTATGGACAATCAATTTTTTGATATTCATAAACAGCCATTAGTACGTGTCTATGATGGATACAAAAGCATTACAGGAGGAGGGCAAAGCTGGGAGATAGATTTAAAGAGGAATGATTTGGAGAGCAGTTTTGGCATGCAAATAGACTTTGGACAGATTGAGGATTAATTTTTTCAGAAGCTCTTGTGAGTGAAGGCAAAACGGGAAAAGAGCTGTTTTGGAACTAAATGTATTGGTCACGATAAATGAATGGGTTAGGGTGGAAGAATAGTTTTTCAGAAACACATAGATGTTCAAAGACGGCTTCAGGAGTTTATTTCTGATGTGCTGGGTAATTATCAATGACATGATGATTGCCATGAACCCACTCAAAGAGGAGTACTTATTTGCTACTTATTTGTATGTAATACAGAGAGTAGCAGGCTCATTAGCTTTGCCTTTGGTCAGCAAAGCAAAAGGATATGATGGAGGAAATTAGCTGTCCCAGTGGTGGAAGGCTCTGACACCTGCCATGGCTCTTTTCCTGACTTGCAATTGCCTCCTCAGCTTACTACTCTAACTGAATGGTCCCCCTAACTCTGGGCACATGGTAATTCACATGTGAGCACTTAATTAATTGGTTCATTTAATCAGTGTGTGTGCAGAAAATGCCTTATGCTAGCAGTATTTCTCCCTAGGAGAGCTTGCCCATTTGAGAGGCACGGTCTCTATGTCCCCTGATAGCAATTAACAACTACCAAATTGCTCCCGCTGAATAATCATGAAATTCGTCTGTCTCGGATCATTTCATGTAGTCTAATAGTGCTTAAATTTAGTATCTTGCCAAAATGGGGCCCATTAGAATCGACAGTGATTTCATGTGCTTTTTGAGCTAATTGAGATGAATGCCTTATCTAGATATGAAACTACTTCATGCTTGATGTTTACATATTGATACTTGTTTGAATATTTTTACAAATATTTAGACAAAATTTAAATTTTTATATTTATATATAAGAGCCTTTAAATTAGAAGCCTTTTTAAAATTTAAATTAAGAAAGATCAAAATAACAGGAAGTATCAGCATGGATTTCTGCTTCTGTTTAACAGTGAAAAGTTCAAAATAAAATTTATCTACATAACTAGCATATTGACTTGCTATCATTCCTACCAAATGTTATTACTTGAAGGCCACACTTCTAATTTTTCTTTTTTTTTAATTCAGGAAAGCATGGTGAGAAAGATATCTAATAGGTCTTGCATGTTTTCTCTGAAAAACTTGTTCAGAAAAATAACACTTTGTAAATGTGTTGTTTGAACCAGACAGCCCAGACACACTTGCCATTTGGCACACTTGAGTGGAGCTTCTGACCAGTAAGGGTCATGCTAAAAATTAGGATCCTGACATCTGAAAAAAATCACAATGGTAGTTATGAATGAAAGCAATGTTTCTTTAAATCCACTGCTTTTCTAAAGCTTCAGATTCTTTCTCTAAAAGAGGTGTTGTCTCCACCAACTAACTCTTGACATCCAGAAAAACAGTCTTTGAAGGCAGAGATCATTTCAGCCTGCATTTTCTTTCTAAAACCACATTCCAATTAGATCCAGTTTGGAAATGTTTGAGGTTTTCTTTTTTGGGTTTCAATGCTATGAATAATGCATCTGACAAGAACTGGGAGCACCCGTCTGTCTGGAAAGGTCATCAGCCACTGTCAGAAATTTCAGAGAGAACATTCTCAGGCCTTTCAGATCATGTGTCCACAGGAGAACATGTCCATTTCTTAAACAGTAGAATTGTTAAGGGAGAAGCCACTGCCCGAAGATTCACACACCAGTCCGGGAGTCGCACACACACCACCTGAGACTTTAACTGCCAGGACTGGAGTTCCTTCGCAGCGGGCGACTCCGGTGAGCCGACGGGTGCCCCTTTTGACTCCTCGCACGTGCGTGTGCACACACACACACACTCACCCTTGGGCTCTTCTTCTTCCTGCAGGCTCGACCCTAGGTTCCCTCAAGATCTCTAATCAAGGCCTTCAAAATAAAAAATGTAATTTATTCTACCTCTGGTGCACAAATTTAGACATCTTGAGCTGCGTGCCTCTGGAGATGGACCCCGAATACTCAAATCCCTGGGCAGTTATACCCTTACAATCCAAGTTCCCACCCCTCACACCATTGTCTGGTCCAATAGTAATATTGGGGTATGGTGTCTTCTTCTCTCTCGTTGGGTCCTTTTCCTCATCTCTAGGTGGGTTCTTTCTCTTTCCTGTTTTTTAGGCTAGTGGTTACTATGACTCCTTTTTCTGGCTCAAACGGGTTCTGGCGCTTTCCAAATCTTACTCCTTCAATCAGAGAGTAGGTCAAAGTTCAGCAACAGCATTAAGCAAAGCTATGAGTTCTACTTTATCATGAACAACTACTTTTAAGTAGCTAAACAAAGTCCTTAAAGCCCTCCAAAACATATTAACAGCCTCTATAATTTATATACATTCCTGTGCTATTATAGCCTCACAGTCTTATCTCGTTATTGCTCATGTAGCTCTGCTTTGCCACCTTTCAGAACAGAATAAAACTGACATTTTGGTTTAATGAAAGTCAATGCTGTGTCAAGCAAAATTTTAACTATTGTAGTAATGTGAAAATGCCATTGCCTTTCATCTTTGGATTGCCAGACTACTCTTCTCTTATACTATTTTGAGTGCACTGACCCCACATGGTTACATCTAACTCACACCAATGTAAAACAGGTATATTAAAAAGCACTTTAAAGCAACACTGACTTAAAACCAGCAAAAAAAAGGAAAAAGCTCCCATTGTTTGATACTGCAGGACATTGCTTTTTCTATGAAGTCTCTGTATTCTTAATTTTTTTATAGCTGCTCTTATTTGGAGGAAAAAGATACTCAAGCAGAGAAAGTATTGAACTAAAATAAGGCAACAGAAGAGTAAAAGGGTTAATTAAAAGAAAGATTTTTATTGCTTTTTAAACTTTAATCTCATTTTTGCTTTTACTTATTTTTTATTTCTTTTCTGAATTGCCTCCTTTGGTATTCTTTCTCATTATTCCCTAGATAACACATTATTTTTTTTGCCTAAGTTTGGTATAGCGTCAAGTGCTGTCTTTTGGGTAGTGTGTATCAGTCATTCTCAAGGATTTTAAAATGACCTCGTCTTCTTCCTTTTCAAACATTATTCTCACATTTAGTACAAACTCTTCCAGAAATAGTCTAGATTTGTGCTATCAAGGGCCTCTTCTTACTGTTTTCATGGGAGAATAAAAAATGTTCTTAAAAAAAAATACATTTTGTTTTCACTCTATCCCTCAAAAAAAACACCCTACAGCACTTTAACCTAAAAAATCTTCTGAAGATGAGTTCTCTTAAGAAACTTAATACCCAAATCCAGATACTTGTCAGATCAAATAAATACGAGCACATCTGAACATAATGCCTGCCCTACTCATACCACAGACTTTCACTTTATGTACCTACTTAAAAAACAAAGTCACAGCAAAAGTGACAGATCTGCTCTGCAGTATTTCTGTCTCTGAAGTCAAACCTAGAAAAAATTGTCAACTAATCATTGGAAGATTAAGAAAAAAAAAAAAAGGACGGATGAAAAGATTTAGTCTGCTAATTGAATAGTATTTTTAACTTAAAAAAAAATTCCAGCAACGTTACTTACACTTGTGCAAATGCAAATGCCCTTCAGAACAACTAAGTGAATAAGAAACAAAGAGAAGACATTTCCGGAAACACTTGGTTTAAATTAAGATAACTTTAGTTTTAAGGTTTTTAATATCCAACCATGCCTAACTTCAGATAAAACTTAGAGTAACAGTCCCTGGATAGACTAGTATCCAGCATTAATACACAGGCACACATATGTCCTCCTTCCAGTCAAGAAATAAGGTAACAAGCTCAAACCCAGTCTTCTAATTTATATACTATAACAATTTAGCAGTATGAATGAGATGAATCATCTTATCAACTCTCTTTATCATATTAGAATTGCAACAGCAATAGAAAACATAGATTAAAAGAGAATAAACCAAAAGGAAATGCCAATGAAGATAGAGGAATGATGTTAAAAGGTTGCTCTGATAGATTTAAAAATGACCATAAAAGTGCTTGCTGTATTCAGTGCTCACTGGCAATTTCAACAACTAAATAAAGGGTACACTAGCACTGAGAGCTAGTACTGCAGAAAGGCTAGTTGCATAGATTTGGTTTTGGTTTGTGTCATATTATTTCTGTCTATTGTGTCACTATTTCAAATTTATGCTATTAAACTGCTGAAAACTACAATATTTATAAAAATCAGCTTTATTTTAAGAAAGATCAAAGAAATCCTTTTGCTGTTTTTTTAAAGACTGGAACTGCTGAAATAAAGATTAGTTAGATTTCCCATAAAAATAAAGCAAAGATATCTTTAGCAGAAATAAAATTAATTTAATCTTCTTACTACATCATGTTTATGCAACCAGAAAAAAGTAAGAACTGTTTATTTTTCCAAATGCAAGGATAGCGTTAAGTAGCCATGTTCATGTCTTTTTAGAATAGAAATTAGAACCTGTATTATAATAAATAATGGGAAACAGAAATCTATTCTTAGCTATCAGTTGTGCAAGGTTATTTTAGCATATATTGCCTCTGAGAGTTCTAGATCTTTGCCAAAAAAATTCAGCGTGTTGAAATTAATTAATGGGTACCCAAGTTTAAGGGAAGATGACAGCCAGATTTGAAGAGAGTACTGTAGTCATCAGCCTAATTTAATTTGGAGGTCAGGATTAAAACAAAATGAAGAAACTCTAGATTAAGGAAATTGTTTTTATTTATTAAAAGTATTTGATATGATTGCATTATTCAAAGCACTAGTAAAGTCTTAAAGACATTTTGAAGATTTTAATATCCCATTTACATTTTCAGCCATTTATTTTAAACTGATTTGTCTGTGTTTAAAAGTGATTAATGCATGGAACCTAGATACACTCACTAAATGAAAAAAATCCCCCTTAGGAACACTTCACTGAAAACATTGTCCTAGTTACTAAAATAATAATTACAGTGAAAGTTTCTGGAGATAAAATTATATCAAAATATGCCTCTGAGCTTAAAACTTACTTAGTCAAGCTAAAATTTAGCCTGACGCAAAATTTATTGAGTCAAGCTATGTGTTTACAGAGCTCTTTTTGTTAGCAGAAAAAATAACTTGATAATAAATCTGGGAATATAAATACAAATACATGCTATATAGGAAAGGTCTGTTATGTGATTTTTTAAAACAATCAATTTTTGCATACATATTCTGTCTACAGTGAGATTTTATTCTGATCTGAAGCACACTTATGAGATAGAAGAAATGATAATAATTCCCAGAGCTGCAGTCTTTTTAATTAAATTTGCATTCCACCTATCCGTGATAGATGGGTAGGCACTTGACAGGAGATTAAAGTTAAATGATGCCCCTTACCCAATAATTAGTTATTTTTGTATGTGATTTTGCAGGTTTCTTGGGCAATAGCTTTAGATTAAAAAAAAAGACAAATATAAGTATCTGTGTGTGCATATGTATACACATTTGAGAAACATTAAAAGTGCAGTTTGCACCAAATTGTCCCTGTTTGAATCCTAAGCTTATTTATAACTGCCCTCTCACATTTTAAATACTAAGTATATGTCTAGTCTGAACCTCTTACACGGTTATTGCCTTTCAAGTTCTTAGTATTAGGTCACATGTTTTTCAATTTTTTTTCCCAATTTTCATTAATGTATTTTTTAAAATTACATTAAAATAATATTAAAATATTACATTAAACTCAGTTTAATGCATGATTTGGTTTAATGTTTCATAGTAATTGTCCACATACTTTAGAGCAAAATTATAACAAGCTTTTCTCAGCTGATATGCTCTTGGTAGTTGGAATCACAACTGAAACTCCATTTCTGAAAATTTATACTGAAATTTCTATTGAAATTTAATTGTTATAATTTCCCAAACAGGATTTTAGAAGCTGTGGCTAGAGACATAATGTCTACATTAACTCATTGCTTTACAGCTGCAATTCCAGAAGTGTACTGTACCATATGGCTGAAAAAAAAGAATTAAATAGCAGCTGTTAATATACTGGGTTAAGAATATGACATAAAAGACTATCTTTTGCCTGCAGTATGTACCTTTGTCTCAGGTATATGTATCTAATCTGACTATTACCTTAGGAGGTATAGCATACGTATCTTGCCAGACAAACTACCAGTAAGGTATAGAAGTTGTGCAGATACACGTTTTGTATAGATGGGGATACTGAGGAAAGAAACCAAGGACATTGGGCAAATCCAGAGAGCAACGTAAAGCTGATGTGCTTATTTTATTGCACGGTTGATTATTAATTTGCTGATTAATAGATTGTGGATGCAGTGATCTGAAGTCTTCTTGCAAGTCCCCCATTCCCTGTTCACAACTGTTATCTCTCCAGCTCTTACATCCCTGTGTTAGAGATCCCATGTGGATTCGGTGCTGTCGCTGCGAAGGAACCTCACAGCGATTTGGCACTGTAAACATAAAGAAGAAATGTAAAGCTTAGCTCAGTTCAGCTACCTAAAGTATTTATTTTCCTTTGTTGACAGAAAGCATATGAAATAAGTTAGATCCAAACTGAGTCTTGTACAAGGAGTCTTTTTCTATACGCAGTCCAACTTATCCCAGAATGTAGGCTGGTAGGAAGTGTGTTTAGTGAAGATGTTAGAAGAAGAATATTGAGTGATATATGGAAAGAAAGACATTGAAGGTCTGTACACTGGCACATTGTACTTGTCAGTCGTATCACACACTGAATTCAATCAAACACATTAGCATCCTTTCACGCATGTGGACAGATAAAGACAACCTTGAATACCGCTGCTTGTTCAAGACTTTTTAAACAAGGCTGGCTGACACCAAATATAAGAAAATACCAGTTATGGAAATCTGCATTAGCTGAAGCTATAGCTATATATATATCAATATTTGATTATTCATTTATGGTTCACTCTCTCATCTGGAAGTATTACATAGATTTTATTGTTGAGATTTAATAGTATTGCTAATGCTGTACTATAGAATTCCTCTTTTTTTCCAAAAGTAAGGTAGCTCTCAGAAGTGATAAATAAGAAAAAATATTTTGTGCGTCTGCTATAGAAAAATACATTGGGAAAAAAAATGAGAACTGAGACATATAATTTGTGAAGAACGGCATTTTTGTTATTTCTAATGTAGTCTCACCTTGAGGCCTGAACAGAGATCGACTGTATGAGCAACTAATGTAGCAATATACTTACCCCTTATAAATTGTTAAACGTTCAGTGAAAGTGCAATTTTTTAAATATTTTTCCTTTTATCAGTTTTGGCAGCATGTAAATAACTGGTCTCTCACTATGCTAAATTGTATGCTTAAATGGAAAACACGTGGCTAAATTCACAGGATACTTAGACACCACTTGCTGTCTTACTGTCTAAGCTTAAATACACAACTAGGACACGCACCTGGAAGTAATACTTTGAAACCAGTTTGTTTCTGACTGGTAACTTAACATTAGGGAATTAATAGACCTGTGGCCCTTCTTATAGTATTGTTCTGAACAGATGGGTCCAAAACTGTAGTGCTTCATGCTGTCAAGGAGCAAAACAGTTTCACTAAAGTAATAAAAGCAAATTTTATGTAGGTTTTGCAACTGTGCTTTTGATGAAGGTCAAAGGGGGAATGTGGATGTAGATTTAGTCAGGAGGCAATCAAGGTAGTAGACAGAACAATGAAATGAAAAAAGAAAGGGAATGCAACAGAATAGAATTACAGCTGAAAAAGTAATGGATTGAGGGCTGCTGGGAAAAAAAAACAGACGAAGAGAGAGAGAGCAGAAAGAAGAGATTTGGAATACATTGCAAAATGTAAAAATACAGAAAACCTAGCCAGAAAGTAAAATGTGTAAGAATGATTGAGTTTTATCCTTTCAAAAGAACTGTACACATTTTGGGTCACATTTTAGCAACTTCAATACCTTAAGATTTTTTAAAAATTAAGCCTTTTGATTCAGACGTCTTACATTTTGGAATAGGATAACTTATGGAGTAAATCAATAAATCAGTAAATAATTTCTTTAAATTCATGTCAGCTTTCTTCTTCAGAAATTATATATTTCTTCTTTTGCTTCTGACTCATTTTTTTCCCCTTCTTTTGTGCAATTACAAGTATTGGTGGAAATCTTGTCTTCCTCATCCCACTGTGAAAAAAAGCTCATTGTTTTCATTTCTGAACCTGCAGCCTCTATTCTCCTGAGCATTCCCATTAGCTTTACAAAGAAGATAAAATGGAAGAGCAGCATGATGAATTGCAGTACCTATCTTCCTTTGCATGCTTGTACTACACCCAATTCTTTAAAGGCATGTGTCACTCTCCTGCGGGTGCTGTATGTCTGACTAAAATAAAAGATTTGTCACATGGAGAAAGCCTCTTCTGGCAGTTTATTTACTGTCTCACCTCATTCTTTTCACAGTATCACACTGAAATCATTTATTTCCAAAATTTCTGCTCTGGGTGCCGGCAAAGAGGGAAGAAAGAAAAAAGTACAAATACAAAAAATCAAAGGAGACAATTTTCCCCCTTTTTATACTCTTTCAAAAAAGGTTAAAAAAATTTAGTTATGTATTTTTCTGCAGTTCTCATCCGAAAATGAATTTAGGAGTTGTGAGGATGATCAACTTTTTCCATATAAAAAGAGCCATGTTGTGTGGTCCATGGCATGTTTCAACCCAAATTTTGCTTTCAGCCTCACAGACATAATTTTGTGTTTTGCCTGCCCCTGCAGCTCTTTATTCAGTGCTGAGTTAGACTGAAACAAATGACAATGAGTGGTTTGAACTTTCCACTACAGGGAATTCTTGGCTTCACTCGAGGCTCTGTAGACGTTTGCAATGGGGACTTTACTCCTGTTACTGGCCTGTTTCTGCATTACTTTGATGGTGAATAGTAAGCAAAGAAAAAAACAGCCTTCTTCAGGTTTAGCAAGTCAGTACTGCACTCGTTTATTAGAAAATACATTTAAAAAAATTGAATTACTGCCTGTGCAGACAGTACAGTATTGGTGTTGTCTTCTACTAGTTAGTGAACAAAACATAGTTTTGAGACCCTAAAGAATGCGGAGTAACTCTTTTTCCTTCTTTTTTATGTCATTAATGTTTAAGGCGTTTTAGCCCCTATCTTAGGCAATACATGGTTCGTAATGCAGGGGAATCTTAATATTTACAGAGCTGTATTTATTTTCCAGGTGGTTAGATGTGTTATCAGATTTCATCAGCACTACTCTTATGAAACATGTGCTCTGGTCTTTGAATGCATCCTTAGACCATGACTCTTCTACAGCAGGAATAAATAGGTGAAACAGCTGTCCTTTTTTCATTTTCTTGTTCACTTAATGTAATAGAAGTTTTCTCTTCGAATATAATGGTAATTGTATTAGGCCGTTAATTCATATTGCTATGCAAGTATGGGGGAGAGGTGCTTTGACATAAATATCCTCAGGGTTACAAAGGGCTTCATTTTTCCAGATCCTTTATTCTTTCAGAAGTTCTAAAATAAACCCCAGACTTTCTCCACTTATTTTGTTGCTTGGAGGACCAAAGCACATGGATCTGCCATCATAAATAATACTACATTAATATGAGGAAGAGCTGTAACTGAAGTGCCTACCTCCCCAAATACAGTTCTGAAATTGACTTCAATGGGCTAACTTATTGTACATGTGAAAAGCTGCCAATAGTTACTGAACTATCCATATGTTGGCTTATAGACGATAAATCATGACTAAAGAAATTTGTTTATGAATAACTGTGCGCCTCTGTGCCCTGAAGTTCTTTTCAATGGGACAATAAAACTGAATGGGCCTGATGTTCTGTGGATGTGATTAGGAGTGATGGACTAGACTTTTTGACATTTACCTAGACTACCTGAATTTGGGTTCAGGCTGTGTTCCAGTAAGCTATCTGTGAAATGGGAAACAGTTCTACTTGAAGATATTGAAAGAGACCTGCTCAAGAGTATTTGTTATAAATGTATGTGTCTTCTTATGTATGGCTGATATTTCAAATTTGAAACAGAATACTGTATTCGTAGGACAGGTAAAATAATTCTAGAACAGGCTGAGAATGTTTTGAAAAGTGTTAATATTAAATTTCTCTTTATCAAATCTGAAGCTTTACCAGCTTGGGTTAATATTTTTTGATTCCACAAAAGCTTGATGATTTCTTAAGTTCTTGCCGTGGCATTGAGCACTACCTTCCTGGCCACAGCTGTCGATGCAATTGAATGAAGTTCAGATGTTTCTAAACTGGCTGAGACCATGTGAATTCCTTGATGCCAGTGGCCTTACAGGTCAGAAAGTCATTGTGCTTTTAAGCAGAGGTTGACAAGGCTGTAAAGCTGTTTCTGAGGCCTGACATTTGTTCACTTACACTGCCCCTTCCATTTGGATGTACCAATATACCTGTTTATACTAGCCTACGTGGTAGATTTTTCTATGGCTTGTTCAGCTGAGATCCTTATAAGGAAATTTAATATTTTTTTTAAAAATGAAGCTGGAAGTTCTATTCTCTCGGAACTCTATGGAGTTGCTGCATTTTCCTAGGTTGTCTTTCATTTATCATGTAAAATATGGTCTTTCAAACTGTTGTAAATATGCTGTCTGCAAGCTTCATCCTAAGAACACGAACTGATTTTCAAAGCAATAGGTAAATTATTGTGGAGGATTTTTTCTTACTTTTATTGTACTGCAGTCCAATATAATTTAACATAATGATTTGAACATTTTTTATTAGCTGAAGTGATGCTATTTTTTCACTGCTTATTCACATAGGAGATACAAACCACACTGGAAATACACTACCTACAAATGCAACAGCCTGTGAACTTGCACAAGGGATTTATTTGTACTTATGAGAAGGTTCTGTGTTATAGTTTGTTGTGTCACCTGTAGCATGGCATCTGTTATTTTCATGGGTTGTTCAACTTTAAATTTTAGTTTTGAGGGAAGACATCTAAGTAAATTTTAGATCACATTAAAGATTACAAATTCACTCAGTACACCCAAGGACACAGTGGGAGCAATATATAGTGTTTATTTTAGTACTTAAACTTAACTTTTACTATCTGCATACTGTGGTTCTTCAATTTAGTTTGTTAAAGAGCTGTTTAAAGGATTTGTTATAGAATAAAGCTGCTTCACTATGCTCCCTACTGCAGTTGAACCATTATGGTTTATCTTTTGTTCCTGAATTTAGTCTCTTTATGTCTTGAATGACTTCTGGACATCAATCTCTTTTCTACTGAATTTTTCAGTGGTGCTGAACAGTGTATTTTCTATGGTATTTGGAGGAATATGCTTAAAAAACCCTGTTAGTTTCCAAATAATTTAGATTTTTATTGCTTCATACACATTATTTTGATAAAGATACTAGTTCAACAGTGTTTTCAGTAGCATGAATGTTTGAAGCCCCCATAAAGCTCATAAAACTCAAGTGAGATAGTAAGCTTATTTTGGTTATTCCATAGTCTGAGTTCTGTATTTTGGTGAATAACAATAGAATTAATTATTAGTTGCCAGCACACCCTAGTTATGACATCTCAGTCAGTAACTAAATAGCTGTGAGTGAAATGTCATGAATAAAATGAGCGTTAAGCTGTGTACCAGTTCCTGAGAGGTTCCTTAGCTTGGTTGTTTTAGTTCACTATATTGAATGGTAGGGAGAAATCCCATTATTTCAAGCAAGCAAGTAAAACTGAAAAGAATCACAAAACCATTAAACAGCCTTCAGATAAGCAAGTATACTTCGGAGGTTCTGAGAACAAAATTATCATCCACCTAATGTGACTTGGGAAGGACCTTTATACATAGATGAGTGTATATCAGGAAATAATAAACTGAAATTAAAGCAAAAGGAAAATGGTAACCCTATTCTCCCTGTCTCTGTACACTAAGCAAAGGGAAATTATTTTGTTCTAATAATGCTGAAATTAGTGGTATACATGTTATTGTTATCTGTCTCAAAAATAGTGTTACCACTGCAGTATATTTTTGCTCTTCAGTGTTGCCTACTTTTACATGCCTTCCCTTTTATTCTACATATGTATTTTTACATCAGTATGAAGGCAGTAATCCCAGTTCTCCTCTGATTTACAGTCTTGGTGGGTGTAGATAGTGTGTCTTGTATTTTTGTTGTTAAGAAGGTGTCTGCTTGAAGAAACAGGAGTTGAGAAAGGCATTCCTCATTCCCCACCTGAACAGACTTTGGTTTAAGAAAATGGGGAAATTTATTAAGAACTGTGTGTGTGTGTGTGTGTGTGTCCAGCCCCCTAATATGAATATGCTTATGCCTTCTGAAAGCCTGTGTTTTCAGTGAGATAGGTGAAAGTGTTGGTATGGAGAAGGCTTAGTCATGGGATTGCTTGCTGGAAAGAACGCCTGTTACACTCAAAATCGTCTTATGGGCAAAATGAGGAACATGGGAACACTGCTTACAATGCAGTCAGTAATTAGTTGCTAGTCCAATTGTTCAGTGTTTCTGTTCTCTTTGTTGTCTCTAAAATTGGTTTTAATTGAACTGTACAAGGTTGCATTCCAGTAGTGACTAAGCATTGTGATTTTTGTTTACGGTCTAGGGCCTCTGGTGTCGTCCTATGTGTTTTCTTCCACATAAATTTATTCTAGAGTCATAGACAGTTCAAACTACATTGAATAAGTACTTGTTCTCACTATAAACTGAAGCTAAGAAAAAACAAATTTTAAGCAATACTTACCTGATTCTTGGCAATTGCTATCTTGAGTAAGCAACATAAAATCAGATCGGGCGAAAACAAACCCAGAAAAACCCTGAGACAGTGCACCACCAGATCAGTGTAGTCTTTGGCCTTTTAGTAGTAATGTTAAAAAATTACATTTACTGGTTTATATTTCAGCATTCCTTTTTCTGAACAGGCAGTTGTAAATGGGGGCTACACAAGCTGTGCCTTCACACAAATGGAGAGTTGCAACATTTCTAAAATTCTCTAACAATTTTATATTAAGAGTTCCCTAGCTAATTACACGATTATGTTGTAATTCTAATGCATGTACAACTGGTATGCAAACAGAGAGCATTCCTATTGATTATTAAAATGGTGTCTTGAGCATGGTAAAGTAAGTTCTGAAAGTACAGGAGTCTTGTATTGCTTCAGATGTGTCCTGCAGTAATCTCTATGGAAATATTACTATGTTTTCTATGCCGTTGTGGATGGGAAGACTAGCTGTCATCATTCTTCATGATGATTAATTGTGAAGAAGACTATATTTTAAATTCCATCCATCTCATTAGGTGCTCTGTACTAAATGTCAGGACTAGCTGAGTAAAGCTCACCTTTACTAGCTGAGTAAAAATGTTATAATAAAATTTACCAGCAGATTCCAAAATACTCTCTGGGATGAAGAAGCTTTGCTAGGTCAGTTATTTTTTAAAGGAGGAAGAAGAGAAAGAAACCAGTGATTTATGAACTTGAGCTTTCTGAGGAATATTGCTTCATGTCAATGACCCTACAGTCACAAAAATCTTCTGTGGTACAGTGAGATTGCAAGTGATGGATGGATGATGTTGGGCATCCAGCCGGAATGTCCTGACAGTGTAATATGAGTGGAGTATGTCCTGCCATTTGAAGACTATATACTACCGCATAAAGATGGTGGTGATGATTTAGATTATATTGAGTGTTTCAGTCTGAACTTTCCTTGCTAAATAACAATTTGAATTTGCTGACTACAGACATTTCAAAGTGAAGAGAAATGCACTGTAGTCTCTACTAGAATAAGCAACATTAATAGGTGTGAAAACTTTCCTACCCTGCCCTACTCTCAAAGCCTGTCAAATTCTATAAATATATTTATTTTCAGGTATTATATTATGTTTTAAATACAGTCTTTTTTAAAGTGTTTGCAGTATGAGGCAACTACAGAAAGCCCAGTCTTCTGCTTTTATCTGAATACCACACGTTGAAATACCCTATCATTCCTTTTACAGCAGTAATTTAAAATACACATGTAGTAATTATAAACACACAAGTTAGGTGTAATAAGGAACATGTTTGGATGATGTCTTCTTTCCCGTATTCCTTTTTGTGTGTGTCATCTCATACCAATAGGTCTTTGGGGTACAGAGCACATTGTTCTAAAAAGTGTTCACCAAAATATCAATATATTGGTGATTAAAGTCTTATGGTGCATATTACTAGTTTAATGACTACATCTTCCACAACTGCATATAATGACCTTTCTTGAGGTTGTTTAGCCTGGAGAAGAGAAAGCTCCAAAAAGATTTTATTGCAGCCTTTCAATACTTAAAGGGGGCTTATAAGAAAGATGGGGTCAGACTTTTTAGTAGGGCCTGTAGCGATAGGACAAGGGGTAATCATTTTAAACTAAAAGAGGGTAGATTCAGACTAGATATGACAAAGAAATTTTTTACGATGAGGGTGGTGAAACACTGGAACTGGTTGCCCAGAGAGGTGGTAGATGCCCCATCCATGGAAACATTCAAAGTCAAGTTGGATGGGGCTTTGAGCAACGTGATCTAGTTGAAGATGTCCCGGCTCATTGCAGGGGCTTTGGACTAGATGACCTTTAAAGGTCCCTTTCAGCTCAAACCATTCTATGATTCCATGATTCTATTTAATCTACAATCTGTGATTACTTGAAAATGCATAGACGCTACTAATTATATTTGTGCTTTTGAAAAGCACAATCACATCAAAAGGGAAATGTTTCTAATTTTTCTTTCTATATTTTAAGATGCTTCTGGAAAGCTTGGGAGAGCTCTGCTTATAACTTTATTTTGCATTGCTCAGGAGCAACAAGAAAAGAAGTTATGAATCACAGATGTTCCAAGGAGAAAGAAAATAAAGAGTGATTGCTTATCCTAACAAGTTCATTGAAAGGTCGGGATGTGGTTCATCAGCCAGAAATCTCTTGATGGCTCCTACCTCTAAAGAAAACATATTTTTTGCAACAGTTTTTAAAAAATAAATTCAATTACATGCATGTACAGCATGAGTACTATCCTGTGAATAAATAGTATTCAGTAATGAAATGCTCAAGAATCACTGTTGCATCACCAGGCTCAGAATAAAGTGTCTTGATGTTGCAACAGTGTCTGCAAAGTTCATGACTCAACTGGTTGTTAAGATTTTTTTTATCAATTTCTGTTGGCACTGATGTGACAAATGAAAAAACCAACACAGTTTGACCATCCCAAAACTATGCCTGAGATGCCTGCTGTGACTGTTTCCTGATTCTCAGAGGGTGTATTTAATTCAACATTTCCTGATTTCTTCAGCAGCACTACAAATGAAGTGTGGAGAGAACATCAGAGATAGTTATCTATAATTGCATAGCAATTAGATGGGGTGACATATTTCTTACAGCATGCAACATATGTGATGTTTCTTTGGGTATTCTGTAATGTGATTTTTTCTTTTTTGTAGTGGATTCAAAATGAACTGTGATACTTTTAATGTGTTCTTTTATTAACAGTAAGGACAAAACAGCAAGCATGTTTTTGCTTAGTCAACATCTCCAATTGACTTTGGTAACCTAATTTTATGTTGGAGGGTTCTCAGAGTTGTATGATGTCTCACTAGCTCATAGGCTGTGACTCTTGTCACCTTTCTTAAAGAGAAAGGAAAGTCAATTCTTGAGAGTTTTTTTCAGACCTCTAATTGAAATGTAAAGTAATTCCTATTGCTGGAAGGATAAAGACTACAGCTTGTAGTTGGAAAGTTGCAGCTGAGGGAATGTATCTGCTTAGAGACAATGCTGCATGAACGATGCTCTATGCTGCCATTATTTTTGATGTGTGAGACAAAGACATTTTTCTCCCATTCTTAAATAGCTTCATTTTTTTCCACACGATGATGGGGTTGTTGCTTTAGTTCTGCAAGAAAACCTCAGTTATGACATTCTGTAATTGCATTTTGAGAGAATGCAAATTAAAAAGGCATCAGGAGCTATTAAAGTGAATGTGAAATTGCCAGGACTCTTGTGATGGTTTATTATTTTCTTTGAAATAGTTTTGAGGCAATGTTGATAGACCTACTGTTGTGGTGTGACTTTTCATAGCAAGAGTATGCATTTGTCTTTTGAAAGATACAACAGATCGCTGCTCCTATTTTTGCAGTGCAATTACAGATTATTTTATGAGAATCTCAGGAGTTGGGAGGGACTGGAGAAATGCAGCCAACTACTTCTGATGTTATTCATTAGCTTTAGTAATGACTATTCACTGTGCTAAATCTTTAAGGAAGCAAAACAATAGATAATCTTTCTCTGTTCTTTAAAATATGTGAAGCTGTTGTTAGTTATTAAACAGCAGTTAAAGAGCTGTTAGAATATTTTGACAGTGAAGCAGCAAGGGGAAAACCAATTAGAAAATAATCATGAGGCTGAATGAGCAGCTAAAGATGATGTGCCTATCATGAATGGCAGGTGATGGTTAAAGAAATTTTAAGATTTGTCTGTGGTTAGAAAAAAGTGCCTGCACAAAGGATAGAAAAAATACAGAAAGGCCTGTGCAAGAAATCCACTGAGCATAGATTTTAAGGACAACGGGGCACAATCTACCATACTTATGGTTACTCTTTACTCCAACCCTTTTTTTCCTCAAGTTTGAATAGGATTTAAAACTTCTGAAAATAAGCGGATTGAGCAAGTCTGTTTCCTTCCCTGCTGACTTTTTTTTTAAACTTCTTTGTCATACTATCAGTGTGACAGTGTCTAAGCATGGTGATACAGGGAAAATTATTAGATATATTTTTACCACACATTTGACAATTTAATTTCTCTAGGTTGCTTATTCCTGTCCACACGGTAGGAGTTTCCACCCACTCGGAGGGTGGCCTGAGCTAATTTAGTATAGCTGAAGTAACAGAAATCTTCAGCAGGTCTGGGGATTAGGAGGTCAAAGGGAGAGGGAGAACCAAATGGGCAGCTGCTACACTAGCAGAAGGGGTATCAGGTACCCCCTGCAGTGGCCAGTCTCTTTACATCTGTAGCATGTGCCCACATGACAGCAGGACACCTTCAGGATGAGAGTATGAATGAGCAGTTCTGCATGGCAATAGTAAATAGATAGTTTTACTATATCTTTCTATAGTAAACACATAGTTTACATAAAGGTAAATATCCCTGGCCAGTGGATTCTTCTGTTTTCTCTAACTGATTTGTATGTATATCTCAGCAAATATTTAAGTAGTTTGGAGGAATGCTATGTTTGGAGCTTGGCTGTGTTTCTCTTCCCCCAGTTCCATTCTTGGTTATGCCTGTGCATACAAAAGCCTTATGAAATGCTGAGGCAGAAAATTCTCTGCCTCATCCGCTCCTAATCTCCCATTACTGGATTTGAAAAAATCACACTTTATATAATCACCCGATGAAGGAGACAGCCTGTGCATCAGCTCTCACGTGCAGCTCAGAATTTGTTCTTTAGGGACAAACCAATTAGCTAACCTAAACAAAGTAACTGTCTGACAGGTAATTTATTCTGTGTTGAACCAGGGATTAAACAAATTTTAAAATTTCTAGATTTTGTAAATCTCTTGTACTATATTTTGAGGTTGTAGGAAGAGTATGGATTCTTTCCCCTTAGCCTGAAACCTGTTCCTTTGCACTTTGCAGTGCACATTACTTCCTAAGCAGATTTTATTTAAAAGAAACTTTTAATCTTTTTCTAGCTAAAGAGAGATCTTTTGGATTACAGGGAAAAAAAGAAGAAAAAAAGTATGACGTACATCTGTCATAAATAACATGTATTTCCATTATTCCATTATTCGTTTCCTGTCCTCTGTACGACCCTCAGTCTCTGATGAGCAGAACATGAAAATTTTATCATGCTAAAATTAGAAATGAACTTTTGAACCTTCAGTGCTGAAAATTAATAAAACAGCTCTCTCGTCTTTGGTTGATGCAATAAATGATGTAATGTCAGGAAGAAGAGATTGTATTGCAGAGTGATTTTGAGTTAGAAGGATTGCACAGCACCACCAAACACACTGTAGTTAGACTAATCCTATTAAGAAGAAGTGGAAGTATGAATGGAGACATTTTTTAAGCCAGTATACACACGGAAAGATGAAATAACACAGTATTGGTTTCACAGTGTAGCCTTATTTTGTTTTCAATCATGCTGTTGCCTTTCCAGAAGATATGCAATTTTTTTTCTGATATAGTAATTAGAATTCTGTTTTCCTATAACAACTTTACAATTGTTTCTGTGTAAAAGTTTATGTGTATAGTATACTGTAAAGAGTGTAATCTCATAAATAATTATTTGCTTAATCTATCGGTTTGTAGCTGAATAGAACTGAAGCGCTTTTTTTTTTTTTTTTCCCCCGTAAGGCTATGTGATGACCTATATTTTTCCATAGAACTTGCTCAATTGGAAAGTTCTGGTGATTAATTTTATTCTGCCTCTGTCCAGGCCTATTCCAGATTAAGGGAAGATAAAAAGTGAGCATCTTTCCCAGCCTTCTAAAATGAACCAAGATGTCAAACATCAGTTTTGATTTGTAGGAAATCAGTGTAATAAAAGTCTGTGTGAGATCTTACAGAAGGGGAAGATGCTCACTAAAACTTAACAATTATTAGGGTCTTATCTTTTTGCATCAAAATTTTGTTTACTTCATTATTGATACATTTTAACAAGTCTGCACTCATTGTGTTTCCTCTTTTTAGGTATCTCAGGCCTAACAGGAAAAGAAATAAATATATTATTATCTTCCTGTTAATAAAGCAGAGGGTCTTCTGCTGGTGAGTTACTAATGTGACCACTTCTGGTCTTCATGCAAGCAATATATCCTTTGATGTTTCATTGCTATTTTCTTCTTGGTTATTAATGAAGGCCATTCATTCAACCCTTCTACTGTTTTTTCTGATGCTTTTTCTTTCTCCCTCTTTGCCCCTCCTATGTGCACACTTCTCTTTCCATGTAATTCTTTCAAATCATGGTATCACTTACATACTTACATGCAATATAGGCAAGATATGTTTGCAGGTTTCTCTTGGTTTTGACTAATTTTTATGAAAGCTGTTACGAGTCATTAGAAACATAAATTGCTCATTTAGTAATTCCCAGAGGTAAACGTGGGCAAATAGGGATTTTCTAGTCTTCAGAGTGTAGGCCCTCACTGTATTAAGTCATACTTAAAAGGGATGGAAATAAATGATTATAAAGTGTTTCTCTGTAGGAAATGACACCCTCTGTCTTATGTTGAATAATCTTGGGACAGATTCTAGCTAAATCAACCTTGTACCTATGCCTTGTTTTACCCTGTTTTAGACACGTTATCTCCAAGAGTTCTTATAGAAATTACGAAAAAAAACCAATAAGGAAGTAGGAAATTAAATTATGATGATGCGTTAGTGGGGGCAGGGAGTAGTTCTCTGTGGATAAAGGATGATCTCAGGGTGGAATGTTATTGCAACAGATCAGAATATAAGGTGCAGTCACAAAGATTTAAACTGATAACTGCTTGGGAATGAGTTGTTAAAGTATGTAGAAAATCTTTGATTTTTAAGGTGAAGTTTGTCAAATACATATTTTGAAAATTTATCTTCTCCTAAAATATCATTTAGAAATTATTTTAGTGAGTTTATTTTTAACATACGTTGTACATAACACACCATTAACTCTTCTCTTAGAGTGTCTACTTGTTTATGACAACTCTATTGTAAATTAATTGTGGAAGGAAGTTTATGTTCATCTGTTGCTAATAGCAACAACTGTCTACTTCTAATAAATTGGCTAATAGTTTTCTTTTAGGTTACCTGATGTTTTACTTTTTTTTTTCACTGACTGCAGACATTCTCAGGCATCTGTTCCCCTTTAGTTTCGGGTTTTTTGGGTTTTTTTTGTTTTATAGAAAAAGCTGCAACTTCAGTATTCATTAAAGTCTTGCTTAGAGGAGGGGCCAGTCAGAAATAGTGGCAGTGTTACAGAAGTTCCACGTGTATTTTTGAAGTCTCTGATCAATGTTAGAAAATCAAAAGTAATTTTCAAACATCTCCTATAAATACTCATTTACACAGTCAATGATGGTCCATGGATTTTGTCAGTCTGGAAGCTTATTCCAATTATCCATATCTGAGATGCCATGAATGATAGCTGCCATAGACGGAGAACAAGGAAATACACTAAATATGGAAATAATTTTTACCTGTCCTATGCTGCCAAATTGATGAAAATTCCTTTCGATACCTATGACCATGACCTTATTGGTACAGTATGTCTAAAAAAACAGAAAAGTATCTCCCAGTGCTGGAAATGGCATTGTTGAAGCACAGTATTAACTTCCTCACGTCAGTATCTTCACACATTAACTTCCTCAAGCTTTAAACTTCATTAAGTATCAAATGGTGCATTCAGGTGAATTTGAATTTTGATTTTTTCTCCCTTGATATTTTAGTTCTATTAAGAAAAACAAAAGACCATGCTTTTTGTTTAAGCTAATGTGCCTTTATTTTGCTGAAGTAATGTGTCCATCTATCACTATTAATTCAACCCTCTTCTTAAGTTAATTGCAAGAAGTATTATATGTTCAGCTACGTCTCATTTAAACCAGATGCTCAGTATTTCCATACTAATTTCAAACCATGTTTTTTGTGTCACGGTGATGCAATGTTTATTTCTTGACAATTTTTACTCCTTGACATTTTTATGCGAACTAAAAATTGTCTTCCTAGGATGATACAATCAATTTGTGCCTCCGTGATAATGAATTCAAGTATCTATGCTACTACATACCTTGATAAGAATGTAGAGAAAATATAAGCATAGTATATTAACCTGCATACTATGTTTTTTCCAGTGTTAAAAGACCAAGGGGAGATACAGAAGAAACACTGTTAAAGTATTAAAGTGTAATTCAGATGTACAGCTGTGCAAGTAAATCATCCATGGATATGTACCCTAACTGAAAATAACTTGTGTTACCTATGATCCTATCCTGTGTCTAGTACTTGTGTATCATGATTCATTGGACAGAGTACTGCCGTTCTATGTAAAACATTGGGAAATAATATTCAGGTAAAACATTTGGGTTTTGTTGTCACTCATTTAGGGAATAGGAGTAATACCACATGACAAACTTCCACTTGCACTGTTCAGAAACTCTTATAACCTGTGCATGTCTTTAAAACAATGGAAAACAGAGAACCTTATGAAGCAATTTCAAATATAAAACAAATTTGAGGGTTGCATATGCTAGCTGTATAGTTGCTTCAGGAGAACAAAAAGAGAGGCTAAATTCAACAGATAAATATATTTGTTACACATTCTAGTTTACACGTGTCATGTATTTTAGAAAACTACATGGTATAAGATGAACATTTCAAACTAAAGAATGGTGATCCAGAAAATCTGCATGAGTGACCTAAGCTTAGTTAATTGAAAACTTGCAGCACAAGCATATCTAAGGTCTCCTGCCCTTTCCACCGTGTGGATGGCTGAGTATCCTTCCCACCAATTTTAGAGTCATTTGGGGATAGAGGCATCTTGCACCCCTTTTATTCAAGGTTCTGCTTCCATGTAGAGCAGAAGAAAAGTGATATGGAGATAAAAAGTAAACAAAAAGCAAGAATATGTGTAATACTGGGCTTTACTCATTTCAGTAGTCACCTAAAACTGGGAGTTGAGGTGAAGTCTTGAGTTCTTGACATTACTGGGTTTTTTATAACAACCTAATATAAAATGCATAAGTGATCTTTCTTTGGGATGCCAGTCCTCCAAGTAATTCAGGTTTTAAGGTTTAGGTGAAAAACGCTGCTGCTTCCAAGATCTCTTCCCATGAGGGATGTTTAAATTCTTTTTTTGTCTGAAAAGACACTGCAGGTCTTCTGACTCACCTCCTAAACATGGTGTCGGGGTCACTGGCATTTCTGTCTGTCTTTGGTCTTCTATGTATCATTCAATAGGCCAGTGCTTAGAACTGCACTTCAAAGTTGGAGTGAGCTGTTAGAGGCTGAACTTGTAATACTTCAAAATACATGAATCAATAAGATCTGGAACTAAATAAGCCCTCATGAAAAGCACCCTGAATAATACAATAGGGAGAAGTCAGGTCCATATGTCTTTCATTCTGTCTGGTACTTGTTTGCTAGTAATATACAACTGGAAAATAATTCTCCACCAAAACAACTTGAAGCCTTTCAGAAGATTGGATTTGTCAACACCATTGACTTCTATGCCTGAATATACTTCAGATGGGAATGAAAGAATATAATTTGCATATATGTAGTTCTGAAAAAAAAAAAAAAGAAAGAAAAAAAAAAGAAAAAGTCACCAGAATTCAAAGGCAGTATTTGCTCTCAGTGTCTGTGCAACAGGTGTGATGTCCACAGTTATTTATAGTGGCTTTTCAGGTATGTGCTTATTATGACTTTGTTGGCAGCAATATTACAATAATATTACTGTTGCTCTTCAACTGCTTTTTAGTGTAAGGACAGAGCAAGCTTGTTTCATTAGAAAAGAGCAAACAAATTCCATCAATAAAGAGAAGTATATATTGCTTTCAGGGAATTTGTATAAAGTGAAATCTTATCAGAAGTCAAAATCTATGTTGCAATTCATCACATTTGTTTAGACCCTGACGACTAATAATTTAGTGCCATAGTTGCTTTCTGTACAGCAACATAACCTTAATGGGATTCCAGAATGATTCATTTGTAACAGAAAAGAAAAAAAATATTTTGTGCATCACTCAGTGTAGGTCAAAGTTGCTAAATACTCTACCTAAAAGATTTATTGATTTGCAAGGTTATTATTGCAGTTCATCCGACCTGTTTTACTGCTCGAGGCCACGAACTTTCCTGTATGGTGAAAATTTTAGATGTTGTCCAATGTTTTCATCTTTAAAATGTCTGTCAGCAAAACCTTTTTTCAGCATAGTAGATAAAGAAGTAGACTCAGATGCAGAGAATAGCATCATCAGGATCACTGTTCAGCTTAAGGCTTCCAGGAAATGCTTTGTAATGATGTAGATTTGATAGATTTGATTACCTTTCCTTCCCTATCAATGACGCAGTGCTAGTTAGGTGTCAGTATTTCTGAGAAGATCAGTGTTTTTAATTTCCACATTCTTACATCAACAGATGCTTCAAAAATATCCTAGGTCCCATTTTAAAGATAATAGAAGAGTGACCAAAAAGTGAATTCCCCATTGATTTGTCCAGTCAGGCTCCTGAGCTGCATTTGAAAATTGAAACTTCACATTTAAATCATCTAGTGACCTTGGGAATTAGACGGCTCATCCCTGAACAGCTGCAGTGCCTTTTCATTCATGCATTAATACACTAGAGGAAGTTGATTATTTATATTTCTGGTTGACAGAGATAACTTCAGTGTTCTGTACTTGTTTGTTAATTTACAAAAAGTCGTCAATCCTGTAAATTCTCACTTCGATTTTTTCTACCCAGAAGCGTCCCCAGTAGGAAATGCAAAGGTAGTGCAATCAATATTCTAAGCTCAAATTTCTTTCTTTCCTTGAGAAGTACCCTTCAGTCTTCTAACCTATAACCAGCAGTAGCTGTGCCACTCACATTTGAAGAGTGAGCATCCGATGGAGGTGAGAGGAGGACAGCTGGTGTGTACTTGGAGGCATCCCAGTCAGCAGCCAGATGAGCTACATGCATGCACACAGGCACACGAGGTGTGACAATGCATTGGTTACTATCTGTCCTTAAATCTGCTGTCTGCTAATGCCCATATCTTATCTTGGAGAAGCTATGGATACTCATTCCTTACCTACTGTTTTCACAGCTTTATTGGCATGATGGATGGGATTGGGTATAAATATAGGCACCTAGTAACACTGTAGATGCCAGGGTGTTCTTCTGACTGTCAGTCAGCTCTCCAGGAGGATATGGGTCTCATATTTGTCTTTTCATATCTGCCAGCATAGTCTATGTATCAGGTAATTTGAGTATTTAAAGTGGAACTTTATTCTGGTTTTGAGGTATCTGAATCTCGTGTGAATTTGAAGTCTTTTTTGCATCTCTGCATATGGAAGAGCATTGAAGGTGAATGCACTTCAGAATGAGTCAGTGGAATAGTGGTGTTTTCCATTCCTTTCTTAATATTGTCTGACATTCACTTACTGTGTCTGGTGTGACTCTATTTGGCTCTTTGACACTTAAAAAAATTGATATTGGATGATTTATTAATAGCTTCTCCACCCTCCCTTCCATTATTTCTAAATTGTTCTTCCCCTACTTGTCACATGACAAGTGACAAGAATAAATATTATTTTTCCTTATGGTTTAAAATTTAATTCAATAGAAATTCTCTGGTACAGTTTTATATAAAAGATGCATTCACCCATGTTTGGGTTGGTTTTTTTCTGCATAAGTCCATTTTCCATCTATTTTACTTCAATGTAATTTTTTTAATGTGTGACACAGTTTTCCTTTCACCAAGTATCTGAGGTGCTTGTATAAGCAGTATCATATGCCAATATCTTACTTTAAAAGCAGGAATCTATGTCACACTCTCCATTTTTTAATTTTTGGCGGGTTTTTTTACACCTATGCTTAGAAAAGAAGCATTTGAATATTTAATCTTGATATGTATTTTTTACATGCTTGTTTGGAACATTGTGATCATATCATACTTCATTATTTCCTTTCTGAACTTCCAATGTTCATGTTGTACATTGGTTGGATTTTTTCCCAGTCTTAAATTTCAGGAAGGAAAAGTCAAGAGATATCGGCAGTAGCTGTGGAACGCAGTAGAAATGTTTCTAGAGCTATATATAATGTTTTCCAATCACTTTCAAGGTGCTTCTGTGAGGCAGAGGAGAAATCCTTTTTTCTCACTATCCCATCCCACAGTCTCTCACTAGATGATAGAACTTGGATGTATTAGGCAGGAATACAATTTTTTAATTCAATTTTGCCATCAGTTTTCCAATACTTTTTTTTTTTAAATGACTGAAAGGATCCAAACCTAACAAGTAGCACTTTTTACTTGCTTTTCTAAGCTTAGTGAAAAGATAGGTCTTTATTTTACCCTTTCCCCCTTTTCAAGTTTCATGTTTAAAAAAAAAAAAAAAAGGTTATTCTAACTTTGCATTTCAGTGATTGGATTGGCAAATTTCAAACTGTAAAAATGTATTATATTTTATATTTGTATTTTCAGTTAGATTCTGTAGATTACAAGTTAAGGTAGCTGAGCTATGTCTTGTTCTGAAGAATACCAGTGACACAACACTCTTACAGCCCTAACAGGATCTCCTGAATTCCTAATAAGATAGTATGGTGGGGAAATTTCAGTCATATTTTGTAAAACTGCAAGTAGACAGTACCTAACTTCTAACAGGCTGTGCTGGTTCTTCCATTTCAATATGATGCTGTTCTTTGGTAATAAAAATGAAAGCATGTGTGACATTCAAATAGGAAGCAGGGAATGGTAATGAGAAGAAAAATAAGCTATTGATAAGTTGCGAATTGAATAATTGCTAACCTTCCTGGCCATGGTGAGGAAAATCTTAACGTCTCATGATTAATCAGTTTGCTCTGAATTTCTGACTTTTTAAGCCTGGGGAAATCAAGTTGGATATCCAATGTGGGTGGAAGTATTTGATGATTTTGTCAGTTCTCTCTCTGCTTCAAGTTAGCAATTATGCAAGCAGAGATAGCCTATTCCAATGGGGTGACTGAGAGAACTCTGATAATTTAAGAAATTTATTAATAAGTTGTCTTTACTGTTTCAAATCTGTGTGAGCTGTCAGATAACTTAATGATAAATAACTCATAAAAAGAAATCGGTGAAGAGGGAGAATAACAAGAAGCCTATTCTGAGCTTGATACTGAAAAGGACACACACAGACACACACAGATGCATGCACAGGACTGTGACACAGCCAGCTGTGACTCTGACATGGTGCTGCCTCCAACATCACCTTCATGCAGGACTGACATAAAACATAAGCACAGACAGCCAAGTCCACTCCTCCTCTTTGGCCGGTAGAGACTGAAGCTCACTACTGACAGCACACAGTCAACACTCAATTCACACATGCACAAACTTTAGTGGATCCCTTGAGTACCGGCCTGATCCCTCTGTCCATCCAACACCCCTGGCCAGTTCCCAGCCTACACCTCCGGCCTGACTCCAGCTGCTTGCCCCCTGCTTCCCCCAGGACAGAGAGTGGGATTACACAGAGGTAGTCAAGAAGGGATTTAACATGAAGACAGGATGCACTGTGGTGATCAGGAGCAGGTCTGTCAGACAAGTGTACTGACCAGCTCCATTTTAGAAGTGACCAACCTGTTTCATACCCCTGTCTGTCTATTCCCACTTTGTTCCTCTGTGATCCCACTTTCCTGCACATTCCCCATCAGTTTCCATAGCTCCAAGGTCTCTGGCAACACCTTGGATCCTCAGGTTTCCATCCTTATCAGCTGCAAGCTCTTGGTTTGCCTGCAGTTTCTTGATAGCTGATCAGTTAACGTGACTGATCAGGTTTGTTTCTGGTCATTGTCTCCTTTATGTTTGTCTGACAAGTTTGTGTCACTATATATTTTGTTTATGGCTTCTACCTTCTCCTTAGTATCCTGTTTGGCAATGTCCTAGATCAGGTAATACAGAAATAAGCATTCCCGCATTCTCTGTACCTTCATCAATTAGTGTGACTGACCAGGTTTGGTTCTCCTTACTGCCCTGCTTATCATTTGTCAGTCAGGTTTGTGCCTCTATCTTCTCATTTATGGCTTCCCCCTTTTCTTATTATCCCTTATGCCCTATTATTATGGACCACAGTCTATTATTCTTTGTTTTAAAGTTGACCAGCAAAACCCTGAAAGCCTATACTTCTTTTTCTTTCTATTTCAAGCACTGTGAGTAATTGTGTGTCATTCCTGAAATGGTTTCTTTCAGTTGATCATTATATAATGCCCATTTACTGATCAATCATTGGATACAGAAAGAAGCTTTCCCAAATCAGTTGAAGAATCTGGACTGAAGATTTCAAATTGTTTGCATCTCTCATTGTCTCAAAACCCAGATGGTGTTTTATTCTGTAGTGCAGTTTGCTGCAGAATTACAAAAGGTTTCAGAAATAGATGGGAGCCTAACTCCAGGTCAGTCTTACAGCTTTAGACATGGACACAGTCTGTCTAAGAGAAACCTTGAAAAGGGTGATGGTTTGTGAAAGAGGAGGGGGAGTTTGAAGGAAATCAAGCGTATTTCAGTCTCTGTTACATGCACACAAAAAAATCAGTTTCAGGAAATTTCAACAAAAGCATATTTTCATATAGCCTTTCTTCTACCTTTGATAGGAGTCTCAGTCTACAACTATGTAGCCTAATTGCAAGCATGAATGAGGAAGTACACAGCTTAAAGAGGAGTGGAAGAATACATTGGTCTTTACAAGTGTGCAAAATTTATGGAGTGTAGACCAGCTTTAGAACATTATTATCCTTATAACAATGAGGTCATACAGATCAGAACATTATTAATGCATAAAACTGAGAAATATGGCAAGAGAGTTATTGGCAAATATTTATTGAAATGTAGTATTTCACTCACTCATCTATTTCAGCAGTACTCCTTTTTTATGCTTGCTTTTCCTGATCGAAACTGCATTATAACAACATGAACTTTCACTATATCTTTGTTGTATATTGATGGTGACCAAATCTTGAATTGCTTATACCAAAATCTGCCTTTCATTTTTCTTGATCACCAATTAGGAAATTGGTGATCACGGTAGATTGCCGTGAAAGCCATACATCTTCAATCACAATTACTGACCACCACTTGGATATCACCTAGCATCTGTAAATGTTCAGCATAAGCTTTCAGACCAGAGAAATCTTTGAACGGTTTCAAATAACAACTGCCTGAAGGAGTCATAATTTTCCTGCAGGTGTTTTGTGAGAGGAGGAAACAGAACTAACTGAAACATACACATGCAAAAGTATCAAATCTTTTGCCTATAGTCTCAGACAATTAGCAAAGCTCCCTGTGTTAGGTGAGAATCCCATATATGAAATTCTATCAAAACCAAATGAAATGGATGATTCAAGTGTGGAGCTCTATAACCTCATATTCCTCTAGGAGACATCCATTATCCTGTGTATTTGCAGAGAATTAAAAATTTTCTAACGTAATATTGGTGAGCTGAGCATGACCAGAATCTTAAACAAAGATTTGTTTGCTTCTGTTCTTCAAAAATGGAATATAATGGTGTCTCCAAACACTGCAAGTTTCCATTCTGTTTGTTTTTCATCTTGCAGTGTTAATAACATTCTGCCGATCAAATTCACGTGCAATTATTTTGAAAGCCCCTGAAGTTGTCGGCTTTGCTTTTTATTAACCAGATAATAAATGCTTATCTTTTTAATACACGAGGGATGAATACCTCTCAAATGCAAAAACATTCATTTTATAAAAAAAAGTAGATATCCTTTCTAGACATGTGTTGTTTCTTCTGAATTTCCATGAAGTTTGGCAACTTCCAACATAAACCACAGATCCTTCATTGTATTTTATCTTTTGTTGTTTATTGGATAAGCAGTGAAAGAGGTGAAGATGGAAGGATGATAGGGTAAAAGGCCCCACAACTTGGCTGTTACATTATAGCATAGCATATTTACTTCCTTTATTGTTCAAGTTTTTATTTTGGCTTGGATGTTTTTGGCCAAGAACATTCTTTGCTAGCTGAACATGCCAATACCAAAAGGTGGTTATTTATTTTTAATAGCTTCAAAGGTACTTTGAGCATTTTTCTTTTCTTTTTTTTTTAACTTATACCTAAAAGAACTGGACAGGTGATGAGTAAGGAACTGGTAACAGTGTATAATTTGTCAGGGAGATAAGTTTGTCCCATTATTTTAGGCTTGTCAATTATATTTTTTAGCAATTTTGGAGGTTCAAAGGTGCCACTGCAAGGTGTCAGATATTCAGAAGTCATCATTAGGGCTTAAATCCTACTTTTTTGTCCCTACTCTCAACTTTTAAAGATTCAGATTTAATTTGAAAAAACAATAGTTTGCATGACAATTTTCATGCCATTCTTTTAACAAATCAGTACTTTTGTTAGTTGGTATCAGTCCTTTCCCCTCCCTACTTGCTAGATCACACTGCTCCAGGGAGCTTATCTCAGAGTTGAACAAGAGCAATAATGTTGCTAATATATGCAATTTAAACAATCAGAATAAACTTTCTGTCTCCAAACTTCAATTCTTGTCTTAAATCTGAAGGATTTTTACTTTTTCCATTAACTGTGAAGCTATTTCTTCATCTTTTTACTATTAAAGTATGTGTGTTATATAAATTACAAACATCTCATACTTTTTCATTGTGATGTGAATATGCTAATCGGTCACAAATTTGCTTTTCACACAGTACGTATCTGCTCATCCTAGCTTTCTGCTGGTTAATGACAAATCTTTGCTTTGCTTAAAACATTTTGGTTTTGATTATTTTCTGTGCTTTTTTTGTCATGTTCTTTTATGGTATTTTGCATAATTCAAGCTAAACTTCATACACCCTAACTGCAAGTAAAATATTCTAAAGACTGAGCGCTAAAGGTAGTGGAAGTATTTCTAACTACCATATAGATTTTTGGATGGAGTCTATCAGATGTAGATACTTTGCTACAGTAGGTGTGTTTTACTGAAGCAAAGCTTTAATCAATGTGCAGGTAAAATGTATGAAAAAAAGGTTCAATGAAGAGTGAGGAAAAGAACAAAACCAGAAGTACAAAGGAGTTTAGCATGGTCTTTTTGTACTGTGGCTCTTCTTAGGAATTAGAGACACAGTTTTACCTTCAGTTCAACCGAACAGCATCTTGTTGGGACCCATTCTAGTTTTACTACCAGTAGTACTTTGTAGTGCCATCAACCATGAAAAAGGATATCTGAACACAGCCAGTACTCACATACGGAACTATATGAAGTTGTTAAGGTACACAGGCAGGTGGACAGCCTTGAGAAGGGGTTGCACAAGCTGAACATTCCCTAACACAATGTACAAAGCAAAATAAATAAAGCTTGAAAGAAGTACTGTGGCATATTAATGAATTTTAAGTTTGGGATAGGAACAAATGCACAAACCTGTGTTGCAGTGTTCTGAAAGACATAAGGTGATGGCTGATCCATGTTTTGTTTGTATAGGGGAAGAGAGTAATTTGGAAAAGGCACAAATTATTTGATTAGGTTGGCATAATATTAATATTATAATGAATGAACCATAGAGATAACACGGTAAATGAAAAGAAGGTCTAGAGCCTCAAGAAGATAACATTTCATCAATAAGCTGTTAGGATTGCTGAACAGTTTGTAATAGCAATTAATAATGCTTCTTAAGCAATTAAAGATGTGCTTGGGAGAAAAATCACTGCAAGTTACACAATATCCAATATTTTTTACCTCTACTGTGGAATTTAAAATTTTTTTTTCTGGGGCACAGAATCTGGCTATTTCAAAGGATGGTTAAACTGATGAAGCTAAGCTTGTAAAAGAAAACTTTATTTTTTGTTCCAGTTGCAAGGAGACTACATGTCTTCTCTTCAAAGTCCATGAGAAAAAAATTGGAAACCTCTTCAAAAGTATTAAGTGATTCAAGTTATTGAACTAAAGCCTGTGAGCTGCTTAAGAACAGAAGCCGCTGATTGACTTCTTTTCTTTCCTTCCCGCCTCCCAAGAACATGAAGGAGAATAGCAGTGGTGATAATATACGTGGTATTTTTTTGCATAAATCAAGGAAAAATATGTACCACAGGAGTGCTGAAAAATTTTTGACCTTGAAATATAACCTTCAAGGAAGAGTGCACAGGGTACAGTGGGGAAGGCACGACAGTTCACATGATTCCTTTCCCTCAGGGGTTTTTCTAGGGAGAAAATAACTTTTAAAAGATCTCTGGGATTTTTTGAGATCCCTGAAAATTCTGAATCACTAGGACAAGCAAAAAAAGAAAGAATCAGAGGGCTGGAGCATTCAGTTGGGTAATGTATCATTGTGTACAATTCATGTAATTCACTGATAAAATTCAGTTATTGAAACATGGCTGATTTCATAGAATCATAGAATCCTAGAATGATTTGGGTTGGAAGGGACCTTAAAGATCATCTAGTTCCAGCCCCCCTGCCATGGGCAGGGACACCTTCCACTAGACCAGGTTGCTCAAAGCCCCATCCAACCTGGCTTTGAACACTTCCAGGGATGGGGCATCTACAGCTTCTCTGGGCAACCTGTTCCAGTGCTTCACCTCCCTCACAGTGAAGAACTTCTTCCTTACATCTAATCTAAATCTACCCTCTTTGAGTTCAAAGCCATTACCCCTTGTCCTACACTACATGCCCTTGTAAAAAGTCTCTCTTCAGCTTTCTTGTAGGCTGCCTTCAGGTACTGGAAGGCCTCCATAAGGTCTCCCTGGAGCCTTCTTTTCTCCAGGCTGAACAAACCCAACTCTCTCAGCCTGCCCTTATAGGGGAGGTGCTCCAGCCCTCTGATCATCTTCACGGCCCTCCTCTGGACCCACTTGAGTGGGTCCATGTCTTTCTTATGTTAGGGGCCCCAGAGCTGGATGCACTTCTCCAGGTAGGGTCTCACGAGAGCAGGGTAGAGGGGGAGAATCACCTCCCTCGACCTGCTGGCCACACTTCTTTTGATGCAGCCCAGGATGCGATTGGCTTTCTGGACTATGATCGCACATTGCTGGCTTATACTCAGTTTTTCATCCACTAATACCCCCAAGTCCTTCTCCACAGGGCTGCTCTCAATCCATTCTCCACCCAGGCTGTATTTGTGCTTGGGATTGCCCTGACACAAGTGCAGGACCTTGCACTTGGCCTTGTTGAACTTCATGAGGTTCGCACAGGCGCACCTCTCAAGCCTGTCAGGGTCCTTCTGGATGGCATCTCTTCCCTCCAGCATGTCAACCACACCACACAGCTTGGTGTCATTGGTAAACTTGCTGAAGGTGCACTCAATCCCGCTGTCCATGTCGCCAACAAAGATGTTAAACAGTCCCAGTACCGACCCCTGAGGAACGCTGCTCATCACTGGTCTCCACTCAAACATCGAGCTGTTGACAACTCTTTTGAGTGTGACCATCCATTTGCTCATGTCTGTACTAATGAACTTACTACATACTGTGGCACAGGCTTAAAAAGTGATGTGTGACTGTTGACCTGCTTTCTAGCAAGGTTTCAGCCAGTGACAGTATTTTCTCAGGTGATGTATCATTGTGAGGAAGGGATTATTCCTAATTATTGGTATAGATAAGGCCACCCTATTTTGGGAAGAAGAAAGCCGAGGTATGAGGGGATCAGTATCATTTGTGCCTGTGCACAGAAAAAGTGTCATAAAACATTTTATTTTTGGAGATGCAGAACATTAGCACTATTTTGGGGGTGTTTTCTGAGAAATTGAGCTTCAAGAAAGAAATCAGATATGTCTCCTTCTCATAAAACAATTATTATCATTTTGTTACAGTAAGGATTAGGTATCCAAATAGCAGTGATCCTTGCAAGTGAAAAGTAGGGTTCCCTTTGAAGTAGACAGTTGGGTCTGCTACCATGGAATTAACTAGACATTTTTAATCTTTTTTTCTCAAATGTATACAAGTATCTTTCCTCAGTACAGAAGTAGAGGACTTGTACCATATTCAGAATTCATTATATGAGCAAGAAAAGTAATTTTGTTACTTGGAAACAACTTCTTGTTGTTGTAACAATCAAACTCGGGGAGGAAGTACAGCTAAACAGCATGGTTTATAAATCACTTGAGCTAAAGTAACTTCAACAAAAGTCAAGATTTTGCAATCCTTCTCAAAACAGTAGGCAAACAACCAATCAAACTCTTCACCCAAAGAAAAAAAAACAACCACAAATCCACCATAAAACCAACACTGGAATAAATAGTGCACACAATTATAATGAGATTTATTAATATTCCTGATTGCCAGTTTACTATCATGCTTTCCTGGATATTGATCTGGAAAAAATTGTTTCATACATGTTGGTTCCTCTGTAAGCATAACACTCAATCTTAAAGCCTTTTAAAGGATTTCTTGTTATATTACAAAATTATCAAACTAAGATAATATTTATGGGACCTGGTCCAAAACTTTTGAAATAGGCCAAAATGTTCAATTATTTCAGTTAGTTTTGGATTGAGCCCATTTTTGCATAAGGCTTCTGTGGAAGTACTAGAGTTGATTAGAATCATGGGTTTGCAAAGTTGAGCTGCATAAAACTGTTTAAGGAAAGGAAGAAGAAAAAAGTGATAACCCTTTACAGCAAGTTAGTTCAAATAACTGCATACTGTTGATGATTCTTGACATTCCCATTACTGACCATCTATTTCAATAATTCACAAAGTAAATTCTTGTTAAATACACCCTATTTTTGCTTTCAAGATTACACAATAGGCAACTTCCAAGAGATTCATGGTTTATTTCTGTTTTCTTTTTTCTTCTTATGATTAACATAAGCATCTGGAGGTACCTGAATATTTCATTTAATTAGACTTCTGTATAAGAAGAGCACATCATGAATATTAAAAAATAATATATTTTTAAGGCATGTATACTATTATACCTATTTCTAGAAATAATATTTTTATTTTAAATCCACATCTTTAAAACAAGAGTGCTATTCCAGATAGTCAAAAATTTTGGAAGAGAATTAGGTTTGGTGATATCCAATCATTCCTGATTTCTGTTGACATCAGTAAGTTTGGGGAACACTAGCAAAGGTCAGTGTTAGAAGTGCTCTTCAGCGTAACAAATCACTGTGATAGCATTCTCTAGACTTTCCTCCGTAAGTCCTCTTTATATCATTAAGACAGCTCTTGAAACAGGCATTACTTAACTTCTAGTGCTTGTTAGCTTGTTTGTATTATTAAGATAAAAGCTAAATGTTTTATTAGATGCCGCCTGTATGCAAAACAGATTGAATGCAGGTAGAACTGTGCTTTTTTGTGCTGGGATTAACTGAACAATAAAAAGCCTTCTCAAGGTCATCTTGGTCCTTTGTTTTTTTCCTTTAAGCTTTTGCTGTTGATATTTGGGGTATTTTTTAAGTTGTAAGAATCATCAGGAGAGATTTTAATGGTTAAATAGACAGATTATGTCATTTTCAGAAGTAAATGCAAAGTAGTGACTTTCCTTTAGTGAGTCATTAGAAGGGTCACTGATTATTAATTTCTACCAAATGACTACCTAACATGGTGGTAACTGTCACCGTAGTGACTGAGGTCAACTGCAGTTTCATTCACAGACTTTCAATTTGATTGTGTGTAGGCAATGGGAGAAAATGACTGGATATGACTTCTCAGCTGGCTTGGCAATAATACAGCCGGAGGTAGAAAAAAAAGAAAAGTCAAGTCTAGGGAAAGCTTCAGTTCCTGTACTTAATTATTTAAAAAAGCTGCCTAATTGTAAGCTTTATCTCTGACAGTTGTCAGATGTCTTCCTGCAAGTGAAGATCAAAAGGAATAATTAGTATGTAGTCTCTTTGTCCCGCTGGCTAACAGAATTTTTTTTTTAATCTGCTAAAATGTGCATTGACGAAGTCCTTAATGGAAGGCAGTGATTTTCTCAGGTGAAAGTTTCCTTTCATTTTATCTAATTCTGTCTAGTTCTGTTTTTCAGACAAGTGGAAGAGTAAGAAAAACTTGCCTTTGTGTAGTTTTTAGCATAATTTCTTCAGCAAATTGACAAAAGGCTCCTACTGTGAGAGAAATGTTTCAGCATAGTTCTTTTTCTCTAATGTAGAACAAAGACCTCCCTGCAAATGTAACTTTGAGCTTTGAAAATACCAATAATATGTGATTCCCTTATTCCTTTCCTGTTTTATTCCTAATTAAAGCCTTAATTGGCTCCCAACATTGAATATTTTGGACTTGATTCTTATCTGAAATACACAAATATGTAAGTTAATTCAGTTTCTATGTAAAGTGATTAATACTTCACATACCTCTACCTTTAAAAACTGGGAAAGCAAGAGGAGTAATTGGAGAGAGGATGAAACATTTCTAGTGGATGCAGAAGGCTGAATTCCTTTGGCTTGCTTTTGCACTTTCTTTCAGACAACCTTGCTTAAACAGTCATTGCAGCAGGAGAATAACAGGTGACTGAAGGAGATTACAGCTCATCTCACTCCTTGTGTACCGCTACCTCCAGTAACAGCCAGTCTTCACCACAGAAGTCTGGGAGACTGCTAAGCTTGGTCAGGCACTTGATCACTCTTGCCTGCAACAGTATTATTTAACCTGAACCCTTAGCTTTCACCTATTCTTCTCTGTTCTGTGTGGCCTTTTACCCCTGTTCTCTTGAGCAACTCCTAAAATTCACTGTGCATTCTTTTGTCTGTCCCAAATTGTTCTTTCTGAAAAAACAGTTTTAATGATGGGCTGGTAAGAGAAGCCCTTCAATGACTTCAAGTTCTACTTCTGTTAGCAAATAAGGATATCCAAGTGAACAGCATATACTGTTTATTATATAGTAATAAAAAGTATGGACTAATCAAAGCATAAATTCGGAACTATCAAAATAGGTAGAACCATGCATGCATGCTGTTCATGCTAAACTTCATGATACTGACATGCATAGCAAAAGGCTGAAAATCATTCAGGACAGCTGAGTGCCAGACTATTTCAGTTCACAGAAAATATGTAGAATTAGTCTACATCATACCATGCTGTTACATCAAAGGCAACCAAAGAGTGAGAAAGTAAAGCCAGCCTGACAGGCATTGGTGGGGGGTCAGAAGAAAGAAAACGTCAGAGAAGTTTAGAGTCACAGAAAAAAGGTAGATGCTAGAGCATAACCCAGTCACCACTTATGCCCAGTCCTCAAGTTCCTTATCACAGAGTAGGTCAAAGCTTGTGAAGGTTTATATAATGAGAAGTATCTTCTTCCCATGTACAGATTTGGTCTCATCTATTTCTATTTCTCTCTGAAAATATGCTAATTCTTGAGATCCTAGAGCAATTTTGTCAGTGTTGAAGTTTTTTGCAAGTCTCGGAGTCCTGAAACTGAAAACTCTGTGATTGATAAAGGATAGAAAATTGCTGTTTATGTATGTAGAAAGCCATGAAAATATGACTTGAATATACCTTAAAAGCTTAAGACACAGAAAGCACACAGAAGTCATGTTGTTGTAAGCATGAATGCCTCATAAGTCCAAATTAAATTTCCTCATTTATTTATACATATGTTGGTCGTGTATGCGTGTACGCACATGCACATGCAAATATGTGTCTTTTAAAAATATGTGTTTGGTTTTAGAATATTTTGAGTTGCAACAGCCTTCTACTTTCAAGGAATGCTTTTCTGTGGGCAATAAATTTGTGTTTATAAATTAATTTTAAACAATTTCAGGTGAAAGACTCAACAGAAATGTAATAAATAAAAATCTTATTTTGATTTGTAGCATGTGTGTGACTATGGGTGTCAAGAGCTAAGTCCTGTGGAATGCAGAGCAGAAAATGTAATTATGTCCTAGTGCTCCATTGTATAACATTATTTTTTCAGCAAGGCCTAAATTAAGAAAGTCAGAACTTAGGAAACCTCATAAGCTTTTTAAAACTTGGATTAACCTTTCAATTGTTTACAGTTGATGGTCACTTTATATTTACAGAAATACTATTTAAAGGTATATTAAAATAATTACAGTTCTCAGTGAGAAAAAGATATATTTTTAAAGACAAATATAAAGATGTAGAGAAAAAAAGAACAAAATGCAGAAAGAAAGTTATCAATTAAGATTCTTCTGCATCTGTCTATAATTCTAGCAGGGCAAAATTGTTAAAATTTAACAGGAAGATAGAATAATTTTCTGGAGAGGGAAAAAATGGAAGAAAATACTTATCTGTGTACTAAATAAATGAATTATTAGTATTATGGGATACATGTGACCCTGACACATGCTTATAATGTTACAGTCAGAAAGGCTATTTCAAACAGAGTTGTATATCTGAGAAAAAATCATCAACTTCCTACCTGAAAAAAAAAAAGAAGTGAGAAAGGTGATATATTGTACAGATGTGCCTGGGCCACTTGTCATGTGTATGCCCCAGGTGTCTTGTTGCACCCGTCATCCAGCTGTCAGGGTGAAAGAACTGTTCCTCTTCTCATGGCAACTACGAAACAAAAAGGGACTTGAGATGAGAGAGGCTTCGTGCATCCCCAAGGACTTCAGCATGAACTCTGGGTGCAGGCAGGGAATGCTCACCGATGCGGGAGCCTGGAAGCAATTATAGGTAGGAGAGATAGCTAGGTAGTTCTCTCCCAGCCTGGGGGCAACCTGAGGTGAACAAGGAGTTTGGCTATTTTACAGATTCATGATTTGAAGTCTTTGCTTTCAGGTCTGACACAGTCCCCTGTAACA
The DNA here is from genome assembly GCF_000737465.1 of Haliaeetus leucocephalus. Lineage (NCBI taxonomy): Eukaryota > Metazoa > Chordata > Aves > Accipitriformes > Accipitridae > Haliaeetus > Haliaeetus leucocephalus. The sequence continues at coordinate 1,363,729 of NW_010972875.1, read as the reverse complement.
ATTTTGTCCTAAGTGCATACATTTCATAGTCCATTTTGATTCCACAAAAAACTCAAAAACCAAAACCACACACACACACACATTTGTTTTTCTTTAAGTCTTAGCATTTTTAGTCTTTATCTTTTTTTTTAAGTTATATTTCAGTGACAACTATTGTTTTCAGTTACTGTTTTCAGTCCTTTTTATTGTCACCCACCTTTCCATTATTCAGTTAGACTGTTTTTTCTGATTCATCAAATCCCACAGAAAAACTTTGCCATTTATTCTTTCTTTTTCCATTTCCTTCAGATCTGTTGAAATGTAATATGGTCTATTGAGCCAAGTGAGTTTGCAGTATTCATGACCAGAGAAACTTTCTGGATAATTTCTATTACCTTTTGCTTTCAAAAGTAATCAGTGGCACACACCATTAGTAGTTTTCTTGTATCAATCCATTCATCATTTATAACTTGTCCATTATACTTCGTTCTCTTTCCTCCTCTAGGGAAAATGGCAACAATTCCACCCATAAGTCTCCCTTCATGTTACACGTTATTTTGCCAAATGCATGCTGATATTTGGATGGCCAAGACAAATTTATGCTTGGGCAACTAATGTGATTTTGTCTTACCAAGCCACTTTAGTTGCTGGGAGGCATCCAAAATTCAGCATGTGACTGTGCCTTTTCATATCCTTAATATTTGCATTTAAAATGACCATACGTTAAGTGTACGTAGTCCAACAGAAGTAATCAAGAACAGTATGAAAAGTAGGTTTTGTACAGCAGAAAACCAATAGTGATGCTTTCAGTTACATAGTTTTAATTTTTCCGGACACCTGCAGTTTATTGTGGCACTACTGAGAGCACATAAGTTGTGCTCCATTGTCAGTAGCTTTATTGTACAATCCTTTCATCTGGACAGCTGTTTTGAATGGATTACAAGTAGTTGAAATGGAATCTCTTTCCCTAGAGAATGCTTCCTGCTATTTCATCTGTGAAGAGATTTAAGTATTTCTCTACCTACCTCATAACTGCTCTTTATATGTTGAAAGAAGCTGTATCATGTTATTTATTTAAAAAAAAAAAAGCTAAAGCAGTCAGTTTAGTGAAATACCAAGGGTCACGATCACCTGTGGTGAAATCTGTGAGTTAATGGAGCTGTATTCACTTATACTCAGCTGAACTTGGCATAATTCCTGAAAGACAGTAAAGCTGAGGAACAGAACAGAGAGTAACAGTTTAATCTAAGGAAATTGCATTGAAACCACAACCTGCCCGGTCTGTAAAGTTCTGCAGATAATTAAGGGCAGCCTTTCAAAAGTGTGATAGGGATTTTGGTGACCCACACTTAATAAACTGGGTATTTTTGTAGCCTTGTCATAGGCATATTGTTAGATAAAATCTTAATTCTTTATCAGATTTATAGAATATACAGTATTAGATAAATAGGTTACTCACGGTCAGATAAGTAGAAGGTCTCATAAACTCCAGTGGCAGTTGAATGAGGCTTTTACTGTCTCTGTCAAATGGGCTGGTGAATGATGACATCATAGTTCTGTAGACTAAATAATTGGCATAAATTGGTCCTGCTGCGGGTCTTGGTGTTCCCTCCATGCATCTCACTGATAACATCTCCTTTGTGCTGACACTGGCATTCATTCAGCCATGCACTACCCTGGGAATAGATTTGTGTTAAAACTGTTTTGAAGAGGTTATTTCTCAATGTGTATTATTTTGCTATTCCATTTCATGGTGCAGCTTCACAAACACCAGGCAGTGGCACTCAGAGGAAGAGCCTCACAGTGGTAGGACAAAGCATCTCGGAGCAGGGGCAGCAAAGGGTAAGACCTCTCCTGGTGTTACAAATCCTGGCTCATTCTTGCCCAAGGAGCTTGTTAAACAACATTGTTAGTGATAACAGTATCAGTCTTTGCTGTGTTGTTCCATGATCTAGCAAGACTTGAAGGTATTTTTTATTCTATCTGAATAAATCCTTTCTCTCAATTAGAAGTAGCTCTTACACTGTAACACATATCACAGAACATCGTCTGAACAGAAGTTTGAAAATTTCTTCTTCTCAAACTCCTTCTTTATTTACAGATACTTTCCCCTTTACTCCCCTGTTAAATAATTGTTTTCATGTCTTGGTGGAAGAATATAATATATATTTTTACTTTCTTATTGTTATTTCCCTTAAAAAAAAAAAAAAAAAAAAAGCAATGCAGAAATATATCTGGTCATTATTTGGAAATAAAATAAGACCAGACAAATGCACTGAGCAGTGAGGAAATTGTGCAATGATATTGTAACCTTACTTCTGTGTTCACATGTAATTTATTTAGTTTATTTCTTAATTAGTTTGTATTCTTTGTCAAAAGTGGCTGTTGTGGTTTAAGCCCAGCCGGCAACTAAGCACCACGTGTCCACTGCTCACTCCTCTCCCCACTGGTGGGATGGGGAGGAGAATTGGAAGAAAAAGGTAAAACCTTGTGGGTTGAGATAAACACAATTTAACAGGACAACACAAGGAGAGAAGAATTAATAATAATGATAATAATAATAACAATATTAATAACTATATAAAAATAACAATAATACTAATAAAAGCATGTATAAAGCAAGTGATGAACAATGCCATTGCTCACCACCCAGAACTTGATGCTCAGCCCATTCCTGAGCCATGATCCCGCCTTCCCCCCAGCCAGCTCCCCCAGTTATGTACGGAGCATGATATACGGTATCAAATATCCCCTTGGCTAGTTTGGGTCAGCTGTCCTGGCTGTGCCCCTCACAGCTTCTTGTGAAAATTAACTCTATCCCAGCCAAACCCAGGACATTATCTACCCCTTATTCTATACCGTCTATGTCATGCCCAGATCCTACACTTTCCGATTAATCGCCACCACTTTCCCTGTCTTTGAGATATATAGATAGATAGATATAGATATACACACACACAGATATCATTCCTTTAGTCTATGGGCCATCCCTCTAACATGTCCCTTGAGTTCATTTAATCCATGACTTTGAGGCTCCATCTGTCGTAAAAGTCTTGCAGGGCAGGAGAGATGGTGTGTGGTGTTAGATGTTGCATGCTACATCCAGAGCTCACAGCTGGTCTAGCCAGCCCCTCTAATCCTGGTCATAGTATTCGTTACTCACTTCTTGTAAATATGAATCAGAAGTCCCTTCAAGAGGATCAGAAGTGAGATCAGCCCTTCTACTCTGCCTGGGGAACTGCCTGCTGGAAACTGGAGCGGCATTTTTCCAGGAAGAATCCCCTTTTGTGGTTGTTTTTCCTTGCAACTCACGTACCCGTGCCTCTAGGATCGAGGTGGGTTTTTCATCCCGCTTCCTTATGTCCTCTCTGTGGTCATGCAGATAAAACCACAGGGTACACCGTGGTGTGTACTTTCTATATCCTCTCTCTTGAGGAGAGGAATGCTTACTTCTGATACTCCTTATAGCAGAGATACAGGCCCATACAGGTGGAGGGTCAGACATATCCTCTGAATTGCTGGAACTCCCAGGACAGTTTCTCCATAGCTGAGATGCAGGCCTGTAGGGAGGAAGAGACTTCCTTCGTATTGCTGGAGTTGGCCAGCCACTTCATCCACTGTTTGTCCCTTGCCTTCTTTCCAGGACATTACTGCCAGCAGGTTGGCATACGACAGTGGTGCACTTCATAGAAACTTCCGCCACATGGGTTGTGTGCATTGGACTTCATCTGGATCTGTGGGTAACTGCTCATTATCTGGATCATTATAAATCATCTCCAGCACAGCTAATTCCCTTAGGTACTGGATACCTCTCTCCATGGTGGTCCACTTGCCTGGTTGACATACATCTTCCTTGAAGGGGTACCTTTCCTTCATGCCTGACAGGAGTCGCCTCCAGAGGCTGAGGGCTTGTGTCCCTTTTCCAATTGCTTTGTCAATGCCTCCTTCCCTAAAAAGGGATCCCAGCTGCTTGGCTTCCTGATCCCAGCTGCTTGGCTTCCCTACCCTTTAGCCCTATTGTCACAGCATCGGAGAAGCCAGGTAACAATGTGCTCACCTGGACAACGGCTGAAATCCTTTCGCATATCCCGCAGCTCACTCAGGGATAGGGATCAGGTGATTACCTCTGGTTCTGCCTCTTCCTCCTGTTCTTGTGATGACCCTGCTTCATCTTCATCCCTTACTAAGCAAATTGATTTTTTTGTGTATTTCTTTTTCTGTATAGGGGCAGCTGATACTGGCACAGGTTGGTTCTCTGGTTCAGCTGTAGTGCCTGTCAAGGGGGCTGGAGTGGCTGCAGTGCGTGTCGCGGGGTTGGAGTAGCCGCAGTGCTTGTCACAGGGGTTGGAGTAGCCGCAGTGCCCGTCGGTCTGTTTTCCTTCCCTTCCCCCTGAAGGTGCTGCATAATATCGAGCAGCATTTGGTAGATACTGGCCAGGGCCCAGCACTGTGCGGGAAGTTGTGCCTTTTTGGAATAGCCACAGCATTTTCCTTCCAAATATTCTGCAACTTCATCAGGGTCCTGTAGTTGTTCAGGAGTGAAGTTCCAGACCATTAGACGTGAGAAGTTCTCTAAATACCTGCCCATATTCTCCCACATGCCATGCCACTCATGATTATCCAGCCTCAGGGCAGATCTCTGGGTGGTATTCTTAAATAATTTTTGTTTAACCTTAAACAAGACCTGGAACATATTTCGAAGACATAGCAATAGGAACATGGTGGCTTGAACATCCCAAGTATATTAAAAATTCTCAAAAGCTGTTGTAATTAGCCTGAAGGAGAAAGGGGAGGTGAAAGAGCAGGACAAAGTATCCCCTCCTGTCTTCCCCGTAGATTGGGTGTGTTTACTAATAAATTCTGAGGAAGATGCCCAAGATATGGGCATGACAGCGATGCTGCATACAAATACCAGCTTAACCTCATGACCAGTGATGTAATCATATCATAAGTCGACATTACCTAGTACAGCAAAATGATAGTCCTGATCCCAGAGGTGATAAACAGCACCACAGGGAATACATAGTGCATATAAGAATATACATAGCACCACCATGTGAACAAATAAACCAGCATTGTGAGCAGTGACAATTTAACTAATATATAACTAATATAACAAATTTGTTCTAAGATGCTCTGGTCAGATCTGTTGTTATCTCAACCCTTTGTGCCCCACGTTGGGTGCCAAAAAGGACTGTCATGGTTTAGTCCTGGCCGGCAACTAAGCACCACATGGCCGCTCACTCACTCCTCTCCTACTGGTGGGATGGGGAGGAGAATTGGAAGGAAAAGGTAAAACCTCGTGGGTTGAGATAAGGACAGTTTAATAGGACAACACAAGGAGAGAAGTAATAATAATGATAATACTAATAAAAGAATGTAGAAAGCACGTGATGCACAGTGCAGTTGCTCACCACCCAGAACTTGATGCTCAGCCCATTCCAGGGCCACGATCCCTCCTCCCTGCAGCCAGCTCCCCCTCTTATATACTGCGCATGATGTCATATGGTATCAAATATTACCTTGGCTAGTTTGGGTCAGCTGTCCTGGCTGTGCCCCCTCCCAGCTCCTTATGAAAATTAACTCTATCCCAGCTGAACCCAGGACAGTGGCTCGTGTAAATTTTATATTTTTAACCACTGAGGCATGGGACAGTGAATGACACTGGGTACTGTTACTTTAAATATTATGCAGTTGTTTCACCTGCTAAGGAAATAAATTTTGAACATTTTTGGTGATACTTCACTTTCCAAACCACCTAAGCAGAGTTTTTGACAAATCTAAATCTCTGATGGGGAAAAAAAGAGGATGGAGGGAATATCAGAAATTTCCAATTACTGTTACTGATAAAACATTTTTAAAAAAATTAGATAGACTCCCTTGAAAATAACTTGAATGTATTAGATTCTGAGTACTTCTGAAATCTGCCTGTTTAATTTCTTCAACAGGAGCCAATAATTAAATGCACTAAAAAATGACAAGATATTGAGGCCACAGTTGTACATAACTGAGGAGATGATAAAATCCTAGTGAGGATATTCTGAGTCCTGTGATAAGCTGCAAGTATGAGGTGTCACTGAAGAATACCAGTCCTTTCCTCTGTGTATTGTACATTGTGTGTACATTAAGAATGAGTGCTGTAGCACCAGCTTAGGATTTGTTTTCCTATAATGGCTTGTGTTTTCGGCTTTACCAAGTATCTAATTGAGTAGTTTAACTACAGGCAACTGAGAACTTCATATAAATAAAAATGTGAAGGACTTCAAGGTAAAAGAGAAGGTCGAGTCCTTCTGAAGTTGTAGGTGGTTTAGTGCAAGAATGTAAAGGTAATAGTCTTAATAGGTCTCTTTTGCACTTAACTTCCACTGTGCATATACATGCCCATTTACTTCTTGGCAATCACTGTTTTTCTCTTGGTATTGTGGCTCTACCTCTATTACTCTTCATGGGAGAAATGCTTTGGGTTTTTTTCCATGTTGCCTGCTACCCTGACTCTTTTTCACCACTGAATATTAGACTGCTGCCTTGGTTGTGCTGGATCTACTCCTGGATAACTTCTGACTCTGTCAAGCCACATTTCTTCAAATCTCTGAGTATCTCCACCTCTTATATTGTAGTCTTTATAAATCTTTCCAATAGCTGGATGGTAATGTTTTTGATAGCGTATATCCAGAGGTTTTGTCTTCAAACTAAGGTGAAGTTAGAGAAAAGTTTAGTGAAACTTGAAGAGATCCAGCTCATCTAGGCTTGAACTGTTGCAGTCCACTTTTATCGTGATTAGGAGCAAGCAAAAAATAATCACAATCCTCCATGAAGGAAAATTTCTTTGGAGATACCTAGTTTTATCTTCCTAATTTTTGTCTATCTAAATTGACAGAAATTACAATATACAAAATAATTCATTTCAAATAAACAAAGATTCTTTTGAATCGGGGATGACTTTTTTTCCACCAGGACAGATTAACTCATTGGTTGGATTCCCTACGGCTCATAATTAGTGCAGGTCCTGATCGTCATGGGTCCTCTGGCTGTGGACAGAAAGTGCTCTCAATTCTAGTATAGGGTGCCTGCACAAATACTGCCATTCTTTGAGAAGTATTGTTCAGAAGTTGCTGAAGGTGAAAGATAGAGTAAGGTGATAGGATTTGCTGATAAGTGAAATTTAACCATGCACTGATGTTGTTTGGTTTTAGTACATTTTCATTTAACATTGAGGTTTTACTTGAGTTAGCAGTGCTTTTGAACTAAAGTTAGTGATGTTCAATAAATTCCCCTTGCACAGAGGGAAACTTGTTATGCTATGAAGGTAAAATTCAGTCATTCACAAGCACAATGTGGTCAAACATTTAATATTTTTTTTTTAGCAAACTCTTCCAATCTTAGAAAACTAACTTCCCTGTCATGGTTTCTAAGGTGATACTGTAAAAAAGCTATATTCTTTAATTAATAAAGTAACTGACAACAACGGCTAGGACATATGGAAACACTGTGATAAAAGTTTTATTGTTTCACACAGTGTTCTGGTCTAACTAACAATCTTTTATTATCACTTATCCAAATCCTGAAGGAATATTTGCTTTCTTAGGCACTTGTGCACCTACTACAAGCCATTAGAGAAAAAAAAAAAGGCATGAAGGCTGTTTTGATCTTGTGACTCTTAGGATGTGAAAATGTGAAAGGATTGCAGGAAGAAAAAGAAGAAAATGCCATGGATTTGAAAATAGAGAATTAATTGAAAAATCATACTGAAAGAAATAGCTGGCACGCTTCCCAAACATATTACACATTTCATATTGCCTTTCTGCTTAAGGACGGTGAAAGAATTTCACTTCTTGAGGAGAGCCCTTTCCAGTTCCTTCCTGGGGCAGCATTAGATCCACGGTTTGCTTGAGCAGGGCTCTGACTAGATGCTGTCTAGCAAATGAAACCATGACACTGATATACTTCTGTGAAATGGAAGTAAGGAATATATGCCAAAAGGAGTGTGGTACAGATTACAGTGCTGTCATGCTGGTTTAGATGTGTTTTCAATGCATCAGGTGCAACAAGAAAGGAGCGGGGGGGCTAGAGGGGAATGGCCACTATCCTATTTCCATTCTGAAACACAAGATGGAGGCTTAGGTCATCGTTCAGACAGTTTTCTTCAGAGAGTGCATCTTTCAGTCTGAATTTATCAAATTTGAACATTTGTCGCACTTCTACCTTAACTAAATTTATGCAGGGGACTTGTAATAGACCAACATAAAGGATTCTTATTTCAGAGACAAACCAACTACTGAGACATCTGAGCAAGAAACCCCAGTTAGGTTTATCAACAGAAAAGAGCATCATTTGTTTTCAATACTGATGTCTAGTTAAGGCATAGGTATACCACATTATCACCTCAGCTAGCTTAACGAGCAGGCAGAGTTCAGTGCTCAAGCATGTTCCTGGGCTAACAGGGATAGGTGTCATTCAAGATCTCAGTTATCAGAAGTTTAGCCAGCTTGATGGACTCTGTAGTGTGCTCTGTTACATGCTGATTCTGGGAAATATATGTGGAGTCAGCTTTGGTATATCTGTATCGACTATGTCTATGATCCTGCAAGAAGGAGAGACAGAAAAGGTAGGAGAAATATGTCCTGGTTGAGTGTTAGTGAGCCTTTCTGCATTGAGGTATCTGAGATTAATCATTTCACCTTGAGTGTATACCTGACCTATTCCAAATTTAATTTGAAGTGTTTTAAGGTGTCAAGGTTTTAAGCCGTGTTTGCCAACCTAAGTTATGACTGTTCCAGTTCTTCCATTTCAAAATAGCTTCACTTTACATTTCTGTAATTGAGAGATCTAGCTCATGTTCTTCTCGGGCGTAGTTTCTGGGGTAATAGGTACTAAATAATCGGAAAGAGTGAAAGGAAACTCGAAGTCGCTCTCTCCCTCTCATGCAACTTCCTTGTAACTGTTCCCTGTAGCATATGTTTTCTGTAGCTGTTTTTCTCTAGCAGGTACCCAACACTGTAATAATTTTGCCATTGAAATGTTAATGGGCTTTTGTAGGTCGTTTTGTTTGTGTTTTATTTTTTAAGTAATGCATTCTTAGCCCAAAGTGTATCTCTCCTCTGTGCTGTAGGTTCAGCCTTTGAGGTAAGGGGCACCCCTCTCTGCTCCTTGCAATCCCTTCTCTGGGCTGAGTGTTCCAGCTGTGTCTGGACATGGCGGGGAGAGGTACGGTCTTTAGCATACTTGTGCTTTGGGCTATGAAAGAGGGCTTTTGCCTTAATTTACCCAGGATTTCTCTGAGGGGAGACCTGGATGAGCAAGAGTGAGGCATGCAGCATGGCCACCTCTTCTTGTGAAGGCAGGGCAGGGACAGGGCGCAGGCTGGAGCCAAGGCTGTGAAGGAGAATGGGTGTCTGCCCCATATCAGAGTTTCAGCTAATGACATCAAAGCAAAAAAGCACATGGTCATGTGTTAAAGACTGTCCCTAATCACAACAATAATTATATAAACTCTTAAGCTAAGTATCCTCTTAAATACTATCTTGACTCAAGAGTACTTCCACCTGAGAGAGGTAGATGGAACTCAACCTTAGGGAAGTCATCAGAAGGTGGGAGAAAAGCTTAAAATGCGAAATCCTGGGTACCTGTGAAGTTCTATAACTATTTTCAATTTCACTTAGAACTTTAAGCCATCTAATTTCCTATGTGTCTACATGCATTTCTATCACTCCGAATAGTCAGAAGTTCATATGGTACATATTTTCAGAACAAATACTCAGCAAAGTTGTAGCACATGTTGATTTACTGTCTGTTTCACCTTCAAAAGGTAGTGTGGATAGAATTTTTTCTACCTATAGATAACAGTAAATTTATATGCACATGTATTTGTGCTGTATGAGTATGAGCTAATGATTAGGCCCTGTAGATCCTTAGGAAACTTCTGTACCTTAAATATGCAGCGTCAAACAGAACCATACAAGATACATTGAGCTAGAGTTTGGCTATGTCAATGTGTGGCATTCTAGTGGCTGGCCTACAAACCCTTTTGATTTCCAGTGTTCAAGCTTATTCTCTGTGCAGTGGAGCCCTAGCCTTGCTGTGCTTGCAATGCATTACGCTGCCTGCATGCAAAAAGTTATCTCCAAAGCAGGTGGGATCATACAGCCCAGAAACCTTTAAAAGAAGCAGCTATAGTGGTAGACAAGAAGATAGAGTTCCTTGAAACCCAGCCTGCTAAAGTGACATAGCTGTTTGGCAAGACAGAGGAGATCTGCAAATACATATATATATCTCTCTCTCTCAATATATTTATGTAATTTCTACATATATAATTTATAGAATAGAATATATATATAATTTCTATATTCTATTAAGAGTAGTTGTATTGTAATTTCAGTACACTGCTGTATTGCTCTGCTAAATCAAAATCCTTTGTGACATCAAGTGTCTACAAATGAGTAAATTTGGTATTAAGCATTAAACCCTCTTCATGTGGAATATTTTAAAGGACCTGGTCAGAGAGTATTGAACTCTGACAGGGAATACTTTGCCTAAATCCACACAATGGCTATTCAGGGAAGCCAAGTAGATGTGTATTGATGTCTTTCTGTTGTTTTAAGTTAATTTCATGAGTTCTCTGGACTCTCTGACAAAAGAAATTAAACTTCATTCTGAAGAGGCCGTGTCATATCTGTATGTGCTGTTACTATCAACAAGCTCTCCGTGGGAGATTGCTCTTAACCTAATTTGGTTGCTACCAGAAGGTATAAGACAAATAGTCCATCAGGAAGTAGTTAGTTAAATTAATTATACACTCTCTTTCCACATAGTGTTGAATATCTTCTGGTGGTTGTAGCAAACATTCATTTATGTTTTAGGAGGGAGTATATGTTAGATATGCTAATATGAACTTTAATTTCAGCATATGTTTCACAGGTCTTCTTTCTTATTCTTTTCTGTGCAAAGGCAGCATTAAAACTATACTATTCTGCTGTCATAGTGCAGAAGAGACAGATAAGGTCCTGTTGATGCCCAGTAAAAATGTGCTCTGTTCCAAGGTCTGGCTATTGAAGATGTCTTCAGACTTCAATGAGCTTCTGGGAAGTTTTGTTCCAAGAAAGACAAGAAAATGACAGAAACTTTGTAAGGTTTTGATTAATGAAAGGAATATAACATTGGTCTGTTGGTGGGGTTTTTAACTGAAAAAAAAAAAAAGTAGAAAATAAATGTGTCAAAACATCAGTCAGGTTGAATTGGCATATTGTTTCTTTTTTATTGGTAATCTATGGCTCTGTCCTGTTGATTGATTTGTGTTTTCATCAATTCATTAATTGATTGTATTCAATTTGATCTTTTTAGCCTTTATTAGGATAACAGTAAGATGATACAGGTATTGTAAAATTGAATTTTATCACAAAGAAAAACCAATGCATTGACCTGTCAATTAACAGGGTATGTGTTAGACAGAAGCAGGTAGCTGTGCATCCACTAGGTATGCATTATGAGTCACTTACTTACTTACTGAATACAATCCAGCCATACGTGAAAGTTTTGATGCTGAGCCCAAAGTAGTAAAATCAGAGTAGAAGGGTTTATTAGTCTGGGTACATGTTTCTGTTAGAACATTAAGTAATAAGGATTGGAGTTTTTCTTTTCAGAGTCAAGATACAAAAAAGTTTCCTGTCTCATTAGTGTTAAAATTATCTCACTTGTTGCCTAATGACCTGAGATGACTCCTTCAGTAACGGATTCTTTTATCAATAAACCAAAATCAGTGGCTATGTTGTTACGGCTCTCCCGGCCCCCTTCTCTTTATTTGACCTTTTTACTTCTCAGCATGACTCCCAGTGACTGTTTCAATATAGCAAAACATCCATGGAAGTCAGTAACTGCTCTTGGTTAGGAAGTTGGTAACTGCTGTTGATTATACTCTTTCGTTAGTATCGCACATTACAGAGAAAAAGCCTCCAACATAGCTGCATAAAAAAGAGGTTATTATGCTATCTGATGTTTTGTTATGGCATTCAGTGTTCCCTCTTTAGGAAGTATATGTGCATCTCAACCTATGTACCTGATGGAAAGACACGCTTCTGAAAATAAATTCATTAGTGAAAGTACCACCCTGAGCATTTGTATTCTACCATGCTCAGGACAGTTAATTATAATCTTGAGGGTATGGTGGAAGACCTGCTATTCCACAAGCAAATGCTCTTGTGAATGAGAGGATTGTAAAAATATTGAGATGTAATAATTAATTTTAAAGGTGAAATTCAGCTAGATATCGAGAATCTGCAAAAATCTCAAGTATCCAGACCATGCAGCAGTGAGGTCTGATGGAGTCTCCCAGCAGAAACTTCTTACCTTTTCACAGAAGAGTTCCTCATGTTATCTGTTGCAGAAATTAGACTGTTGAAAATCCCTTGAGTTCAGGGATATGAAAGGTAAAATAAAATGCTTGTTATTTTACAAATTAAATAGCCTCCAGCAGAGAGGGCAGAACTCCATCAGTTAGATTGCTGCCATGCCCACTTGCAACAGTAAGTCCATGCAATCCTAGAACTTGGGAAAACAAATAATAAATAAATAAATAAATAAATAAAAATCTGTCTGCACTTAGGTCAACAATACTGTAACAGGGGAAAGCAATTTGGGTTTAATAAAATTCAGCTGCTGGAATTGAACTTACAAGCCTTTAAAGAAATTTCTAATGCAATACTGGAAAGGGGAAGAATTGTATGTAATTTATTTTTACTTCAAGTTTACCAGATCAAACATATTGTTCAAATTGGGAAGAACATTGGTTGGGCTTAAGAAGTTATTTTGATGCTATCCTTTATATTGTTTGAGCAATACACTCTGTAGCAGGTCTATTGATATGAGCGGATCTTGCAAGAACAGTAAGGTACTAGTGAGGTACATCTGGTACTGTATTTTCTAATCTTCCTTTATAGAGAATTTATTCATGCTGAATAACATTTTGCGTCTCTTATTAACAGTTCATATCTCAGTCTCATATACTGATGTCATATAGATGATGTGACATGGTAACCTGACTCTTGAGCTTATAACATATCAGTTCTTTATAAGTCAAGGTATTGCCACAAGAAAGTGGCAGGGAGACAGAAATGGAAGCTATTAAAGAAAATAATTCATGTGCTCTTAAAAAAAACAACCACAAACAAACAACAAAAACCCCTCCAAACCACATAGGCTTCTTAAACTTGGGGTCTTTGGAAGAAGTATGAGAATATTGATCACAGTAGTAAATTCATTATTTCTCTTTGTGTTTTTTCTAAGTTTATTCTAATGCCTTTGGTTATTGTGAAAAGCAATGTATTAGAAATCAAATGCATATGAAGACCAGTATCCTGCCTAGCAGTAGATTCAGAAGGAAGGCCACAGGGTAAGAGCAAAACAAGCACACAGATTTTATCAGTGTGCATTCTCAGTACTAAGAACACGCAGCTCCAATGCTTCCTGAGCCTGAGATAGTTTCTTGTGTTTAAGATGGATTATTCTTCCATGCATTTATCAAATCTCCCATTAAGTTACCTAAATGAATGTTCCATGAATGTTCATCCTATGGACAGGCAGAGGATGTGATATTGATTTTTTTTTTTTTTTTTTAAGCACTATTATTTGTACTCCAGGTTCCTGGAAATACTCGTTTATTCTACAGGCTGTACATATACCTGAGAAAATCCAGTCTTCCCCCCTTCCTATATTCTGTATCCCACTTTTAAGCCTTCCCCCATCCTTCTCGGAGGTCTGTACCTAGAGGTATTCTGGCCCCTAAATTAACTAAACAGCTAAAATCTATTAAAAAAAATTTCATGATCTGCATTAATTGTGGTTTGCCTCCCTTTTTCCTATTGTGGCAGTGGGTAATAACCAGCAGTCTTCAGGTGTAAGGCTTGAATGTCTGACTGAGACATTTCATCCCTAAATTAATATTTGCAGGGGCAGATACTCAATCCAGTATCATAATTCATCAAAGTCTCTGAGGACGACCTTCCAGCTTCTGTAACTGCGATATGATGCTGCACTTGCCTTTGTGGTTTCATGCCTTGTTAGCTTGTAATTTAATGGAAAAGGAATAATAAACTGGAATACAATTTCATCTTCAAAATTAAGTTTCTTTCCACCTTTCCCTCAAATTCTCTAGTGGCATGTTCCTATATCTATTCCCTGAAACAATATTTTTTGATAACATCAGAAAGCTTAAAGTGATTGGAAGAGTTTACCTGGAAATCAGGAGAGTCTAGTAAAATGCTGTATTGTAGCACTGACTTTTGGGGATAAATTTGAGCAAACTACCTAATCCTTCTGTTTCTCACCTGTCTGAATTAGAGATAATAGTATTTTACTGGGATACCAATCTGCTGAGCCATTTTAGTAAGTTGGATCAGGTAGGTATAAAAGAATAGATACTAGAAAAACAAATGAAAGTATAAACCCTTGTTTCAACTGCAAAAAAATATGTGGAAAACAGCCTGTTAGAAGTTGTGTCAAATTGCCTGTGGTGTGGAATCTTGTTCTTCAGGAGCTGCTGGAACTAATTCTTCCCTCATACCAATTCTACATTGTCCAGTGGTGTGGCAGCCTGTGATAAGAGACTGTTCCACATTTAGAAAATAAGAATAGCAGCTGAGCTAAGGATGTTGCTGGAGACTTAACTTATATATTTTGACTTTTAAGGGCTTAAGTCAGACCCCCAACTTTATTTAAAAGTATTTTATATTGAATTATAATCATCATCCTACTTACCTCCCATCTGCTAAGCTGCTTAGAAAATAAACAGTATGTACTGCCTAAGCATATGCACTGAAAATAAACTGTCAAAGAACCATTACAGGATTATTCTTTTGTTGTAGCTGTCATTGGGTGAGCTGTTCCTCATATGCTTGCTAAATTATATGACTTTTTTTTTTTTATACTCTTTGCTTTATATGCCAAGGTGTCCCTGCTCACTTGTTTTATATAACATGTTACTGAAATGAAACGGAGAAGCTTTATTCTGCAGCATTCATTCCTGCCTGCCAGATGGCTAAGTGACTTCTGCTTCAGAAGTATCAACATTTTCTTACCCTGACAACTGGATTTACAAATTGTGTGATTTGGGTATCTTGAAATGAGAGGCAAGCAGCTATTTAAAAAAGAACCTGCTACCTGCCTGTTCTCATTTAGTGTTAAGTCTCTGATGTGATCCTTAGATACTTCACTCCATGCCAATCTGATCAGAACCTCCTATATGTTATCACAACCCTGCAGAAATCTCTCCTGGTTTTACTTATGTATTGAGATCTCTGGGTAAGAGTAGATGTTTCTTTTTATTTTATATTACCTTATCCTTCACCTCTCCTTTTCAAAAGTCAAGTTTTATTTCCCTTCACCATACCTTTGAGGGTGTTTCACAAGAAATTATCCACAGAACATATATAAATAAAAAATTTATATTGGACTGTTTTCCTTAAAAAGAGGAGTATTTTATAATGATTAAATTAATACTGTATAATGTTCCACAGAAGAGAGCTACATGAACTGTCTGAAATTCACGGAGAAGGAGAAAAGACTATAGAAAGAGATATTTAAGCCCCTTAGCCAAAATATTCTGTTTCGTCTATGTAAAGGCATGGATTTGGGGGCATGAAAATCACAAACAAATACAGGTCAAATGTGACAGATATCAGCCAATGAAAAAGAAGAAGGTTATAGGTAGCAAGAATTCTGAAATATGATGTTTCTTATTTTCCTTTTTAAATAGTAAGGGGAGTTTGTTTTTTCAGTTTCAATAATACAAAATAAAGTGGCATTATTTCACTTCAGGTCAAGCTCTATGGCTTGAGTCTTGTGAAACAGAATATGGGGGTTTGGGTTGTTTTCTTTTCTTCATGTTTTTCTTTGCATTTGATTGACCTGAAATGATGTTGTGTTATTTGGGTTAGAGCACTGTGCGGAAAAATATGTTCTCAGCAAACTCGATCCTAGCAATCCCTTAGGACTTGCTATCCATTGGAATTTACTGAATATTCTCTAGCAGGTGTTATGCTGCTAGGTCATTATATTGGGGAACCCTGAGTCAGTCTTAACAATATTATTAAAGCATAATGTTGCTGTAAAAAAAAAGTGAACAAATCACTGTCTTCAAACTAATAATATTGGAATGTTGGTCCAAAAGTATTTCCATCCTTGTCATGTAAAGGTACTGTTGCAGGAATGGATGTTTTCACATAATGTGAACTACTACCAGACATAATAAATTTGCAGGGGTTGATACCAGTGATATACGAGGCAGTTGGAAAATAACACTTCAATCTCTTTTGACAGTAGGCTTACATGATAACAGTCCTCAGCAGTTCCTCAGCTGGTACCTTCTGCTATGTCAATAACTATTTTTCTTCCTGCATGCCTGGAACTGGCGAGCTTTGCTAGTATCAGATATCGGTGGCTGGATAGATTGTCTTTAAATCTCCTAGCTCTTTAAATGAATGCAGGAAAGCAGCTAGAATTAACGTGCAAGTTTATTTTACTGGGTTTGTTTGTCTGTTTATTTCATGATCAGCTATCACAATGATTTAGATTCCTATTACAATGACATATTCCTATATGTCAGCTTCAGAAAAGAAGTTAAGCAATGACATGGGAATAGGACTCAGCCCCTTTCTAGGTTTTCCAACTGTTCCTCAGATAGTCCTTTAGGATATGTTCAAATATTCCTTAACAGTTGCAGAAAATTCAGGCAAAACATTTCAACCAGAATAGTGCAGATCCTTCTAAAAATGGGACTATCCGGAAAATACATTATTTAGTCTTTTTCTACTTTAAATGCGGGTGAGTTGTTTGCAAAGCTGTGCAATTTTCCTGCTTTGAGGGAGGGCCTGAAATCCTTAAAGGGTACAATCTTTGTCAGAGCTGTGCTTTTCCAGATCTGGTCAAACTCTCAGTTTATAGGTGTTGCTTAGAGAGGGTTTATTGAACTGCAGATCTGGGGTAGCATTGCATATTCGCTACTGCAGGAATGAATCCTGGCAGCAAGGCAGGAGCGACTCGCCCTGCAACTCCAATGCATGTGTGCTACAAGCCAGACTTACGTCACATAAGAAACCTTGTGTCTTCTATGACCTCTTTGCTCGTACCTATATGCTGTGATGGTTAGAAAGCTGCGGTTGAGATTCTAGAAGGAGTAAGAACTGGAGAGTGGCTGAAGAGGTAACTTGAGGAACAGTGTTTGAGGATGGAGACCAGAAGAGCAAGTCTTTGAGACAGGGAAGCTGGAAGTTGTGTAGGCAAGAGACAAAGACAAGTTAGGGAAAAGGATTGAGAACCACCATGGAGGTGAGGAGGCGAGGAAAGCTGACGTGGAGAGGTCAGGAAGGTTACCTCAGGCAGGTAGTATTGACTAGGAGAGAGAATGAGAGAGAGGGACAAAGTGAAAACTAGGTGGGAGATCACACAGGTAAAGGCAAAAGCTGGAAACAGAGGGTAAGGATTTGGGAATTGCAAAGAAGAATCGTGAGGAGTGGAGAATAGGACCAGCGCTTGCATAGAATTACATAACTTTAGGATCCAATTTTCCCATTTTGCTGTATAACTCTCAAGGATGCTAATGGAGAGTATGTATGTATCACTTGTGGAAATTAAACCTTTATATAAACAAAGCTTTTTTTTTTTTTTTCCTGTTGACCGCTATCTTTTCTTTTTTCCCGGATTTATTTTTTCCAAGATGAATTTTACTGGAGCATGCATTTATTTGCCTAATTCTGAGGTAATTTTAGTCACAGTTTAGCAGAAAATTACCTATTCATGCACCCAATCTGTATAGTTGATAAGACAATTTCAGAATAACAGAAATATAAAACTACAAATAATACTCCTACAAATAATAAATAAAGGAAACTAACTTTGTCAAAATTTAACAGTATTCATCATGGAAGCTAATTTACACTAGTTTATTATAATTCAAAGAAATTGAAATAATTCCAAGTAATTAAATACCATTTGAAAAACTAGTAAAACTATTATTATCAGATAATTACTATTATCTTTCACTTTTAAATTTGTAAATATTTGAATTTTCTTAAATATAACTATTATTTTCAGTGGAATAGCTCTGATCCTGCTAATGCTGGCATATATGCTTGGCTTCACATACTGTCAGCCTCCAGCAAAGTTTTGTGTGTTCCTCTTCATAAAAGTTCTATTCCTAATAACAAAATATTTTATAGTAGTAAATAATTTCATTAAAAAGAATTGAGTAAAAGAATCCAAAGTTTTCAAGATCAGTGTGTTCATTGTATACTGCATAAAGCTTCAGGTTTAAGGAACTAGAAAGTATAGGAACCATTGTCTTAAGTCAATAGCTGTATTATTATAGTTAAGATAACAGTGTTCTATGGACAGGTTAACCATAATTTGGTCAGGATTTTGTTTATTTATTAATATGTATTTGTTAATGTGACATTCTCTAAGACAGTTGCTACTCATCACTGTTAGTATCAACTGCAATACATAAACCCATGCTAATGTGTTTATCAGAGATACAGACATTTCTATAACAAACTTCAGGCTTTTTTTTTTTTTTGTCATTTAAATGATCTTTCTTCCTCTGTCTTGAGGGTGGATGATAAATTAGTACCTTGTTCATCCTCTAAGCATTAAGTTGTTGGGGTAGGTTTAGGAGGTCTGGAATAGCTGTTTGACTGGGGTTAAGTATTCGTTTCTCTAAGCAGTTTGGAGCAGGTTTTTGGGGCATTGAAAGGTGGCAATAGATGCAAACAAAAATATGTTGTATAACTAATCGTAATATATTCTAATCTTAACTAAATTGTTAATGTTACATTTGTTAGCAATTATTTATTAACTCAAGCAGCTGTCTATGGTTTGTCTGTTGCAGCAGGCAGTTATCCTACTGGCCTACACTGAGTCAGGCCACATCTGCTTTGTATAATTTTAGCTTGTGATACTAATAGGGAGTTTTGGAAATCAAATGCGTTGTTTCTAGTCCTGAATCTAATCCTTTTCTTACTTTTTATCCCCTACTGGTCTCATTCTCCTAAAATCTTGTTCCCTCTCTATCCTTCAGAGGATGCTTTCCTTATAATTGCTGTGTTATAGTTTGCCTAGAGGTATGTAACTGCTCCCAACCTCCTGCGGCTGAAATTCTTGCTGTAAAGATGTTTTATTTTCCCCCTGTCTATTTCATGACTTTTGCAACCTTGCTTAAAAGTAAAATTGGATAGTAATCCTTCAGAGTGCTTAGATAAGCCCCTCAGGGAATGATAATGATATTGGCCATTTTCTAAATAGCTGAAACAGAGCTTCTGTTTGAAGGAACCATTAAAAAGATGAGTAATCTCTGGTGACAGATCTTCACAATGGTATTTCAACAACTAATTAGGATTGTTGTCACAGTTAGTGGCATTTCTTCTTGGTAAAGCAGCATGCAAAGTAGCCCTTATATTACAAAGTACTGTGGCTGACAGCCCCGAAGCGGGTGATGGCTATGAGGTCAGTGTGCAGCTGCCCAGAATAGTGAAGAAATGATTAAATGTCTGCAACCTCGGAGACAGAGATGTTCTCCGACTAATTCTTCTGAGACTGACATGTCATCTGGTGCTGACATGAAGAATCTCTCTAGACGGAATACCTTACCTAGGAAAAGGAAACAGTCACTAATGAAAAAAGTAAAATATTCACATTGTCCAGAATCTATGCAGTATATATGTAATCTTGGGTGGTGAAATGAATTATCATATTTTCCAGACTAGCAGTCCATTTGGAAATGACAGAATGAAAATAGTACAGAGAGAAGGAACTGGAAAAATCAAGATTTCACTTGACTCCAAATATCTTCTCTTTTTTAGTGGCAACCACAAGTTTTGCCTTCATTAATTCAGCAGCTGATTAAGAGAACAGCCTTTTGATATTCGTACTTTCTTTAGTGATTATAACGTGCTATAGTTAGAAAAGACTAAACCAGTAAAACAATAACAAAAAGTATATTAGTTGTATTAATTATGATGTTTGGTGAGAACCCATTTTTTCTGAACATGTTTTGACTTTTTTTCAGGCAAAAAAAAAAAAGAAAATGTGTTAATATAATTCCTTGAGATGGTAAAACAGTATACGTCTACCATCAGCTTGATTAATTTCAGTACCTGATTACTTTGAATAAGCCAGACCAAAGCCAGCTTTTTTTCCTGTGACAAAAGTTTTTCATTAACATTTGCTTTACACCACTGTGGGGATGAAACAAAACATTTTACTAGTTTTGAAATGGGAAAAACTATAGAGTCTTATAGGTGTTCTCACTAGTTTGGGATGATCAAGGCCCCATGCATATCTGTATTTCCCTGCAAATTTCTTGGAATTAATTTAAAACGGTGGGAATCTGCACTTACTCAATTGTGCAGACTGTGTACTCAACTCTATAAGGAATAGTTTCTGAGATATTCTTTTTAATTTGTACTTATAATAACTGATACAAAGAAGAAAAAATACAATCCTGTCAAAATATGGTATAAAACTATATATTTTGTTTCCTTCAGAATTAAGTTGGGTCAAAGTTGACATTTCTGTCTCCAGAAAAATTGAGAAGTCATGATTTTTTTTAAAACTCTAAAAGTGACACAAAGCCAAAAATTACTTTATTTATGTATTTTGAAGGAAATTTAAAGGAGACTTTGAGCTTTTTCTTCTAGCTTCAATCTTGCTTAAGTTTGACTTCAAATACATTTCAAAATTGTTTCTTTTTTATTTGTGAATGTTTCAGGTTTGGTTTGGGTTTTTTATGAGAAGAAATTAGTCAAAGTTGGTGATTTCACAAAATCAGAATACTTTAATTGAACAAAATCTTCTAATCAGCTGATCTCCCAAACTATACGAATTATGAAGTTCAACATCTCATCCTTTCAAAGGCAATAACAAAAAGTACCATATGTAGCTGGAATGGTAAAATACCCAGAAAATTTTCTTGGAAGTTCTTGCACTTCTCTCCTGTAGTATTCATTTTCATTTTATACCATACTTTGTGAAGTCATAAATAATCTTGAAATAAGCATTTGATTCTTATTGGTATTGCCTCTTTTTCAGGAAAGTATTTTTGGCTCTCTGTTTCCCTGTTCCTTTCCCATAATTACATAAGAGTTTTCTTCCCAGTCATCTAAAGTATGCTGAGGAGGAACATTTACACATTTTTTTCAACAGGGACAGCTTAAAATACTTCAGATCCTGTTCTGCTTATGAATTGCATTTTGTCTTTCCTCCGATGTAGTTGTACAGTGACAACTGTTTGTGAAACCATGTAATAACCCCAATTACTGGAGTGACTGAAAAGTAGAAATTGATCTAAAATAATTTTTTTCTACATAAATCACTTCAGTGACCTAGTTCACATAATCAACCATATGCACGAGTGTGTTGGCACAACTAGTAAACTATGTGTGAATCTAATACATGCAGAAAAAGTACAAATTTCCTCAGGCAGTTTTGCCACTGTGAAAAATGTATCATGTAAATGCATCCAAAATTAAATGCTCCAAGTTGATAACATGGATACCACTCAGTGTATTAACAATCCTCTGAAAAATTAGGTAATATCATTTTCTTTACCGATGAACTGCCAGGTCTAACCCTGCCCTGCTCTGTTATGATTGTCCAGAGCAGAAAGGAGGACATTAGAACCACTTGTTCATTTCTCTACAGCATGAGGAAATGTGAAACTTAATGTTAAAATTCATGTTTGTTTTATAGTAGGTGATGGGTTTTTTTAGAGCAAAGATATAACTGAATCATGTTAGAAAGTAACATTACAACAAAGCCCATTTTCTGCCACTCCAAAGTTACTGCAAATCATCTGAAGAAATCAATAAAGTTGGTCATAAATGTGTAAGGTTAGGCGCGTTGTACATACCTTAGACTTTTCAGAAGTGAAATTAGTAGACAAACTCCACTTTCTTGTTTATGTTTATTAATATGGTGAAAGTCTATTAAGCTAAATGGAATTACTACTGATTTTCACTTTATAGTGTTCACTGTATTTTGAAAGAAACAGTAAAGGAAGAAACGTTATTAGAACTGTTTGAATTTGTGATGAAACAATGTTTGATTAAAAATGCCAGGTATTCAAGTAAAAATAGTTTCATGGAAGGGGTTTCGTTCAAATTTCTGAACTGAGAAAGAGATTGCTAAATTTCTATTTTATTTCCTTCTTGTGCACTTGGTTACTGGAGCTCAGAGAGATTCCAGAGCTTTGAGGCTTCTTGGGTTTGGGGTAATTGACAATCAGGTCCCTGTCTCTGAAGTAAGAAGCCTGGGAAAACTGCTAACTCCAGCCTCAGTCAGAAAATTTAGACCCCACCTCGACTGGGAGTTGGGTGCCTGGAAGATGGTGATGGGTTCTGAGCTGTAGCCTCCTCCAGTCCTGCTACAGAAGTCCTTCTATTCTGCATGAGGTGATCACCACCTCGATACTGAAACTAAAGTGTATTCTCCCTCTGTTTCTCCATACATTTTTTTCCAGCATTCCAGTGGCATCCTACACAATTACTGTGACTGACTGTTTATAGGCCTATCTGTATATTTGTTGAGGAATTAGACATGGCCACGATGGGAGTGTTTAGAAAACTGATATATCATGCCAGTGTTAGAGTTTAAGATGAAACTCTGCTGGACTGACATTCACTGACAGCACACTTCATAATAAATAGTTAGTTCTTAATCATCTTTCATTATCCCTATGTAATCTAAGCAGTTAGTCCCCAACAATCACATCCTAAATTAAGGGTGAGTAAACAACGCCACTGAGATGATGTTCTGTTGCCCTACATATTGCCCTATGTGGAAATAGTCCTTCATAGCTGAAGTGTAGAAGCAGCCAGGCTCAGAGCTCTTCCACCAGGCAAGCCAGAGTCTGTGTAGTATACAGTGCTATAAAACAAGGAAGAGGAAGATATGTGGGGGTAGTGCTGAATAATTGACTTAATAGGTCTCGTGACCCAGAAGTTGAAGCACAGAAAACACCAACAGCAAGTTTTAGGCCAAAAATCGTACGTATATTTAGATACTGAAAGATGCAGGTTAAACACATAATGTGCAGTATAAGTTTGAAGAGCTTTTGGAAAACATGCCATGAACATTAAAACGGTGACCTTTTCTAAGACAATATAAACGTTTGGCTCTACTTCTTATTTATATGCTGTGGATTGAGGCTGCAATCAATAGTGAAACTTCGGTGGAACCAGCATTCATTTCACAATTATGTTAACTTTGGAAAAAATAATATAATTTCTTCCTTCAAATATAGAAGGATTCATCTCTTTGGTATCTTTATATAGTCAGACATCTGAGAGTGAAATACCTTTCCTATAAACTAACATTTCAAATTAGACTTCAATAGCTAAAAATGTCTGTTTTGTTGGAACAGAAATCTAGATGCTCCAGGAGAATGAGTATGTTTAAAAACATCAACTGCAACATGGCCCTTCAAAGCACAAATCTTCATAGGACTCCTAATGAAATTACAACCCCAAATTTGAACAGAAGCCTGTACAGCATTTCAAACTTTTATCAGTACATTTTTCACCTAGTTCCAGCAGTGAGCCAAATGGCAAGCTGTCAGAATAAAAAGTAACAGCGGTCTTAAGGACAAATTGATGTAAAGATTGATTTAATAACTTAATACTCCTCTATAATTTGCCAGAGTTTTAGGGAATATTTTATATGTGTAAATAGTTTTATCTATATTTTAACAATTAACTTCAGTTAAAACCAAATTAACATTTTGTGCCTTTTGTCTTCCTCTCAACTATATTTTCTACTATAACAGTATCTTGTGGTATTAATGCTGTCTATCTCCTTGCTAATTCAGTCTTTTCGGTTAATCCATATGATTAATTAATTTTGTATGATTGCAGAATGTCCACATTTTAGAAATATGGGTACTTTAAATAAAATTCACATTTCTGAGTTCCCTTTATAACTATTGCACTTACCATATTGCATGTATATTATCTCCTTTAGAAATTCTGTCACTGTGTACCTGGAACATACAATATATGGAACATAGAACATACAACTTTTCCTGGATGACATTGAGTATGTTGAGATTAAAGAAAGAAAATAATTCCACACATCGTTTCTCATATTCTTCGATGATTAATATTCCTCTCCAGATTTCAGTAGCAAGATATAAGCTGTTGAAAAGCTTCCTATAATCTGAAAGAAATCATTTTAGAAAGCAAGCTTGCTGCATGCTCTGCAGTCATAATTTCATGGGAAGTAATGTCTTAAGAAGGATGTCCTTTTTCACCCAGTGTGGAATTTTGATTCTGAAACATGATTGTCTCTCGTGACATATGGTTAAGTTTTTAGTATTTAGAAATTTAAGGCTACATGTAATAAAAGTTAGGTACCTACATGAGAGTCAAAGTGGTCTTTACACACAGAAATCAATAAAACTTTTTTTTAATTCATTTGCCACCTTAGTCTTGAAGTGTCTAGGCTTCAGAATCTGCTGAGATATCTGTGAAAAGAAACTAGAGCTGAAAAATGACAAAAAGTGGGGAGAAGAAAAGTTACTTTTCAGAAAGATAATGACTGTAAATTGAGAGGGGGAAAGTTGGAACTGGTTGAACTGGGGACCTGGGAGATTGGCTGAAAAGATTAGGAGGAAGGTTTAGAAGGGTCTGCTTAGGAAACAGGATGTGACCTGGAAGCTGGGTAGGAAAGGGAAAATTGGACAGGGTGTTTTGCATATGTGAAAAGGAAATTGGCTTGGAGCACCTTGACTGGGACGGAATGACCCCAATTAGATCAACAGCTAGAAGGTCGTAAATAGCAGATTGTTCAGAAATTGAGGTAAGAACAGAAGAGAATAAGGCAGAACAGGAGTATACATTAAATAATGCAGCTGTGCATTAAATTATGAAAGTAATTCTGATCATAAAAAAAAGCCTGCAAAATCTGCAGGTGTGAGACTATTCTTTCAAGATGAATCTGTGCTTTTTAATGTATTAACGGGTGTTTTAAGAAGCCTATGTAAACCATTATGCATGGAAACCCCTTTTTATGATTGTTTGGAGAGCTCTAGTCTGATCTAATGAAATAACCTTAATTACGTATCCATATGCTCGATCTCATTTATAAACAGTGGAGACAAAAAAAAAAAGGCATTTTTTTGCTGCTGATACTGCTATTGTTGTTATAGCCTGCTGCTGTGGGTATCACTGAAGCAGTTAGTTCCCTTCTTTCCTTCTGTACTACAGTATGTTAATTCCCGGAATGCACTCGCTGTTCTGATGTGTATTTGGTAAACCCAATAGCCTTCTTGCAATATTTGCTTATGAAAACATGTTTCTAAAGATCTATGACTGCAGTAAAAGCTTGTCTGGCTTCCAACACTTGCACACACTTGCGCACCCACATTTTTCTTGAAAATAGTCCCTTAAGAAAGCCAGAAGCATGCAAATAAACACAAACCATAGGTACCTATATGGAAATGGGTTGTATGTTTGTGGAAGAACAGGTGGGTTAATTTAGCAACATCCCTCCTAAAAAAAAAAAAAAAAAAAAAAAGGAAAAATCTCAAGTGTTTGCCTGATTATTCAGTGGGATTTGGAATTTGAAAGTTTAATAGGAATGCAGTCACATATTTGGTTTGGCTTTGATCTTAAACCTAGACTTTCTTAGCACAAAAAGTGCTGCAACATGAAAATAATGCTTCTACAGGTTTTTTTCATTTCTCAGTGGTGTGGCCAGGGAAACACTACAACTCTGTTCTTGCAGGCTTTTCTACAGGTTTCAAAGCATATCATCTCCATCGTATTTATGGAGTTCTTTCCTGATAGGAATAGGTGAACCAAGTACAGTGTCATAGAATAATTTAGTTTGGAAGGGATGTTTGGAGGTCATTTACTCCAATCTCCTTCTTAAAGCAGGTTTAAGCAGATCAGGTTACTCAATGCCATGCTCGATCAAGTCCTGACCACCTCCAAAGATGGAGATTCCACAGCCTGTCTGGGAAACCTCTTTCAGTATTTGAACACCCTTGTGCTACACGAAAAATCCTTTCCCTGTACCAAATTGTGTTCCTTGCTTCTTAGCCTGTTGCTGTGCACCTCTGGGAAGAGTCTGACTCCGTCTTCACTGTATTCTCTGGTCACGTATTTGTAGGCAGCAATAAAGTCTACCCCGAGCCTTTTATTCTCCAGGCTGAACTGATTCAGTTCCCTCAGTGTCTTCCCATACATACATCCAGTGCAACAGTCCTTGACCATCTTATAGTCATCTTTTTGACTCTTTCCTGTATATTAATATCCTTCTTCTACTGGAGAGCCCAAAACTGGACACAACACTACTGATAGATTTTCACAAGTGCTGAACAGAGGGGAAGGATCACTTCCCTGGGCTTGTTGGCTACACTCTTCCTAATACAGCCCAGGATGTAGTTGGCCTTCTCTACTGCAAGAGCACACTGCTCACTCATGATCAACTTGTTGTCAAGCCAGTTTTCCAGGTCCTTTTCTGCAGAGCTGCTTGCCGTACAGTCAGTCCCCAGATTGTACTGTTGCATTGGGTTATTTCATCCTAGATGCAGGACTTTGCATTTCCTTTTATTGAACTTCATGATCTGTCTGTCACTCTATTTCTCTGCCCTGTCCAAGTTCCTCTGAAGAGCAGCCCTCAGGTACAGCATATTGACTCAGTTTGGTGTTGTCTGCAAACTTCCACCAATTCAGTGATAAACTGCAAGTGAGGGTGTCAAAAGCCTGGCTAAAGTCAAAGTATACCATATCCATTGCCCTCCCCTTGTCCACAGTACCAGTCAGTCAGCATAGAAAGCAATGGAGTTGGTCAGAATGGAAAAGGAATACAAGAAATAATGAGAAGGAGCAGTCCACAGTTGGTTGTATGTATTGATGAGAAAGAAAGCACTATGGAAAGGGAAATCCTCACTGCTTCACAGTGGAATAATGGGAGGAGAAGGAAAGAAGGAAATTCCCTGCAAAATGTCTGTGGCTCTCCTTTCTCAGGAGGAGACTTTAGAGGGTATCAAACCCCTGCTTTGCCCTAAACTGTTGAAGGAGAGTTTGATGCCCCATCTTGATCTGGTGTTCCCCAGGGCTCGCTGTTGGGGCCGGTTCTGTTTAATAGCTTTATCAATGATCCGGACAAGGGGATTGAGTGCACCCTCAGCAAGTTTACAGGCAACAACAGATTAGGAGGCAGGGTTGATCTGCTTGAGGGTAGGAAGGGTCTACAGAGAGATCTGGACAGGCTATATCGATGGGCCGAGGCCAACTGTATGAAGTTCAACAAGGCCAAGTGCCGGGTCCTGCACTTCAGTCACAGCAACTCCATGCAGTGCTACAGGCTTGGGGAAGAGTGGCTGGAAAGCTGCCCAACAGAGAAAGACCTGGGGGTGCTGGTTGACAGCCAGCTGAATATGAGCCAGCAGGGTGCCCAGGTGGCCAAGAAGGCCAACGGCATCCTGGCCTGTGTCAGAAATAGTGTGGCCAGCAGGAGAAGGGAGGTGGTTCTTCCCCTGTACTCGGCACTGGTGAGGCCGCACCTTGAGTGCTGTGTTCAGTTTTGGGCCCCTCACTACAGGAAAGACATGGAGGTGCTGGAGCATGTTCAGAGAAGGGCAGCCAAGTTGGTGAGGGGCCTGGAGCACAAGTCTTATGAGGAGCAGCTGAAGGAGCTGGGGCTGTTTAGTCTGGAGAAGAGGAGGCTCAGGGGAGACCTTATCGCTCTCTACAACTACCTGAAGGGGGGTTGTAGTGAGGTGGGTGCTGGTATCTTCTGTCAGGTGGCTGGAGATAGGACGAGAGGAAATGGCCTCAAGTTGCAGCAAGGGATGTTAAGGTTGGATATTAGGAAAAATTTCTTTACTGAGAGGGTTGTCAGACATTGGAATAGACTGCCCAGGGAAGTGGTTGAGTCACCATCCCTGGAGGTATTCGAAAAGCACATAGACAAGGCACTCCAGAACATGGTTTAGTGGGCATGGATGATGGTTGGACTCGATGATGTTGAAGGTCTTTTCCAACCTAAATGATTCTATGATTGATGTAAAGAATGGAAATTATCTACTAGGAAAGATTGAAGAGAAACAGATCTTCAGTGCCTTTTCTTTTCTTAACTTGGATTTCTGAACAATGACTTTTTTTTTTTAGATCAGTATTTCATATTTATATAGTGCCTTTACAAACATATGAATGAGCATTTTGTTTCAACCTGAGGAAAAGACACATACATACTCTTACCACAAGATTGCATAAAGCAGTGTATAGATGTTGCTGTCAGAGAATATAACTGTTTTTAAGAGGAGGAAAGCAGTGTCATTTTCCTCCAGCTTTGCAGGCTGACAAGGCATAAGAGCACAATAAAACTGGAGATTATCCTTTAAAAAGTGGTCTAAAAACTTCATACAATGTTTAGTTAGTTTTAAAAATATTAAGGCAGAGAGGATGAGAAACAAATACCATTTACTTTAATTGCTATCTCACTTATACCCACAGAAGAAATAGCATCCTGTTCTAAAGAAATGAAACGAGCAAAGAGGGTAATGTTAGGAACTCTGATCTTTGTAAAGAAAGTTTTCTTTTGTTATGTCCTTCAATTCTAGATGTCTAAAGGGAAACTTTCTATATATTCAGTAAGAATGAAATGTATCTCATGGGACAGGGACAGAAATCTCAGTCGAAGACTTAAATAGAACTTAGGCAGGTCACAAGGCTTGTGTGGAGCCCCGTGGCAGGTCGATATCTTACCTATTGAAAGGTCAAGCCATTCTGTTGTTTCAATACAAACTACTAAATAGGACTGTGTCATTCAGCGGTGTGCCAGAAGTGTAACAGGCTTAATCTAATCATGATTTGAAATTCCTAGCCATGCTTAACCTTTAAATATTTATTTGAGTCAGTAATGGATTTCAGTTTCTAATGCCAAAATATGATACTTGCAACAAAGTTTTAGCCTTGGAAATATAGTTTGAAGTTCTTGTAATTATGTTCACAAGAGTGGAAAAACAAGACAGAAATGTCCCAAATATCTGAGGGCATTAACACATTAAGCACTCACTTCCCAATAGGTCTTTGAAAAATTTTGCATTGAACGTGTGTTATACATTGCAGTGGTCTAAAGTCCTTAATATACAGTATCAATCTTATCCAAAGTTAAATGCCTGGATTCCTCTGAACCAGTAAAAAAAGGAAAGAAGAAATGTGAATTGAAGCTAAACGAAATAAATCCTGTCCGTTCCGCACCCTCAAACAACATGCAATACCTCTAGAAATAAATGAATAAATAAAAAACAACAAAACAACAAAACCACAAATAGTTCCTCTGGATTTGTAATTAACTTCACTCAAAAATCTGAGCAGTGAGCTAGGATTCTTTTGGGTTAACGAGCTTCAAATGAAGTCAGCGCATAGAAAGATTAGGAAGGTTTGTAAACAAGAACAAGTTATTCTAGTTCCCTTTTTCCTCAATGGAAATAATAATTTTAAAGAGAAATTACTGTGAAACACACGAAGTATTTTATTCACAATCAAGGTTGGGTGAATTGTGAACATAAGGCTATATTTATCTCCACTAACTTTGGGAAAAAATGCATTCCTATTAACATTACTATTTTATTGATATTCGCTGTACTGATCTGGTAAAAATAGAGCATAGGGAAATGGGTATCTTCATAATTTAATACTAATCATTAATTCCCCCCCCCCAGCTAAAAATCAGCAGATTTTCTTACCAATGTAAATAAACACAGACACACTTTGGCGTTCTTTGAAGCTGTACTCTCTGTTGTGTGTTCTGATTACGCTTTTCCCAGACATCTTTTACTAGTGCAATCCTACAACACCTCCTTTGGATAATGCAGTGTCGGCTGACTGATGGGTTAAATGAGTCATTTGCAGAAGCAGAGCCCTGACTGTGAAGTTGCTCCTTGTCTACACACCTTCAAAGGGAACAGTGACCTAGCTGCACGTTGCTGCTGTGGCTTTTCTTCCAGTTTGGGAACTTGTGGGCTAGGTGCAGCTGATCAAGAAACTGCCTCCCATAGTGAAAAGGCAGTGGTGGTCAGCTGCACAGGTGTGAAATTCACTGGGAGAAGGAAAGAAGGGTTAAGACAGAGAAGGTCATTCTTAGCACAAGACTTGTCTCTTCATTATTTTTCATTTTCATTGAATTTTATCTATTCAACTCTCAAAGGATTAATCTTACACAATAGACTATCGAAACTAGCATGTGTGCTCCTAAATCAAGTCAACTCTGAGCTAAGCTTTGTATGTGTTTAATTACTGCTTTTCTGAGCATTCCAGGTCACTGCTATTTCTACACGCTTGTTTTCAACCTTGAAATTAGGTGACAACTGAAGAGAGACCTAACATGAGTATTCAACCTTACTGTGTAGGTAGCACTATGCTGTAATGAAGCATAGTATTTGTTGGTCCAGGTTTTTAACACTCTGGTAAGAATTTGCAATTTGTGAGGAGCTCAAACCCTTTGCAAACAAGGTCAGATTTTTAAAGGATAGTTGTGACAGTCATTTAAAACAAACAAGTACACAAAACCTTTTAGAAAACATATTAATCTAATGATTTAATAGTTGTACAGTAACTATTCTCTTTTAAGAGTAGGTGAATTGCACGTGCTAAATGCTATGGAGATCCAGAAGAATAAAAGCTTAGGCCATAAGTTTTGCCATGGAACAGATAGGAAAGACTGTATTGTAGGGTTATCATGAAAATGGTATAGCTTGGATGTTAGACATCAATGAAAAGTCTGAGCAGAAGATGATAGCCTGATTACAGGTCTGAGAGATTACTGCTTTACACAATAATCAGAGCATGAGGGAGCAGAGGGGGTTGGGAGGTGAAACCATTAAGAGATTCATTTTTTTACATATTAGACTTAAATTCATAGCTAGTCATCCATGAAATCAAAAAGTCAGAAAGATAAGCCAACGTCTTCCTGAAGGCCTTGAAAGAGCAAAGGTAATTTACTAAGACTGTAAAAAATATTCATTTCTTGAGGGGGAGTCAGGAAGAACTTAGAACTCCTCCATATACATATTTTTACATAATTGTATGCTGCTAAAAGTATTCAGGTAAGTATTATATGAATACAAGTTCCACACTTTACAAGTTTTTCCCCCACACAGTGATTATATAGTAGTGAGTGGGAATAAAAAGGAGAAATGTTTTAGTAGTGTGCAAATTCTTTCATTCATTCTTTCACATATTAAAGATTTTTCCCCTTCCTGAGAACATTATGATAGTAATTATTATTATAGCAACTAATGAATTTTTTCTTTGTGTTATAGGAATGTCTCAAGGCAAATACTTATTTTTATTCCTTCATATCAATATTTATACATACCTCAGTCAATAGTCGAAGACTTTGTGGTGCTAAGCCCAATGCTGGAAAATAGTTCTTTACCTCTGAGAACTGAAGTCAGGAGCGTGCCATACAAGAGCATTCAAATAAGGAATGAATGTGAATGAAATCTTGTAACCGTCCTCCGTTGTCACCAAAACTTTGTCCTTTCCATTACTGCCTACTTAAATCCAACCTGCAGTTCATAGGACATGGTATCACGAGAAAGCCAGAAGCCTCCATAGCAACTTGTAAGAACACTAACTGTAGCAACTAATGACAACTTTCATGTCTCTTGGTCATTTCCAGACCCATATAACGTGCCAGCAAACTACTGAAAAGTCAATAAAACAAAGTTCGAAAAAATCCCCCCAAAACCCAAATAAAACAATAGGAAAAAAAAACCCCAAACCCACCAAACCAAAAACCCCGGTTCTAAACATGAGAACTTTGTTTACAATATCTTTTTCTCTTGGAAAATGAAACTTTAAAAGCAAATGCTGTCAGGTTCTTCTGGAAGATGAAAAGCACATTACAAGCTTGGTTTTGATCATGTACAAGGCCACTCAAGAATCTCTTAAACTGACATGAAAAAGAAATGTTTCTATTTTCTTCCTTGTTTTTCTACCAGATGAGAAGAATGCTTTATTGTACTTGATGTTAGTCTTGGTGAAGAAGAAAGGTCTAACTATAATAGATGAACAAGCAACAGCTGATGTGCAGTTTCAATCCTTCATTTTAATTCTATTTTTTCATTTGACTTGAAAACCTAGATAATATTTTAGTGTCCAGATTTTTAAAAATACCAAGGCCTTTTCAGATTCCTCAATTTTTAGATACCCAACATTGATAAGTAAATTTAATATAAACATGTTCCAAAAAGGCTGTGATGAAATTTCACACTGACCAAGTGCTCTGAATGCATATCTCGGTATACATCACAGGCATGAACAGGGAGAAGACGTTTGGAAGGAAAATCAGATTCTTATTTCTACAGCAAATAAAATCCCCCATACATCTTTACCTCTACAGCAAAAGAATGGTATCTGCTTGAACACTTCTCATGTCCTGCTATGGCTTTAAATGAAAGCAGCATCCTTTATAGCTTTTTATTTGAGAGTCAGTCAGTATTGTTTGCTGCTGGGGAATATCTATGACAAGCCACAGCTGAGACACCTAGAAAAAACATTTACTTTTTCATTCTACAGGTGTTACTGTCATGGTTTTCTTTTGTTTGGGAGAACATTAAATACTTTGCCAATGATTGAGTGCTTTATGAGATACTTTTTGTGCTAGAAACTTTTCAGATCCAGGTGTTGGTTGTTTCATGGATGTGTTTTTTAGGTCTATTCTCTATTTTTACAATTAAGATAGATAATATTACAGAAATAAGGTAAATAAGTTTTCAGTTGATTAAATAGAATAATTTTAATCTTTTTTCGAGTGTGTGTTCACCCATCACTAAAACTTTGTAGATACTGTATCTGTCCCCTCAAGCACCTTGTAACTGTCTTGGGAGTACTCCCCTATGATAAAAACCTGGGAGATTTTTGTTTAGATCTCTTTTGCCATGCACAAAGAGACTTGTGCAAGGATATACACAGTTTATGAATTCAGATCAGTTATTTACTGGTTGATACAGCCAATAGGTAGCTAGCACTAACAAGCTACTAGGATACGCATCAGTGTGCTCACCACACCCAGTGAGGCATCGGATGTGTTCTTCAGTCAGCTGCAGAAAGGTTAGGCTGGAATATTGCTCGGCCTCCATTGCTTTGAATGCTGTATACATTTGTAGCATATTTCCTTTTTTTTAAAAAAAAAATAAAACTCTTTTCTCATGAGCGTTTCCTTCCTGCCTGTACTTCTGCTGTTCTTTCAACAACTACATGTCTGAGTTTTTGCTTTTTTTACCTTGCATGGCTTTAGCTGATGGGCTTTCTCAGACCTTGGCAATGATTTTGTCTGTAAAGCTAACACAACAGCACATAGCTGTTCTGCACCAAACTGGGTTTTTCATTAAAGACCTTTGGGCTTCAAGTTACCCACCCCTGAGATGGACTTTCCAATTCAAATAGCTATGATAATGTAAAACTTTATTTTTCTT
The DNA here is from genome assembly GCF_000737465.1 of Haliaeetus leucocephalus. Taxonomy (NCBI): domain Eukaryota; kingdom Metazoa; phylum Chordata; class Aves; order Accipitriformes; family Accipitridae; genus Haliaeetus; species Haliaeetus leucocephalus. The sequence continues at coordinate 1,330,281 of NW_010972875.1, read as the reverse complement.
ACAAGGGTATGACATTCTGTGTACTGTGCATTGTGCCTAGCTTTAGGTATTATTTCCATTATTTTCAAAACTCTTAATGTTCTGAAATCGTGGACTTCATTTATTGGAGAAAAAAGGCAGGGAAATAGGCTTTTCCATATTGTCTTCCATAACTGTTAAAAATTAACACATTCTCATGTTACCTTTAACGTCACAGGACTTTCAAAATGCAGACAGTATAAAAGAGATGCATTTCTTTGGAGGAAAGCAATAATACTGTTGTATTGGACTCAATGAAATTAATTTCAGAAAAATTAACATATTTTTTCAAAGACAGAAAAACCGAAGTACTTTAATACAATTCTCCCTATTTCATGAAGAAATTAATTTTACTTCCTCTTTAGTTTCTGTAGGTGATGAACAACAAGGTCAGGTCAGACTTTTTACTTCCCTGGAGCACAGGTTTCTCTACTTGTTAAGCAATGCTGTCAATAGAAGAATATAGCTATCCTATATGGTATGGGATGAGTAGTAGCTCTGTAAAGAGAGCCTTGATAAAGCTGATGTTACAAAGTTGTAAAATCTAGGAAGACTGCAGCAAAAACTGTGCTGAGACAGAATTTCTCTGTAAGCTGAAACATGGCTTTATCAGTGCAAAATTTCTATTTTTCCAATAATGTAAGGAAACATTGGTTTTGTAATAATGAGGAACTATTCTTGTGTTTTAATGTGCAATATATTTGTCTTTATGTTGGATTTTCTAAGAGCAACACAGCCTGATTAACCCAAATATATTCATTAAATCTTAAGAAGTATATGAATATTGTTATTATTACATGGCTCTTAAGCCACAATGAAATATATTTAATTTAAAATGTGATTAAAGAATTTAGGGTCTTTTGATTGTTTTTATTTTTAGAATTATAATCACACATGATAACCATCTTGTAAAAATATTTGCAGCTGCATTCCATATTAACATTCTGTGATTACAAGATTACATGCTTACTATGTAGTGTGATTTAATATACAGGTAGAAGTTATATATACACATATAGCCAGCTATAAATATTTGGAAAATATATTTAATCAGTTAAGGTGAAGTTAACATTTCCAGCAATCACTGCTTAGTGTTTGAGCATGCCCAATGCAGGAGAAATTCTCAACTTTTAACCTCTTATGTCCTTGTATGCAACAGATGTAGACAAACATGTTAAGGTATCTAATATAGGAATAATTTTCCTTCACAACATATAAAAATTATTTCTATTAACTTCTAATAGATTTATAAAACAAATATGATTTAAAGTACCTACTATATAAAGGGGTATTCAAATATTGGAGGTGTTTTTTATAACTGCATGTGATAAGATCAACACAAATTATGCATGAGTGAAACATTTTTGTTATAAAAACTTTTTTTTTAAATATTGTGTTATTGGTTTTGATGAAGGAAATTATATATTTTATTTTTGAAAGCCTTCTTCCGTTGAATAAAACAGTTGGTAACTTTGATAATCTTTGCTATTGCTCCACTCATTGGTCCAAGGCAAACAATATTATAGCTGGTTATTACTGAAATTACACCCAAAACTCTTAAAAAAAGAGAAGGAAAGGGTACAGAATATAATACTAGGAGATGCAGAAATCCTTGATTTCCAAAATGTCACACAGAGAAATATTGTTTTCACATGGACCATATCCTGTGTGTTTCAGGACAGGTAGATGTATGTATCTGTGGCCTTTGAACCAGTAATATTACAGTTAATACTTACATATTCAGGATCTTTCTATTCTGAAGTGTGTGTATTCACTTACTTCTGCAACAGGAAGCTCAGGAAAGTGATAGAATTATGTAAATACAGGCTTCCACTGAGAATTCATGGTTGTAATTTTTTTTTTTATTTAATTCTCTTCAGAGGTAACAAAATAAAACCGTAAAGTAGATACACAGAAAAATATTCAGATGCCAAACTGAAGAGAAAAACAGAACAAAATGGGACGTCTGTTGGCAGCATGCACCTCATAAGTGGCTGCTTTTCAGAAAGTGCTTTGAGAAAAAGAAAATACTTTAAGTCTGAAGAGATGCAAGACAGCAATAGCGAAGTATAACCTCTGGGCAAGTTTAATTGAATAAGTGTAGATGAGGCACTATTGCATGTCCCAGTTCAGCAAATCCTTCAAATGTTGCTGGGAATTTATGTTGATTTTTCCTGTTTGATGTGGTAAACATCCATTACACATTAAAAGAGTACACAAATATGCCACTGATCCTCTGGTCCTTGATAAGGTGCCAGCCACTCAGTATCAGCATTTGCATAAACAGCTGGAGTTTTTCTGGACCTATTCCTATCATGTAGCTGGATGCCTTCCTGATTATTTGTACTTCATCGTATCTCCAGTGAGCCGGCTTGTTTATGATATATCTGAAAACTTCATAGAGAGAAATGGATACATTCTTTAGTCACATTTAATTTAAGCAGACTTTGAGATTAATTTAATAGGGAGGATAGTCTGGAACATGAAGAATAAGCTGTTCTCTACATTTTCATAAGTTTTACTAACAGACATGGGGAAATCTCTAGGTTACAGTAATCTGTTCTTTTCCCTAACAGCATTATTGTATGCTTCAGTGGTTTAAGCTGTTTGCCGGGGTGGGGGTGGGGGGTGAGGAAGTGTATTTCCTAATACATTAAAAGTTTCTTGGTACTAAAATCACAAAGTTAGCAAGATGAATGTGACTATGTATGAAAAAGATCTGCATATTAGGAGACATTGCTTATTTAAGAATAAAGTACAGCAGAGTAGAAGAAATTCTTCTCTCCTAATTTCATGTTTCATTGTCTATTGAGTAGGTAGTGGTTTTGTTATCATTCCTTTATATCTGATAGGAATCCCTGCAACAGATTTATGCTTTGGGAATATGAGTATAAGATAGTCTACAATGGACCATACTGTACACAGTGTTTTTTGATAGTCTGTGATGATTCACAGAAGTCAGTGTTCCATGATCTCAAACTGAAAGAAAGATAAAGCTATTTTAAAATTACTTATCTTTATTTCCCCAACTTTATTGGAGAGTTGTCACATTATACAAGGTTCACAAGATGAATAGCCTCTATCCTTAATTCAGATTACAATAAAAATATATGAAAGTAGAAGAAATGGAAATAAATTCTTTTGTAACAGTAGCCTTAATTTCTCAAAAATAAAAGCAGTATAATTCTATTTGGGCAAATAAAAGCAGTGTATTTTGGGAATGTTACAGAAGCTGGAGAACTGTATTTTAAATAAATAAACACTTGGAGCAAGAACAAAACATTCAGAAGGGAGGAACAAACAATTAGACAATGGCTAGTAGATCTCCTGTGAAGGATGATATTTAGTGACACTGAGATTCAAGAGAATATGCATGACAAAAACAGGAATATGAAATGTTTAAAGCAAATGAGAAAACCAATTCAAAATTGCTTTAATAGAAAAAAAAGTTTGATTATGGCTAAGGATAGTATCAGTTTATTTTGATTATATCATTTAATATGGAGGTCATATGATGGAAAAAGAGTAGAGAAATAATGCTGAAAAAATCAATGGTAGAGAATTTATGGTAGAAAGAGTCACTCTCTCAACTTCCCTGACTGGAGACCAGCACAAGTTTAGAGGTGTGCATGAACCTGGAAGAAATGAAAGATTTAGTTGCTAGCTTTTGAGGTTTGTCATAGATTTTTGTTGTCCAACAGACAATAAAAGTCCAACAGACAGTGCAATTTTTACAACATGAGATGGAAAACTGGCTTCTGTATTTCAACAAAATGTCCCTGTCATCATTTCTCATTCTCAGCTTTAGAATGAATTAATTGACTGTTCTCTATTCAATTACACATTAAGAAAGAAAAAAGAAGTAGGAACACAGACTGAAAGAATTAAATCCTTTGAAGATTATTTCCACTGTTAACTAATTTTCTTTTGTAATATAAACCCCAAACATCTGAGAAGTGAAATTTAAAGACCCAGTTCCAAAATCTTTAGGCATATATCTAATTAAAATCACATAAAATTACCAAAGATTGTCCTCAATGAAATGAAATGGAAGCTATGGAAAACAAATCCAGTAAAAAGCAATTGTGATATTACACAAGTGGATGTTAATTTTATAAGGGGGTTAGCTGTTTTAACAAGCAGTCTCTTCTGAAGGACTGTAAAGTGTTTAAGAATGGAGCTGCTGTTTTTAATTTGATTTCTCATCACTGCAGTTTTAGTTAGCTATCTTAGATATCTATAAGAAAAAAAGCATATTGACAAAAAATATTGACTTGACTACAAGATCAAAGAATCAAGATTAAAGCAGGATATATGGCAGAATGTGGCAGGAAGAAATAATTAGATTCTTATTCTGCAAATATTCAGTTATAATACTTCAACAAAACTCCATCCTGAAGTTTAGTCTAAATTTTCCCCTATTTAATTTCAGCTCATCAGCTACTTACATGTTTTGTACTATATTGACTAATGCCTTATAGAAGTTTTTGTCAAACACCTGACACCTCTCCTTACCTCCTTGCCTGCTTCTTCACCTAACACAAATGCCATGGTCACAATAATCAATCAAAAGTTTCTTGTTTCTGGTGTTCCTCTTTTTTTTTTTTTGTGGCAGCTCCATGAAGAGCTTTAAATATTTAGAAACCCCCTGAAAGGAATGTTTTTTGCTGCTTAGTATTTTGTACAAGCTAAGAAACTCTGTGATTTTTGGTAGCACCTCACAGTTGTGAAACTCTCCCTTTTCCTGAGCCACCATCAGCAGTTCTAATCAGTGTCAGCACCAGGTATGTCTGTGCTGCTTGTAACACTCTCGGGCATCTCTCTGTCAAGCCCATTCCATTTTCTGACCTTCTGGAGCTTTCTGATATTGAAAATAACATTACAGTTAAAATCTTGTTATGGACAAAAGAACACACTCTCTATATATGAAGCTAAGAATTTGATATTAGTCCAATGGATCTTTTAGCAGTCTAATAATCTAATTTGTTTAATTAATGCAGAAAAGACCTATTAATAGCACAGGTACTACTAATAAAAAGAAAACCCAGACACTGTCCCCTCCTTTTTTAGCATGCACCCCTTTTCTCTGGTGTTGTCACCTTCTCAGTGTCCTTCTGGATCCCAAGGTTGACAGATTCAATCTTCCTCAAGCAGAAAGGGGGGTTGGGGGGTGGGGGTCTGTGTGCAACAAGTTGTCACAGTCACTCCAGAGGTCCTCACTGGGAGGCTCGTGATCTTCATAGTACAGATTTCTTCTTCCTCAGTCTTAGGGTCTTCTTGGGGATATTTATATGTTTTTCTGTCACAATCTGCTTCCTTCTCTTTGGTGTCCAGCTCAGGTCTGAAAGTTGTACCAGAGCCTTCCCCAGCCACAGTTGACAGCAAGGGCAATTGTTTGTTGTGCCATGGCCTCCTCCGCTGGTCAGACTTGACCATGGTTGTCATTCACAAAGCTTCAGCGGAAGCTCGTGAGACAGTGGTCACTTGGTCACCAGCCCGTTGCTCAAACAAGCTAAAACCAGCTCAAACCAAGGCAAGCCCAGGGATCCTCTACTGTCATGTCAGTCCAACATCTCTGGCCTTTTACTAGTAATGGCAAAAATTTTACTTACTGTACTACAGTAGGAAATCTACAGAAAATTATCTGCTTCTTTTTGCACTCTCAGCCTTTTCTAGGATAAATTCTATAGCTCTTAATAGAATTCAGCACCTCCAGAGAACTCATGCAGCTGAAATATTTCCTGCCTTGTTTTATTCTCTCACTGTTTATTAGTCCTGAATTCCCTATCCTCTCTGAGTTGGCGCAGGTTAGACATAACGTATCCATCATAAGGCAGCTGTACTAATTTTACTTACCCATTAATCCCAAAGTCCTTTTCCATATGCTGCTTAAGAAGCTGTATGTATTAGTTTTGCCCATCTTCACTAATGTTTGATTCTTTGTTCACATTTTAAATTTTCTTTACAATCCATACTGGATTTCAGAAGCAGCTACATGTATTTTGTTTGGTGCCTTTAAGACAGCTGTTTATTTTGGCAATCTGGCTCATTCATACAGTGCAGGAAAAAGAGATCTTGAACGCACATAAAATGAAATGAGGTTTTGAAGTAGTATCAGTCTCAAGACTATTTTCCATTTTTCAGAGCATTTATGGAATCATCTCCATTTACTGGTCCTTGTAGAGAACTACCTGGGATTTGATAAATATTACTCAGCAGTTATCTTGCAGTGAGTAGCTTTGTTTTTAATTTAGGTGGTATTTTAAGCTTTTAACTGCTTTTTCCAACTTTTTTTAAGGATGCTTAGTTTAGAAAAATATACTAGCAAGCCTCTGCCTTTTTGAAGTCAATATTTATCTAGATTCTTGCTGGAGTATTAGCATATGATATTTGGGACAGAGTCTATTTCCTTGTTTCCTGCTCCGCATTATCTTTCCTGCATTAATTCTGATGGCAGTTGTCAATGTTATTTTCCCCTTTCCATTGTGTACCATTTTATGCTTTCCCAAGGCAGTCAGTCATTCTAGTGGTGGTGTGTAATTTGCTTTGTGAAGCAGACATCTTGCCATGAATATATGTGAAATTTCTTTCAACTCACGTCCAACATATTCACTTCCCTCTGGTGATCATTTTTACTTTTCTGTGTTTACTTGATGACTTCTGTCTGAGAGAGGCTTTACTAGTTGGCTGAACTTCAGGTGATACTACATCAGCATATGGAGTTTTATTACATGACTCAAGCTTACCAAATTCACCTGTTCTGTTACAGTCACAGTTTCACAGAAAACAAAAAACACCTGAAAATTATTCTTTCTCAGTCTTGTGCCAAGTTAATAAAGATGGTTAGTTAATATTAGTGGATTCCATTTTAAGTTCATAGGTAGCAGAGATTTATTCATTAATATCAAAATACAAAAATATCAAATACAAAAATACAAGGCAAACCCAATGTTCAAAACTTCCATTTAAGCTTAGATGAAGATCATTCTGCAACTTCTCTGAAGGTTTCAAAGCCTGAATGAATATTCATCCATTTTTGCAAAAGTTAATTTTCACTCCTGCAACAACCTAACTTGTTCTTTGTTTTTTTTTTTTTAATGGCAATTTCTTGAGGCCCTATGTTGATAGGTCCTAGTGCATGCAGTTGGTTTCCTTAACATCGTCAGACTTCCCCATTGTCCATGTCCTTTCCTATTTCTTACTGCGCCTACTCTTATTGCAACAATACTCCATTTTGTGATTTCATACACCTTATTAAATAAAGAGGATAGGTTTCTTTTTTAGAAATGAGTGGTAACACCTACTTGCATCTAAAGAGAGAAAGATATGGCCTCCAAACATTTAGGGCACAAGCAGGGGTTATTATGGTGCTTCCAGTTGTGTTTGCGTTTGCCTATCATGCCTACATCTTAAATTCTGAAACCAGTACCCTCATTCATAGCTATAATTATGAACAATTAAGAAGAGGCTGTCAACTGGATTCTTTTTACACCTTTCTTTAATGAACAACCTACTTACATTTGCATTCTCAAGAATGAACATTTTTTCCTATTCTACTGTATATGTAAAAGGTATATAAAAATATTTCCTATGCATTTGACTGAGTATAGATTTTATGGAATTTTCCTTCAGTTCTCGAGTGTGTGTACAGAGTATATGTAAGTGTCTGTGTGTGAATGTGTATACACAAGGGCATCTGTTAAGACTGCAAAGAAGGCATGATTCTTCTGTTCCTGTTCAGTTTATGAAGTCTTCCTGAAACCAGTAGCCAACTAACACATTTTTTTCCCCAAGATTGGGAGCAATTGTCAGCTTATGCATATGGAGACATAGCTATCTTTCAAATTGTAAACTAAGCTTTTTTTGGTTTATTTCCCCTTCCTTATCTCCCAAAATTTTCTATATATTTTTCTGTAGACAAAATGTATTTTCCTTCTTCTAACAATTTCCATGGAGATTGGAATGGTCATATATGTAACAGTACAGGTTTAACTGATAACAGTATTTTTAGGTTTTGTTTTGTTTTGTTTTGTTTTTTAATGGAGATGGAAGTCCTTTTTACATTTGATAACAATATCTAAAGCTAGCCATTTCCACAGGAGTTTTTCCTTCATTCAACTCATTATATTTGGGGCTTTATTTTTTTGCTCTGTTTTTCCTACAAAAATCCCTAGGTATATAGTAAAGACCAAGAAATGCCTCTTCAGTTTTTAAGGAATGCTGCAAAAGAGTGGAAATGAGAAGGAAAAAAATTGCTACTTTGAGGCCAGGTGCCCACCAAAGCCGTTCTATCACTCCCCCTCCTCAGCTGGACAGGGGAGAGAAAATATAACAAAGGGCTCGTGGGTTGAGATAAGGGCAGGGAGAGATCACTCAACCAGTTACCATCATGGGCAAAACAGACTCTACTTGGGGATAATTAACTTAATTTATTGCTAAATCAACCAGAGTAGGGTAATGAGAAATAAAACCAAATCTCAAAACACCTTCCCTCCACCCCTCCCTTCTTCCCGGGCACAGCTTCACTCCTGGATTCTCTACCTCCCTCCCCAGCAGCGCAGGGGACGGGGAATGGGGGTTATGATCAGTCCATCACACCTTGTCTCTGCCGCTCCTTCCTCCTCAGGGGCAGGACTCATCACACTCTTCCCCTGCTCCAGCGTGGGGTCCCTCCCACGGGAGACAGTCCTCCATGAACTTCTGCAACGTGAGTCCTTCCCATGGGCTGCAGTCCCTCACGAACTGCTCCGACCTGGGTCCTTTCTACAGGGTACAGTCCACCTGCTCTGGCGTGGGGTCCTCCACGGGCTGCAGGCGGATATCTGCTCCACCATGGACCTCCCTGGGCTTCAGGGGCACCCCCTGCCTCACCATGGTCTTCCCCACGGGCTGCAGGGGAATCTCTGCGCCGGCACCTGGAGCATCTCCTCCCCCTCCTTCTTCACCAACCTTGGTCTCTGCAGAGTTGTTTCCCTCATATATTCTCACTCCTCTCTCTGGCTGCATTTTCTGTTGTGCAGCAACTTTTTTTCCCTTCTTAAATCTGTTATCCCAGAGGCACTACCACTGTCACTGATGGGCTCGGCCTTGGCCAGCGATGGGTCTGTCTTGGAGCCAGCTGGCATTGGCTCTGTTGGATATGGGGGAAGCTTCCAGCAGCTTCTCACAGAAGCCACCCCTGTAACCCCCCCACTACCAAAACCTTGCCACACAAACCCAATAGAGTAGGTCAGGTTACTTCTGTTCATTTAATCCTCACTTTCTACCCATGAAAGCCCAGCTCTATATATGCGTTAAATTTTGGACTCTTCCCATAACTCTTGGTGGTAGCACAGACTGAAAGAGAACAAGCAATTTGCTGTCTCATTTCCAGAGTCATTCCTTTGGAAAACAAAGATATGGTTTTAAAGTGAGGTTTTAGGCAGGAAGAGGCATGCGAGTAGAGAAATACTTATACAAACTGGGTAGCTGAACAACTGAGTTTTTGTAAATAAGAATAACGAATTAAGAAGAATAAGAAATTACTGTATTTGGAAGGTGGCCATGGGGTTTTATAGGTGAAAGGGTATTATTTTCCCCAACAAATGTGACATATGTCGCAAGATAGGAAATCTGTTGAGAGCAAAGCAGTAGTGTGCACTAATGATTTAGCAAAGCTTGGACAGTTTCCCAAAGTTATTTTGCTTTTGTACAAGGAACTCAAATGCCTAACACTCCATGCTCTACAGAAAAGCTGGTATCTTTATGTAGTAATTTTAGCTGATTTCTTCTGGCCTGGTCATATTAAGCCCTGTCATTTACAACTCCAAAGTTTGATTGTCCAAGCATTTTAGAACAGCAGAGAGTAGCTCATTCTAGATATCTGTTAATTTTATTGGGCAAATAATAACAATTTCTAGCCATTAGAGCTTGTTTGTTAAATGTAGTTGTCAGAGCCTCGCATGCCCCCACCAGCCCGACTGTTCGTGCCCCCCGCCCCCCCCCAAGACTGTTCCCCCTGGCCATGGCCCAAGATCCCATTTCACCCCACCAGGGCTTAAAGATGCAGAGAAAACTAACAAAAGCTTCTAACTCTTTAGGTTATAGTATGTAAAGGCCTTTAAGAAATGGATAGGAAATTAATAAACAGATATTTTGAAGCTTCACAATGCTGCTGCTGAAAATATTAGCTGATAAAAAAAATAAAATGTTTTTTTTTGTATTTTTTGAGAGGAGACAATACAGGCTCTAAGTGGCTCAATCGTTCTTCTGGTAGTTGTCTTATAAGACTAGAAGTCAGTTTCTCCATAGCTGAGGAAGGAACTAGGGCCGTCTTAGCTTGGTTTTCTGCAGCTGCATTACCACAGTTAATCCATAGTGCTTCTCTCCAGAAAAGCTAGTTCTGCAGTGCATTAGACATACATTCTGATTTATCTGATCCTCTTGCCTCTTCTAGCAATATAATAGCTGCAATAGCGTAAAAGGTTAATTGTGGGGTATCTAGTACACTTTATCATAGGTGAACATAAATGTGTGTGCAGTTCCAGGAAGTGATGATTTATAGGGGAGAATAAATCAGATTTCATGCTCATTCTGATTTTTTCACTGGAAAGCACATATATAAATAGAAATCATTTCAGAAATAAACAGAAGTATATTAAAAAAAAAAGATATAAAATTGACATGGTCCTCTGAGAGCAAGAATGAGACCATTTTTAACATGTTAGGGATCCCACCCATTTTTTATTGATCTGAAATATTCTGTGGGAGCAGCATGCCATAGTGACTGAGCAGTATTAAATATAGCAGAAGAGCACATGACTACCCCAGCAATGCACTTTTAACTGCAGCTGGACGATTTGTGTGTGAACTTCCATATAAGTCTCTCTTGTTCAATTTGGTGCTTTACAGAAACGTCCGATGCTCTTAATAAGCTGTCAAGAGAAACAGAGTAGCTGGCATGGCTAGTGTTTCTGGGGCTTGGGTTAGTATCTCTGCAGGCAATACCTTCTGCTGTGGTGCCATATCAGGTTATTTCAGGCTAGCATGACTATCCACTTCTTTGAAGACTTAAATTCAAGTACAATGTTTTCTTGTACATTTTATGTTTAATGTAATTATCATTCTCTTTCCTGATATATAATATTTTACAGTAAGTTGATGGTAGCAATTTACATTACCTTGTGGCTCAAAAAGTTTATTTTTGGTTTGGAGGGTTTCTGTTTAACAGCTTCAGCTGTATTTTTTTTTTTATCTTGATTTACAAGGCATCAATCACTGATTCTTCACAAATGCTATCTCATTTAGCAGACTGCTCAGGGCTCTGATTACATTCTACCGATTTTATTCACCTAAAAATTAAGCATATAAAATAAACTAGTTATATTTCTGTTGCTAGTTGCAGCTAGTCACACAGAGAGAGAGAATAAATAAATGATTCATTTACTATGTTTTAGAGGCATTCTTATGTATTCAGGAGAATTATCTTTATAAGGTATTGTCTCTCAATTGATGGCAAGTGCAACCAAAGTATAATCCAGAAGCTTAAATTTTAGATGCCTATAATGATTAGATAGTCTCCCCCTCCACCTAATTTAGAGACTTAAGGTTTAAAGTACATGGTATTCTGAATCTTGTCTTCTCCTTGGCTGTAATTTAATTCACTCCTTGGAATATTTCTCTCTCTTCCTAGCCCTAGAACTGCCCAGAAATCAAGTATCCTTTCTAGGAGCTTTCCTCTAAAAGAAATTGATTTTTCTTACTCTTCATTTTTCTGTATCAAGGATAAATTCGGCATAGTTATTCCAAAGACAAAGCATATTTATTGAGGTTTTGATAAAGCATAACATATGAGCTGTTCTGTTCATTCTGTGCCTTCACAGAATCCTGACAACAATAGCAGGGTAGACCAAAGTGTGTAAATTTTTTCTTTAATAGCAAAAACTGTTCATCATCTCAAAGTGATTACTCAAAATTTCCTTTTAGTCCTGACTGTAATTCTCTCCTCCATACAGTGCTAGATTATGTCACTTGAAAAGAGGCCTGATAACGCTTGCTTAACCTTGCTTGCCATTACTGTTCTGCTAAAACTAGTCACTACTGCTACATATTATTTTAATGAATCATGTCCATTCCTTGTTTGCACCCAGGTAAAACATTCTTTGACTTTGCTACTTTAACTTAATGAGGATAGTGAACCCAATGTGCATTACCATGAAGGACAAGATGAAAAGTTGGAGTTGTCTAATCTCTATAGGTATCTGTCATTTTATTTTACACTCTCTGGATGATGGACGCTTGCAGAAGAGTGAATTCCCTTTAAAGTTTCAAATTGAATCAGGACATTTGTTCAGCCTCCACTCTGTCCCTCTTGTAGCCAGCATACTCTCTAAGGATTAAAGAACTGTTACTTGTCACCTTTATCTGTCAAATCAAGAAGGAAGTACATATACTGTTCCACTTGATCATTAGAAGATTTGAATCTCAGTCGCCTTTGGAAGACTCCCTGTGTTTATAATGGATGGATCTTTTACTGATGGAATAGGCAAAGGCAACAGAATATATCACTTTGTATCCTTCCCTTTCAAACTTATTGCTCTGTTTCAGAAATATCTTAAAACTCAGGGTTGTTTTTTCCTGATAAAACTGTCTAACATATGTGTTTCCTCACTGGATGAATATAAAGTAGACTAAAACAACAAATATATTCCATAACCTTTTAATCAGGTATTTTATTGAATTAAAATTTATTTTTAAATGTATTAAAATTTAATTCTTGCTAATAATCTATCAGCAAATTAATTCCCTGGAATTCAAGAGCTAAGCAGCCAGTAAAATGGTTGTCTGCTCAGCAGCATGTCCATAGTGATTCTTTTAAAAATTATAAAATTATTTGTATTTGATCAAGATTGGAGTACCTTCATTAAGTGCTGTAAAATTTCACCTTTGAAACAAAATGGTAAGAATAAATTAAGGGCAAAGAAGAGGACAAAACCACTGGCTTCATATTATCAATGAAAACCTAATTCTGAATGAATTGCTAGCAAAAGTAAGTGAAAAAGTGAAAGTGATAGAAATCCAGGAATTGAATCCTGCTCTGCTGCATTTCTTTCCTTAGCTAACTGTCTGCAGAATCAGCACTGAATCAGGCTTCTCTTTTTCTGCAGAAAAACAGATTGCAAAAACTGGAAAGAATACAGAAACAATTTATGAGTGATTTCTGATCTAGTAATGCCAGTAATGTTTTTCTGTCCTGTTTTGTTTAAAAACTCCACCTGCTTAGCTTACTCAGGAAAGAGTAGGTTAGTTATATTTTAAAACTGTTTCCAGGAGTAGAGATATTTTGATTTTTTCTGAGGAGATCAAGCTGAACTGACTATGGTGGTTAGGAATGGACACTAATTACATTAAAAGTAAAATACAATTTGCATTTTGTTTGGGGAAATAGAGTATTCTTGATGTCTTGGTGTCTTTGTAATTAAATTGGATTTTCTATTTAAAAGAAATGCCGACCACAGTTTAAACTGGTAATTATGGTGATCCCAAATTATTGGGTATATATCCAGCATTTACTATCCAGGAGTCGGACAAAATTATCTTCATGATCCAACTTATCCTTATAAAATACGAATTTACAATTGCTAAGGGAAAAAAATTTGATGTAAGGAAATTAGGGAAAAATCCTACCTACCGAAGTCTCATAAGAATTATGCCCTTTCTTAAATTATTTTATTTTGGAGTTGTAAAATGCTAAGAAAAGCTTTCACTTTCTGAAAGAAGCACTTTTGTGAGAACTGCCATCCTGACATTTTTAAGTACGTTGTGAGGAAACTTCATACAAGTAGGAAAAATGAAAGCAATAGATGTCTTTCACAAGATCTCATCCTGCTTCAGAGATAACTTAGCTATAGGAATGTTTTGCTGAAAGACATCCATGTTGTGGAGATGAAGTAAGAAAATTATGCAGAAAGCCTTGGCATATGCAGAGCAACCACGGTAGAATTTCCCTGCTGCCCTTCCTGTCTGCATATTGTGTATACCTGTGTTTATGTAACATCTGACAATGTTCACATGCAAAAATATACATCTATTTGACTACATGTGGTACATTAAATAGCCATGTAATAGCTCAATCAGTGTAACCACCTGTATTTTAAAAAAGAATAAAAATTTTGCCATGTTGTGCTAAGGCAAGACACAAACCTTAGCAGTACATAAACAACTTGATCTTGATTTATGTCATTTAAACTGAGATCTATATGTACTAAGAGCCAGAGAAAGCTGTGATAAAAGCTTGTGCAGCACTTTTCCTTCCACTTGATGTTCTATAAGAAGGGACTTATGATGAGGGCTTTTTAACATAAAGAAAAACAAGATATACTGCTTATTTGGGTGTTTGGGTAGAATCAGGTAAAGGTTACATGAGAAATAAGTTAATGGACTGAAGTTTATAGCTGTGTGTATAACTGTCAAATCTCTGTAAATTACCTTTCTCTTCTGCTGGCTGGAATGCAAAAATCCAATAAACTGTTAATAAAAATGGAAAGGTCATATGTAAATACCACAGATCTTGAAAATGAACCAGAAAAATATGATAGTTTGCACACAAATATCATTTCATATTCTGTTTCATGGTGTCTAAAATGGGATGGAACTTATGATATGTGTTTTTATCAAAGGATGGTGAGAAAAGTTCTATTAAAAAAAGATTTGCTTTAAATCTGAAAACAAGTGTTTGATCACTATTTGGCTATTTGTTTCTCCAGCTTAGAAAGAATTCTTTTACCTTATTAAGAAGATTCAGAAATAAAGACTGATTTAATTATTCCAGTAATTCACCAAGAGTGTTTATACTGGAATATACATTCTGTCTTTTCAGGCCACCTGAGCACATGCTTGTTTATGTATTTTTATTTACACTGAAATATATTGGTAGCATACTTTCTAAAAGAAAAGATGAAGGATTTTGCAAGAAGCCTGATTTCATGCTCAGACGACTGGAATTTGTACAGGTGCCAGCTTTAATGAAGTCATTATTGCCTTTATTTTGTTCCTGAAAACAATATTATACTTTTATCTTTAAAAAGTGGGATCCTCCAGATACCTGAGTGATATGCATTTCTTTAATTTGAATTACATATCTACATATACATGTATTGTAAACATAGTGTTCTATAGGTCTGTGGTTGTTGATGGGGGCCCATAACACTCTGGAGTTTTCCTTCTTGTTTCCTTCTCTCCTTCCATTAAAGATACAGTATAAATGTTCTGGATGCTTTCATAGTACTGCTTGCCTATTTAAGAAATGACTTTTTTTTTTTTTTCTGGGCTGTTAAGGAGTACTACTAAGGGATATCAGCCTTAGTATTTGTAACTAGAAGAGATTCTCGTTAAGAAGGCAATTTTCTGTTAGAATGAGCTTCAGGCAGTGGATTAGTTTAGAAATGACCTGTAAGATGGGTGCTTTGTAATCAACACATGAATAAAAAGTCCCGCTGCTTACCTTCAAAACAACATCTTGATATCAAAGATGCTCTAAAATTAGTATGATTACCCACTTATTTTTCTAAACAGAAAGATAAATGGTGGCTTTAATCAAGAATAAACACCAAAAAAAATTGGGAAGGACACAGGATATGTAGCCATAGGATTACATAGTCACAATAACAAGCACCTTCTTGGTAGCTTGTTTTTAAAGGATTTTTTTTAATTATATTTTTTTAATGAAGCTTACTTTCATGTGCCATTGAATTGAGTGGTAAAGGCAAAGGCCATTAGAGCATTTGGACACCTAGGATACTGCATTCTTCTGTAAAATTAATGTTAAAAAGTCTTCCTATTTTCAAGAAAAGTTTTGCTTTTTCCTCAAATACTGTAAAATTTAGATCAAGAAAGAGATGTGCCACCAAACCAAAAGCCTTGATCAGACTCACACAGTATATTTTGTTTGGGAAATTTACTGGCATATCCTATTGTATGTCTGAATGGAAAAGGGAGTAGAACAGAATACAACTTCACTACTTATTTCTAATCATTCTTTTAGAAGACCAGATGAAATGTTAGCCTATAATCAAAAGCTTCTGGATGAAAGTGGTCCCTGAATTTTGTGAGGCTGCACATACCACCCCTTTATAGACCTTAATTTACATATGCCCCATGCTTTGAGTTCTACCAGCAATGCAATATTATTCTAACTATATATGAAGAAGCATAAAGCCACTGTAGAGATGCCTTTGCAGGCTGCCAGTAAGCTGGTGCGTCCACATAGTAATGCTCAGTATTATGCAGAAATGTAAGGTAGGATTCGTCTCGGAGTGTATTAATATCCCGATGCAATTTTACTGCTCATGTTACAAGAATAGGGAGTCCTGGTTTTTACCACATCCAGGGGAATTACTATTATTCCCCCAGTTTTTATGTTAAGAAAGTCTGATGATGTTGAATCCATTTGAAGAGCTGTGAGAGACTTAGAAATCATAAAACGGATGAAGGAAAAGACTCGAAGTGTCGAAGATAGTGTCACTCCCTGTATAGGTGTAACAAACTAATTCATTGGTTATGCAAATACACAAAATTAGAAGTAGTAGAAAACCATTCTTTCCCATTAGCATATTAAACAATGGTGTCCATATGGACAAAAAAATTATATAAAAATAGATTTCTTTTGAAAAGTTGATGAATTATTTTGTGTATGTTTAAATACAGATTTGCAAATTTGGATGTGTAAAAATCACTGGAGAGCAGCCTAAGGTAATCAGTGTTCCTATTTTAATCTACTGGAGCTGCAGTTTTGCAATAAAAATGCCACACAAAAAGTGTTACCTCAAAAATCTGGTACTTCTATGCAGTTGGAGGCACCTGTATTTTATTCAGTAAAGTAGATATGTACGCTGGAAAACTTGAATAGAATTAAATTAGCATGAACTCAAATTTTCTCAAAAAAGTGCATCTAGTTTATGATAAAGAGTTTTAAGGATATGTGTTATACACTGTCACAAGGATTTGTAGACTCACTGAGTAATGTGTGACTGTCACCAGCTCCATAATTAAAGAAAAGTTATTCCAGCTCTTTTCTGCAGAAGGCTTTTGAGAGTCTTGAGTTTAGTGACTTTTACAAACACAGGAAGTGAATTGATCAAATAATCTTCAGAACCACTGTGCTGTCATTATTTTCATTCTGTGTGCAGTTCTTTTCTCTGTGTGCTAAATCATGTGGAAGGGAAGGAGTCACATTCTGTAATCTCAATAACAATAATTGGATTAAACACCTCTTTTTTTTTGTTTGCTCGTTTGTTTTTGTTTTTGTTTTTTGTAACTCTCAGCATTTTTAAAATGTTATGCTTTGAAGAACCATGGGACTATTAAGTGTAAACTTGCAAGTGTTTTCAATTTCCATTTCTGTGCTGCAGACTTTCAAGGACTATACAAAAAAGTATTTACAAAACATCTAGACAACTCAGTGTTCATGGTGCATAATTAATAACTGCATGGAAGCTGGTGAATTAGAATACTCAGGCTGGAAGTAATTGTGACATATGAAGATACTTCCTGGAGTCAGAAGCTCCAATCTTGTATTTATTTTCAAGGTTTAGATGATGCTATCAGTAATATGCATAGAAGCACAATTTCTATTTTTCTATTGTAAGCTGATCATCTTCACAAACCATACCAAAACTCAC
This sequence comes from Haliaeetus leucocephalus, assembly GCF_000737465.1. Lineage (NCBI taxonomy): Eukaryota > Metazoa > Chordata > Aves > Accipitriformes > Accipitridae > Haliaeetus > Haliaeetus leucocephalus. Next base: position 1,312,606 of record NW_010972875.1, on the reverse strand, counting down.
TGCAATCAGTAGAGACTCCTACTCTCTTTAGCTAGTACTGGACAAATGGAATGTCTTTATTGCATATGCTATAGATTTTTGTCCACCTACTGATGCTATGTCAAGTCCTGAGTGTTACAGATTGACCACTGTTTTGCTGGGTTCAGAAAGAATTGATACTGTTAAAAATAAGCTAAGGAAAAGATACCTTGGGAATTTATGGGAATATTTTTTTAATACTGAAAGTATCTCATGGGTGTTATTTAGATTTAAAACTTTCTAGATCTAACAATACTTGACTTTAACCACTTTCTTTTCCTGTGACACTTTTCATGTTTTCCATTTCTCTGAGCTCATTCTCTAGGCAACCTGGTTAAAGAACTCTGAAAAGAAAAGCAAAATTAAAAAAAAAAAAGAAGGACCGTGACAGTCAGGCTGTTGTTTTGGTTTTGTTCTTTTTTCCTACTCAGAGCTCTCACACATCAGTTTTAAATAACATTAAAACCACCAACTCCATTATTTTCTACTAATTTGAAAGGCAGTTAGTTGGTGGGCACTGAACAAATGTAAAGCTCTCCATATTCCTAAGTCAGATCTGCTTGTGTACCATACTATCCATAAACTAAAGTGGCTCAGTGGACACCCTTTACTGGATGATTTGCGGAGTCAGAATACCAGACACCACACTGAAAGAGCTTCCAGTGTTTCCTGAGAGGATATTTTTATGAGACATACATGCATGGAAAGACAAGGGAGCTGATGCATTGCTTCTGGACAATATCCCATCATTTTGCCATGAACATTGTTTGCACAAACTTTAAGATTGTGGCCTGGTTTGTTTTTTCCTTAGCTTTTCTTTTATCTTAGGAGAGATTTAGTTTCATTCCATCTGTGTTTCTCATGCAGAACTATAATGCTGAAATAAGTAATAGTGCCTTCTCAGGTGTGGTGTTGCAGCTACTGAAGCTGACACAGAAATGGAAACCAGAATAGTATTACAAAATGTTAAGGATATAGTTGTTATGATGAGTAGAAAAAATGACATAACCATCACTTTCTCTTGTAAGACTTCATAAACCAAAGCAGCTGGGCTGCTATTCATGTTTTGCTTGAATGTCCTTAATTTTTGTTCCCTCTAATGGAGCAATATTCCCAGACTTCAAGTCCTACAGCAAATTTCACTGAACCGTGTGAACTCTGCAGTTCTCTGAGGTCTTGGGACTGCAGAATTCTGCTCACTGGGTCTGGAAGCTGATGTTGCTAATAGCTGATTTTAAGTTGCAAAACTTGTGGTATGGCATAGGTGTTAAAGTGTAAATTGGATTTCTTTGTTAAAATAAAAATAGAAATCTGATATCGAAGGAAGCATGCTAACAGCTTGGAGAAAATAATTTCTGTTACTAAACAGGGAGACTGTTTTAGGATAGAGTTGATATTGTTGAAGGAGATTGATATATTTCTGTTGCTGCATTTGAAGGCCTCATGTATTCTACAAAAGATTTTAGTGTTTGAAAAGAATTCTAACTGGTTATAAGAATGTACATCTAAGAACTTTTTTTAGTATTTAAAAGCAAATTGTTGTCATTTAGTTATAGTATTCATTTACAAATTCCTGTAGGTATAGATCACCTGAAATGAAACTCACTAAAATAATTCGGGTAGGTTTAAGTTTGGTTTTATTTATCTTTGTTTTATTTTCAAGATCAGCTAACAATGGAGATAAAATGAGTTTAACATCTTTCCCGCATATAAACGTTTATAATTTTTTTTTCTCTGAAGTTAGGAACATGAGTTTACAATAATTTAGTATTCATTACACTAGCCCACTGAGCATGGGGGTTACTCAGAAAGTCTGAATATAATTTCAAAGACAACACTCGGTAGTAGTCAGCAAAGAAAACTGAATGGCACAAATTAGTAGAAAAGGGACAGGGAACTGACTCGGAAATATCAGCGTGCCACTGTTTTGCAGTGTTTTGCCAGTGTCTTTGAATATTATGTGAGGTTCTGGTCTGTCTGATCTCAAAAAGGGTATACTACCACTTGAAAACTTTTGAAAGGAGCATCAAGAATGATCAAAACCATGACATACTTTCCATAGAAAGGACGACTCAGGGTGCCAACTACATTGGCACTGTAGCTTGAACTGGAAGTGTGCTTTGGAAGCAAATCTTCAGATTGTTTCCATTTGCCATTTGCTTCTTCAATTGCTGAGCAGTCTGGGAGATCACAAGCTGGATTTCCTTCAGATAAAGTTAACTGGAAGATTTCCACTAATCTTTGAGTTCTCAGTCCATGCAAACAGTCCAGCATTAGTCCAAAGTAAAACACCACTAAACACACTTAGTGAGGATGTCAGGCTCTAGGAATCAACTGTTTTGTTTTTCACATCTGTTCCCAGTGTACTACCTGCTAATGTCATTGTATCATTAAGTAGGCAAGGACTCTTCAGTTTGGGAAAAAAAACTGAGTGGGGAGGGGGAAAATGTTACAGAATTTTATTAAAGAGAAGAGATAATAATTTAAAAAATTGGCTTGAAAAACTTTTGTGGTTTTTGCTTCCCATGATAGTTATTGATTCCATTGCTGCTATCAGTACCAGTTAAAAAGTAAAAATTACTTCAGTGCTTTTTCCAGCACCTTTTTTGTATATAAAAATATGTCATATGCACAAAAAACAGAAGGGAAAGATAGTAATCAAGAGAGAGAATTTTAGCATGACCATGATTTATTTTTTTTCTTTTCCTTTTGTATAATTTGTGTTTATGCGGCTGAGTTTCATTCACCAGAGCTATAAAGAATCTGGTATCTCTTAAGGTGTAAGCCCATTTAGTCCAGCAAAGGCATTCATCTGACCAACGCAATGTTTGTGGGATTGAGCTTCATTATAGATTCTGTAAACTTCTGTACAAATTGTGTATGACCTACATTCCTCACTGCCTCCCCTTGCTAGAATCTGAGGTTATAAAAACTACCAAAGCAACAGTACAATACTACATTACTACCTGATGGTTAGCAAGCTTCAGGTTATTTACAGTGTACATACAATACCACTGCTTTTTTTTTTTCTTTTCTATTTCTCTTGTTCCCTTTAATATATTCCTTTAAAAGCATGCTCACTTAAACTAATAACTATGATTTGAGGCCTCAGTATAGTCTAAAGCCTTTATGATTCATAATAACTTTTCTTCTGGCAAGCTTTCATAAAAGTTTAGTGCAGCACTTGTGCTCTGCAACAAATCTGCACATAATACAAGGAAATTTCACTCTGTCCCTAGCAAACTTGTTATTGTGCTGCTCAGAGATGCTTGTGGTGACAGTGACCACTGTGTGGCAGGTGTTCCATGATGTTGGATAATAAAATCCCTATGGGAAGCTGCATATTCTCTTAATGCCGATACCTTCCTGCCAGCTTCAGCTTTTGAATGATAAATGATGCAATTAAAGCTTTTGATAAGTGCATAAAATAACCCACTTGATTCCTGTTAACCCTAAATAGGTCTGTGACATTAAGGAATAAATGTGACTGTTAGTAATAATACTTTTTTTTTTCAAACCTAATGTTCTTCATAGCTTCCGAGCAATAAAAGGAAAGAAACCAAGGAAAATTTTTAAAAGCAAGCTACAGTTTCCAAGGATGCCTCAAGTACTGGCCAAAAGTAGTAAGATAATGAAAATTCCACATGTAATTTTCTGTAATTTCTCTCTTAAATTACTGGCTTAATGTTGGTTTTATGTTTGACTGAAAAGAAATTTTATTTACCCATTTAGTTGGGGACTGAGAGTATCCCAACAGTTGTTTTTATATCATGATTGGCTTTAAGGAGATGTCAATTTGCCGGTTGCTCTCCTTCTTATTTTGAAGTTATTATCCAATTTATATATAAAATTGGAAACTGTGACTGTGAGTGACTAAAACAACGTGGTAAAAGTGATATTAAGGGCATCATTTCTTGAACTGGATGGAAAAAAATGGTCTATTTAGCAGATAACCTAAAACTGAATTAGCTCTACTCCCTACAGTTTATGTCCAGTGCTTTTCATCCATGGGTTATATGATTTGAAGCTATACTTTTTAATGTTACATTTTTTATGTCAATTGCAGATTTGTCTGAAATAAATTTAGCAAGAGTTTAAGCCAAGAACATTTGAAGATTATTGAGGTTATGGGAAAAGAGAAGAAAGTGGTCACCCCCACTCCTGGGGAGCAGGAAGGCAAGTGTAAAGGGGGAAAACTAACATGACTGATTCCTTTCTTGGCTAAGTGATCAAGTACTGACCATATTGAACTCTGAAGGCCTTTGACTTGGATCTCTGGTGAGACATGGGTGAGGAATGTTGTCTACATTTGCAGCATTAACTTGTGCCATGCCTCATTTCTGGAATACCAGCTGTAGATATGTCACCTGGCAGCTTTTATGAATGTAGTCTTTATAATAGATGTTGCCTCGTGTTTCAGTATCTTTCTATGTCAAAGCTCCTATCACTGTGAAGAATATAAGGGTAGAGTTTTAATACTATTTTTTATTAAAAAAAACCCAAACAAAATCTCATCATGCCAAACAATTCCACTGATAGATAAGAAAGAAGGGATCAAAGCACTCAGCCAGCCACAAATCTTGTCAGAAAAAAGATAAGCACTTTTACGATTATGTGGTTGCCATGTCAATTAACCCAGAATGCCATTAGTATTTTGCGATTTCATGGACCCAGTTTCCATTACCAACAGTGGCACTGTTTCTACTGGCAAATTGGGGGGGTGCAGGGGATCACATTAATTCTCCAGAGGGAGGCTACTTTAAGAAACCTTTGTCTTTTTAGAAATTCTCAGTATGTTACAAATAATTATTTCTGTTCTCAAAGGTAAAATAGCTTTATTCTGCATGTGTGTATCTGTGTATGCATGTATGTATGTGAGCATACTTCTACATACACTTTCTAGAAAGTCACTGTTTATAGTCAGATTTTTGCTGTTTCTCTTCTTGTTTTCCCATGTAATAAAGCAAAACAAGAGAATATGCTAAGTTTTTTACAGCAAATCTCAGATTTGACTTTAAAGTTCCATGCAGAAATCCAGCTAAAGGTAGATGCCTCTGCTGCACTGTTTCTTCAAACCGACTGTGATTTTGCATTTCTTTTTGCTTTTATAGTTAGCTGTTAAAAAGTTATGGAGTTTGGTCCAGGTACAAAATCACCTCTCTTCCTAAATCCTGGAAGCTATTCCTTTTTTATCCCTTAAAAGCTACAAGGTAGAAATAGAAGCCTAGGATCAAGTAATTTTTATGTGTGTAAGTGTCTGTTTGGTGAATATTCCATAAACAGAAAATCAGTGACATTAGTTTGGCAAGAAACTGATTTGACACTATATTCAAGTAGTAGCAAGTTTTATTATGGTATAGCATAGTAAATTATAATATTAGGAGAACATATATTTTAATGTCCTCATTCATCATTTGATATGTCTTATCTGGAAAAATTCTGATGAAAGAGAAATAAGCTTACAAAAAGAGTAAAAGTTAAGCATAATTTAACATTAGTTCATCCTTTTGGGGATAGACAGTATTATAGGTATAATTATAAAATTAAACTGTAATTATAACTTATTTTGTTATTAATTCTGTATGTTTATATTCCTGATTCTTATAAAGTATGATGGTACTCAGTTGAGATGTTGTTTGTAGGAGGCATTCTTATGATATGGCAGGTGAAAGGTGTTTATTAAAAAAAGCAATAAATCTTTACTTAATAACTGATGATTCTGGCCCTTGCTTTCTTGTGGTACAGAGGTCACCTCTTTCATTGACTCTGATTGTATTTGATTCAGCTGGAAATCAAATGCACAAGAACATATGAAACAGCTATGTAAGAAATACTAAGGAGTAAATGGGATTGTCTTTTCCTTTCTTTATTTCCAAAAGAATTGGAAAAATAACCTCATCTCAGGTAAAAGGACTGCTATTCAGTTTATGCTTGTAATTCAAGTATGAAGTTAAGCCCAAGTACTCTTGCTGAGTCAAGATCTAAAACACTATGTTCCACTTCCCTGTTGCTTTTTAAAATGTCACTCACCCTTAAAATACTTCAGTTTATCATACATGAAATATGTACAGTACATACTCATTTGCTAAGAGGTCTTCCAGGAGACAGTTACCAATTCTCGTGACACTTTTTGATCTCTTCCATAGGAAGGTGCAATGTAAAAGACAGTGGCCTGTACTGTTTCTTCTGTTCATAATGAAAACCATAATTTTTAAGGTGCTGTCAAGCACGTCTAAGTGCGAATGTTCCATTATTTATTCTCAGTTTGTGACAGATAGGATTATGTTAATTTAGAAGTGTTTTTTTCCAAAGAAGAAGAGGGAAAAAACCCAACTATAGAGAATACCTTTTTTTCAGGGAGGCAGGTCTGTAGGTGGAGACATTAGACCATATTTCAATTAAAAGCATTTGTACATATAAGATACAGCATTTTTATGAACATAACTAAGGATTCATCTTTTGGAAGAGCATTTTCGTGGCAAAGGCAAGAGGAGCAAGATACATAGACTGTTACAAAACTAATTTGTTGTTACCACGATATTAGAGGATTTTATGGATATAATTGCTGAATAGATGCATTGCATGCAACTTATCTTGTCCTAATTGCAGAGTCACAGACTGTATGTAGTATGTTAGTGGATAACAGTATCCTACAACACATTTTTCTCCAACTATTACCCCTCTTATCCATCTCTTTAGGACTTAATGGTTTGAGGTCTGAGTTGCTGGTCATTACTACACTTTGTTTTGTTAGTTTTTTAATAATGGCAGCTGTTTTCCTTCTCCCCTTTAACTAAATGCCACCGATATCATCTTATCATATGCTGGATTCTAACTGAGGACCCCTGGAAAGTTAGAAAAGATGGGCAATGTGTAAAAGAAGATAGGGCAGGTTTTGGTTAAAAGGATCTAGAGCCTTAAGGGGAATGGGGAGAAATATCCTTAGAAAAAGCATGCTCGAAAATCAGGCTTGACCTGGAGGTTGAATTGTTTTGTACTAAAAGTCATTCATAAAGTCAGGTTCTTCAAAGAACTTTTGATACCATAGCTGTTTTACATGTCAATCCACTACCATATGCTTTGTCCTGTATAAATTAAATATTCTTGAAATAAATTTGAATCCCATTTTAAAATATAAATTGGATAGAGCTATTAAGCTGTTAAGAAGAACATCAAGTTTTATGTTTTGTAAAGATGTGGTTAATCTTTGAACCATGGGTGTACCTATGTATCCATGAGACATCATAACATAGGAACAGATACATTGTATTGAAGATCCAATTAATCCAATATTTTATCTACAACAGTGGCCATAAGTCAATTTACAAGGTATAATATAAAGATCTCATGCAATGATACTTCCCTGAAACGTCCTGGGGATATCAAGGCACTGAGTTTTGGAACTTAATTTTGCTAAAAAGCAATAGAAACTATGTGCTTTAGCAGGGCAATTCTCATGTTAGTCATATACTCTAAATTTTACCAGGTGATTTTTATTTCATGTTAGTGACTACAGAACAAACCTGATAATCAATCCCAGGGTCAGAGAACTAGGGTAACATAACAGTTTTCTGAATCATAGAAAAATATTATGAAATTACAGACTTAATTTTGGCTAATTTCTCTCAGATAGGACTCCTTTTGCCACAAAATGCAGATCTGATAGCATTAGTTCTGATCTTCACAGTCCATTTAAAAAACAAAGTTGAATTCTCGTTGTTCCTCATTTTTCCTGTTTTATATTTGAATGTGTCCTATGTTAGGAAGTTTCTCATAACATGTTTTGTTGATATGTATAATTAGGGTACTTCTTTTGCTTCATATTCTGTGGAAAAGAACATAGTAAAATATTTAATCTTCACTAATACCACGAAGAAACTGGGAGATAGAATCCTGGTTTTGTAAATGGTATTCTGGTAGAAGACGTGTTCTTAACCAACAAGGAAGAAAAAATAATACATAAAACTTAAGAGACATATTATTCTCCAAGAACAAAAGTACTCCTTAACCACAGATCAAGGGAAATGAAAACCTGGAAGTAGTAGGTAAGTAACAGCTTTGTGTGTGTGCATTCAATGCAAACAAATACCAGGTGAAAAACCAGTTTATAGGTATATTAGAATGAGTAAGTACTGAAAAAAAGTCTCTGGTACAAGAGGAAAGTTTGTTCCAGGCATGTGAAAAAAAGACAAGATGCATGAGTGGATATTTAATTAGGCAGCAGCTTCATTAAGGTAATCCTTATGGGAATCCCTTGCAATAATTTAGTATTTAGTGCAGTTCATGATTCCTCTCGGTAATTCTTACAGGACAGAAAGCTCCATATCACTTAATGGACAATACTCAGCTTCTGTGTGGGGCCCTGTTAATTTCCATTTTTCTGAAGTTTTTGATTTGGTTTGGTTTTGCTAGATCAGACAGCAAGGAGTTACAGATTCATTTCCACGCTGCTTTTGTGGGTGTTTCACCTTAAGTCAAGTTTCCACTACAGTTTTTCAGAGAACTAGATGACTAGATGCCCCATGGAATAACACCACTTACTAGATAGCCGGCTCAGGGAGAGAGTCCAAAATTTGTCTCCTACTTAGGTCTGAAAATGCTAATACTTACTTACTTAACAATGACCCTAAACAGGTATGTTATAATTTGGAAAATTTAGCCCTCATCTGTTATTAATATTATTATGAAGTTAAATATTTCATTTTTCATACAATCTTTCGGGTTTCTAATGATTCTTGTATTTCCTGGGCATATATTTACTGATAACATAACATACACAGGCTTTCCATTTCCTAGTCAGTATTATCTACTGAAGAATTTAGGAGGAGTTTAGCCAAGTGGAAAATGTCACTTCATTTGCTCTAAACATCTGGTTCCCTTTATAAAGAGCTTGAAAGATCAAATTCTTAAAGATCCCAAACTGTCCCTAGTGGTTGGTTGCTTCCCAGCTACCAAACAATTTCAAAATACATTTTTGTACCATGCAACATCTGTCCAATGATGTTCTAACCAGAACTGGAATTAAATATTTACCCTTACTTCCCACTTCTTTTCCTCTGTATTTTTTTCCATCTGCTCATATGCAGAACTGCTGTAACAACTGAGGTGTAGGAACATTCTGAGGGGAATCGGATGTCTACCTAAAGGTCAATTATTTAATTGTATGTGGATCAATTGAAAACGGCACTCGGAAGCTTTCTTTTCTACATTGAACAGATTTTGTACAATTCTATGGAAACAAGCTCAGCTTTCTTTAGGGGGGGAAATGTTCAGCTTAATCAGTTCAGCACTCAAAATATCAACTCTTTTTTTGTGATACCTTTTGGATACACTTTAATAAGACAGACTTCTTTGGGATGAGAAGAAATTTAGAATTAGACTATCAAACCACCAGAGTCTATTGAAGTTCTGTGTAATGAGTAGAATTCTCTAAGTCCTGGTGAGTTAACACTGAGTAGATCAAAGCCTAAAAAAATTCTTCAGAAGGTGGAATTTATTAAAAACAAAGTCCCTGATTGAATGTATTGCTTATGAAATGTTCTAGTTTGACAGCCCTAGAGACCAGAGTCATCTCTATTCATCCAAATAAAAGGTACTGTGTAAGTAACAGCAAGATAGCTGTCCTGTATTTCTACAGTAGTGTGAGAGAAAGGATGGATGAATGCCTGGGAGGAGTCAGGAACATAAAATGTGCCTAAAGTTGGATAAGTCAAGTAGATGTGTGTAGGGCAATGCTTGTAATATAGAAACCATATGCAGAGCAAGGTCTGAAAAAAAATAAGGACTGCAAAAAGAGACTTACAATGAATTCAGATTACAAGCAAGTTGAATTCAGTTGTCTGACATTGTTCAGGTAATTCTACTAAGAGTTCAGAGGCCAGGTTTAGACACTACACTTCTGGCTTAAATGGTGCGTGTGGCTCTCATACCAATTCTGAGTCCAAGTGCAGTGGAGGAAAAGGCAAACTTGAATTCATGATCTAAGAAGTGCTTCTAGGTTCCTCTGTATCTACTGGTATGCTTATGCTAACAGCTGAATAGTTTTCATCGGAGCAGTAAGGCAGACCACACAATTTCAAATTCATCAGATTATACAGGCTTCAAAAATGTAAGATGAAGGGTTAAGGGGAGAAAAACCTTTATTTGTCATGTAGCAAATGTATTATTTTTCACTGACAAAACTCACCAAAGAAGAAGTAGTAATGCTGGGTCTTCTAATAACAGCCTTCAGCATCTTCTTTTATTTCTTGCTCTTCTTTCTATTATCAGCATGTTTATGGTAGTGCCCTTTATAGGCTGAGAGCTTTCCAAATAACAGTGAGAGGGGGTTACATTTCCAGGAGATACACAAACTAAAGTGTTCTTTGTAGTAAAATGATTGAGAGAAATAAGGAAAGAATTTCGATAGCTTTGTTCTCTGTAGACAGCATGGCACAAAAAACCTCTCAATGTGGATAAAGCGAAAGTAGTAGTAATGCATATGGTAATGTCTGCAGCAAAGTATGCTAATGTCATCTGGTTTTGCATGCCATCCAAGCAGAGAACTAGAAGAAAAAAACCAAACCATTGGAACATATTGTATCAGTACCTTCAATGCTTTTCACCTCATCCTTTACAATTAATTTCCTTCCCTTTCCTTCCATTTTAGTGATATATAATGAAAATGGAATAGCATAATCTTCTGGCAGGATGGAAATCCTTTCCTAGCAAGTCTTGTGCATTATGGTTCACTTTGACCACAGAAACAGATGTATAAACATCACTGTAGTTCCTACCATTATGGTAATAGATGGAGGTAATACAGCCTGCTGCAGTACTAGGGGAACTGTAGCAGACTACATTTTACTATCCCTTCATAACTGTTGTATTTAATTACTTGGATGACATTCCTCCTGCAATGAGAAGGAGATTTTGTACCATATCAGTGAAGTTACATGAGCAAAACATTTGGCCCGGCACTGAAGAGCACTTCCCTAACTACTTAAGCACAGGCACTTTGAAAGAAGGAAAATGAAAGTCATTATTTAAAAAACGACTTCACATTATTGTAGGACAGAAAGTGATTAATGAATGGAATGAATAATATGGAAGCTGTAACTGCCTACTGTTTTCATATCTTACTGAGAAACATCAGAAGATGCAGCAACAAAATTATTCTAAGTCCATTTCCTTCCAGTTCCCAGTGTCCCACCCAGGCTTAGTAGCTGACAGAGTGCTACTTGCCAAAAGCTAATGTTAGCCGGTATTGTATTGGCCCAAAAGAGCAATCATCATTTTAGCTAATAAGGTTATAATGACTCTTCCTGCTATTACAGTTCACAGTTGGCAGAAGACCTACAGCAGGTGGATTGAGACTTCTTTCTAACAAGCTATCATCGTGTACTCATGTTGTGTCAATAAGAACACTGCTGTCCCATATTCCCAACTTTACAGATTTTTCTTCACTTGGACGCCTTGCCTCCAAGTTAAGCATTTTTGCAGTTGATATTTGTGTAAGCAATTTAGAGCTGTCCTGGGAATATAGCCCAACTCTCAGACTTAAAGTACTGTTGGGACAGCTACGCAGAAAAATCTTCTATAAATCTTTCTGTAAAAAGATTTAGAAGAAAATAAAAACTAAAAAAAAAAAAAAAATCCTCTGCTTAAAGACAGGGTGTGGATGATAAAACGAAGGTGGTGGGCAAGCAATATTGGTATTATTGGCAGATTTCCAATGACTAAATTGGAGCTATTTTAATTTATGCCTGGTTAGGATTTGGACTAGTATCTCTGATAAGAAAACTCTTTGCAGTATGCATTGTTATTTTGCAGCAAGTGCCTCATTTAATTTTAGTTCAAAACGGAAATTATCTGGCTGGCATGTAGGCTGTAGTATCAAATTCAAGTCAACAGATCATGTCTGATGTTACTGATATTTATTCAAAAGCCTTGCAACACCAGTGTTCTTTCTTTACTGACACCCTGCTATTCTTTAAAGTCCAGAAGGAATTTTACTTTAACATCCAAAGAGCTTTTTTTAACATATTTCACACATTTTCCACTAGCTCTTTGTTCCGATGTTGAAGCGCCAAACACAAGATTGTTGTCATTTTGACAACCACATTACATTCTCAGATACACATGAATTCCTACTGCAGAGGTGAACAGGCAAGCAGTTATTCTGTGACAACAGTACTGATAAGAGGAGGTGAACAGAATGTCTTTATGTCTGTATTTGCCTGTGTACCATATATATGCTAGTGATTTGTGGCAGGTTATGAAAAGAGCCTGTTAGGCTGCCCTTTTCCTTTTTTTTTTTTTTCCCCTTTTTTTTGTTTTTCCCCTATTGTTTGTTTTACCTTGTTTATGCAAATAGAAAGATCAGGAAAGGGCCTCCATTAGCTTAACAATCAAAACTTATAAAACTGTTGGTTTTTTTTCTGTAGTACCCATCCTTCTATTATTTTTTTCTGACTCTAGAGATATCACAATACAGTTATTTAAGTTTTGTTAATACTCTCTTTTCTGTTCAATAATCCTTTCATAACTTAGGAAACAAAGAAACATTTAAGTATTTGTTTCAGTGTTGATTATATTTAAAAAAAAAAAAGTAAAGAGATTTTAACAAGCTGTTTCACACAGAAGATAAAGAGATTTTTAACAAGCTGTTTCACACAGAAAATTAAAATGGTTTATCTTGAAACATTAACTGAAATAATGCATTTGACTGGTCTGCAAAAAAATTTTTTATACTGAATCCTCCCTGCCTTTTAATTTTTTTACCAAAAAAAAGTTTTGAATTAGTTTCTCCCACTTATCTCTAGCTACTGTTGCTGATAATAAAATGAAGTTCATGATAATGATCGTTTTCTTATGTATCCTTATTTTATTTGTACCAAATTAGTTTTATTACTACAGCTAATGTGATGGTGATAATAACAGGGATCAAAACTGAGTGAAAATAATACTATAAATGGAAGGAGAGACAGGAGAAAAGAGGTTTCCTAACCCTAATTCCCACATCAAGGTAGCCAATATTTTTGCAGTTTTTATATAAATGTCTTCTGTTATTGTACTATCACTCTGATTATTCAGACAAAAAATTAGGAGTTATCTTTCTATATGTAAATAATTTTTCCTTTCATACAAAGCAGCTGAACAAAGAAATATAAGACAATTAAGTAACCTTAAAGTTGGTGTAATTAACTGCCTCTTTGGAAAATGGCCTTGGGTTGTTTCCGTTTGGAACAGTTATAGAAACAGCAAGGTGAAGAGCTCATTCCTCACTCCTAAGGTTATATTTTCATTTCACTGTTACCCCATTGAGCATCTGGATAAAGGTGAAGCTTGAGGAGGTGACAAGGAAGGTGACTCTTACTGCAGAAATTGATGATAGAGCTCTCTTTAGTCAGATTAATGGCTTGAATCACTGGCTCAGAGTTGTCCTTCTGTATCCAGCAATGCCAGTAGTTTCTTGTGTCCTTTTATCTACATCTTTTGCTGCAAAATTAAACCAAACAATTTGAGATAACTGAACTTTTCAGGTTTCCAAATAAAGGAAAAAGATGCCAAACCAGCTGTAGCTTCAGCAAAATTGATTTAAAAATCAATTCCCAATAGGAAATACTTTTAAATAAATAAAAGTAGATGTCACCATTACAGTTGTGATTTTAAAGTTGTAATGCATGGACACAGTTCAGCAAAGTTTTTTCACCATATGTCTCCCCTTTTTGGCAACATGTGGTAAGACAGAAAAGAATCAAATTACTTGCTCTAAAATACATGCTAGTAATAATTCAGTGGTATGACAATAATGTTGTCAAATAGATTGTCAAATATTTTGTCAAAAAATTCAGTTATATGACAATACAAGATTATTCAGTCACTATGACAAAAAAGGAAGTAAATTGTAATGCCCTAACATAAGGCTTCCTCATAACCTAACTATGGGAAGTAGAAATTGGCTGTAATAATTTCCCAAAGCTTTTAGAGTTTAAACAAAAAAATATTTTGAAGTGAAATATTCTTAAAAGAGCAAGATGTTCACTGGCAGAAATATAGAGTTTGAAAGAACAGCAGTATGTGCTAGGATAAATGGGCGGATGCTTGAAAATATTAAGGCATTAATTGGACCATCTAATTCAAAAATATAATTTAATAGGTCCAAATCATGTGAGAGAATTTGTTTCATGACAGTTGTTCCTCATGGAAAATAAACCTACAAATGTATGTTTCAGAAACGAGATTTATATAGCCAGAGCCAGTCCTTTAACTTAAAAATCCAGATTAATAACAGAAGTGGCATATTGGTACGTCACTCATTCTCTTCATTAATTGTCAAGTTTAACACAAAATGTAAATAATTTAATTCCTGTGTTAAATTAGAAAGGAGACTTACTGCAAAGACATTTTCAGTTTATTTCAAGGCAAAGTGCTGGTTTCTTAAAAGATATTAGAACTGAAAGAGGGGTGAAAAATGGAAACAAACAAAGAGAGGATCTCAACAAGGCACTTTCAAATATGTATCCCCGGTAGAATCTGGAGCCTTGATACATGATACAGGGAGACAAGCAGGACTTTTAAGAATGGGATTCACAAAAGCAATTCCCTCATTAACAAAAGCTGCCTAAAGTAGTAAGCAGGAAAGGGGGAAGAACAAGATGCTTGTGCTCACATGGAAGTCTCTATCTTTTTTTCTCTCTCTCTGAATTATTTTATTTGCTGTACAACATTTGTAACTACAGAATCACAGAATCACAAAATGGTTGAAGTTGGAAGGCACCTCTGGAGGTCATCTTGTCCAACCCCCTTGCTCAAGCAGGGCCACCTACAGGCAGTTGCCCAGGACCATGTCCAGACAGCTTTTGAATATCCCAAGGATGGAGACTTCACAGCCGCTATGGGCAAGCTGTGCCAGTGCTCAGGCACCCTCACAGTAAAAATGTGTCTCCTGTTGTTCAGACCAAACCTCCTGTGTTTCAGTTTGTGCCTGTTGTCTCTTGTCCTGTCACTGGGCACCACTGAAAAGAGCCTGGCTCCATCTTCTTTACACCCTCCCGCCAGGTATTTTTATACATCGCTGAGATCTCCCCTGAGCCTTCTCTAGGCTAAACAGTCCTGGCTCTCTCAGCGTCTCTTCATATGATAGGTGCTTCAGGCCCTTCATCGTCTTTGTGGCCCTGTGCTGGACTCTCTCCAGTACGTACATGTCTCTCCTGTACTGAGGAATCCAGAACTGGACACAGCACTCCAGGTGCCCAGTGCTGAGTAGGGCAGGATCACCTCCCTCAGCCTGCTGGCAACACTCCTCATGGAGCCCAGGATACCATTTGCCGCCTTTGCCACAGGGACACATTGCTGGCTCATGTTCAACTTGGTGTCTACCAGGGTCCCCAAGTCCTATTCTACCAAGGTGCTTTCCAGGTGCAGGACTTTGCACTTCCCTTCATTGAACTTCATAAAGTTCCTGTCAGTCCATTTCTCCAGGCTGTTGAGGTCCCTCTGGATGGCAGCATGACTCTCTGGTGTATCAGTCACTCATCCCAGTTTTGTGTCATCAGCCAACTTGCTGAGGGTGCATGCTGCCCCATCATCCAGATCATTCATGAAGACATTGAACAGGACTGACCCTGGGGGTACACTGCTGGTTACTCATGTCCAAGCAGACTTTGTGCCTCTGATAAGTAGCACTGATGGTTATGATCCATCAACCTCTGGGTTATGGGCCCAGAGACTTTCTCAGAAAACCGAAGTATTGAAGGTTTACTCCTCTGTAGTGCAGAGGTAAAATTTTGATTTAGTTTTCTATTTTTCCTACAATTTTTAAACCTGTTTACATTTTCATATGAATACTTACTTAGGCCACAGACTTCAATGGTCAGGCATCCTTAATGCCTGTGAAAAATTAATTTTGCAAGGATTAATTAAATAAAAAAAAAAACCAACAGTGGAAGCATATACACTAAGTCTTTCCACAAAAAACTGTGTCCCAGGCCCCAGTCAAAAGGGTGGGGTTTGGTTTTGTTCATTTGTTTTCTCAAAAAGTTTTTCAGCAAGTAGAGCTTTCATTGAGGACAATAGTCTAAGGTATAATTCCAGCTCTGCTGTTCTCTTGGGATAAAAGCAGAAGTTTTGGAAATTCTGAAAAGCCTTTAGAATGTCCCAAGAATTAATCCAGGTAGATCAAGACTATGGCAAATAGTTCGAGACTATCTGGCTAATTAGCCAGGTTTTTGTTTCATTCTTGATTCACATTGCTATGTTTATGAATATGTGGTATTTAGAAATCTGTATAGTGTTGTCACATATTTTAACATTGCTAAAGATTTTATCCAGTTGGGTCTTAAAAAACTTTCAAGGATGGAAATTGTGCAACCCCTCAGCTGCCAAAACTGTTCCTACAGTGACTTTCATCATGACAATTTTTTTTTTCTTGTATATCTAGTCAGAGCCTCATGTTTCTTTTTATACTCCTTTTCTCCTGCCATGATCCACTGTGAAAAGCCTGGTTCCATTTTCCTGATAACATCTTGTAAGGTACTGGAAAGTTCCCCATTAAGCCTTTAAAATAAATAAAATTTCAACTGTATCAAATGATGTTTAACTTTTGCTCCAGGCTTCTTTTCTCCCTAGGCAGAATCAGTAGCATGGATTCATTTCATAAGCTCATTAAAGAGACTGAGGTTAGTATTATTCACCTTGGTATTCAATGAAATTTATGATAATGAAAAAAAATACTTCACCCGGTTTCAATGGGTGTCCATGTCACAAGCAAGATAACTGAGGAAAAAACAGCATGAGTGCTTCAACGCCCGCTATCGAGAATCCTAAAATATAAACAGCTGAAATAAAGGTAACTGGCAGTGAACACGGATGAAAAAGTGATTTTTTAGCTTAGTAAAGAATCAGAAAATGGCATGTTCTATAAAGACAGCTATTACTTTGAAGTCAGTTTATGGAAGACTGGAATAGTACATAAATGTATATAAGATGAGAAATCAAATTAAAATATGTAAGTTGATAAACTATGCCAAAAATTATAGACTTTGACAGATTTGAGTTACTGTGAGAATGACTGACTGGAATAAGAATTACTGAATACATAAGTAGGCTTCTGTGTGTGTCAGTCTCAGATTTTCTGTTATTTTTATTTTATACCACTGCACAGAATGTCTTGAATGACCAAAATTATCTGAAGCAATCTTAAAGACCTATTTAGGAAACAGTTTACAAGCTGGAGTGAAGTCTATGTTGAGCAAACTTGAAAGGTTTTGGAGGTTTGATTTAGATAAGCATACAAAGCGTGAATATTTATTTGAGCCTATTTAACTTCTTATAGCTTGTTTTTGTTCTGGATCCAAATGACTCTTTCAAAGCTATATTGGATGTATGGTTGTAATAAAAAAGAAAATATTAACAGCTTTTAGAGTGTTTGAGCTTGAGCTGGCAGGGAATGGTTTTCTTTTGCCAGTAAAATCTTCTTCTGTATCTGTAAAATACTGATGTTATATCATGAAGATGAGAAAAAAAAATAGAAAGAAGAGGGATAACAAAGTCTATATACCATAAAGTATATATACCATAAAGTATTGAAAGAGTGAGGGCAGTTACCCAAGATATAAATAGTGTGGGCTTAAGTCCCTGTGTTATTTTTTATAGGCTAGGAAAATTGCTAATTGACCATGGAGTGAATCCATAATAAAATGTTGTATTCCTTAAAACCAATTTTGAACAGAAATACACATGAAAAGAAATATTGGAAAAGTTTTAAAAGGAATTCTTGCAGGTATTCACTGATAGGAACGAGTCCTGAAGATTCAAAAAAGACCAGTGTACAGAATTAACTGAAGATAAGGCTTATGCGAGCACTAGGCTATTTCTGTATGTTATGTTGAACTTCAGTTGTGGGTAAAGACTTGGAAACTATTTTCAGAAATCAAGTGAGAAAATACTTTGAAGGACTCAGCGTGATTAGGAACAGAAAAAATAGTTTTAGGAAAAAAGAAATTTATGTATTGCTGACTTTTTTTTTTTTTTTTTGAGAAAACCACTAAAGCTTCTGACTTGGAGAGAGAAAATTGAAACTGTACAGTTAGAAATCTTTTGGCAACATCTTCTGTGCAGGTGTAGAAGTTTTATACAAATAAATACCTGAAACAATAGGTTGATTCCTTGGGCTAATTAAGAAAGAAGCTTCCCACTGAGAATTTCAGGGGTCACTAGTAGGCAGGGGTGCTTGTCTGTATGGTGTAATAGGGAGCATTTGGGGCCAGCAATATGAGAGCTTCTCCAAATCTTTTCATCCATACAGTCACTATATTACAAGACTCTGAAACTAGCTCGATCTCAGCAGGACCAGAGAGGGATAAAGAGTAAACACAAGCTGTTGAGGTTAGAGAATGAGACTTTGCATCTCATTCCATCACTTGTAGAATGAGTAGGCAGAGATTTACTTGAATGTGTTATCAGAAAATTGTATTGAAACTTTTAAACTTTCTTATTTTCAGAATTGTCAGTAGTTCTTAGCACATGTTTGGTATTCAACAGTCACCTTTCAAGCTCAGGGATGTCATGTTGTATTATTTCTATTTTCTGAGTAGATGAGCAAGTGAGCAATGTTTTTGTGGTGCTGCCCAGTCCTGCTGCTGCAACTCTTGGACCAAATGAACATAAATTAACTTTATGCCAAACAGGCTTTTGCTTTCTCACTTCCTTGCAAAGAGTAAAGGACCTATAAAGTGATCATATGAAATCTTATAGTGTTCAAACACAGTAGACCATGTTACAGAGCTCCACAAATTACTGAAATTGAACTTCAGTTGTCAAAATAAATTAACAAAATTTGAGAATATGGTTTGTGATGTGTTCTCCTCATTTTTCTAATTATGTCTGCTGCTTACAAGCTCATGCATAAAATCCAGAAATTGACAATGGTCTCCACCATAATTTGTAAATTATAGGAAACAAAAAAAAAATTAACAGAGCATCAAAACACCAAAACTAGCACAAAACTGTAAACCTGTAGAGGCAGAAGATGCAGATCACTTCTGCTGCATGCTAAAATAACAGTCCACAATAATGGAGAAATGAAACACACAGGCTACAGCCTTCCAACAGTGTCTTAATCTAATGTTAGAATAACAGAATCTTTAGTGAATGCAGCTGTATCTCTCGTTCATTCGTCATCTTAGTAAGTTCCATGCAATGCATATCTAAACTATGTATCATCTGTTTTTGTTCACAAAATGGAGCTTAAAAATGGTTATTGCCCCTCTAGATAGTGTTCACAACAGCTGACACATTTCCAGTTAAATCTTTTAACTTAAAATGTCCGTCTTACAGTGAAACATAATTGGAGAAATACCCATGTCAGTATGGAATTGTTTCTTTTCCAAACAAAGAAAACAAAACAATCACAGATGATACCAAATGGTGAAGGTATTGAGGTAGAAAACCCACATCCTCATTTCTCTTCTGAATTATGAACAGCAGAGGCATAAATCAGTACGTGTTTTATCTGAAGTGAGAACTCTGACTGTAGGGCTATTGGCTATCCAAACCTCTATTTACTTCTAACACTACATAGTTTACAAATAGTACTGTTTTTTTTTTTTTCATTTTTTTTCCCATTAATTAAAAAAAATATTCAGCTTTCAGGAACAAGGATTTTTCTAATGAAACACAATTGTTTCCTTGCCAGTTCTAAGCATGCTAACATCATATCATTACAGTAATTATTAGTTTAAGAAAAAAGGCCTCCAGGAGGAACAAGTGGTTCAGGTTTAATATATTATTAAAACAATTTCTAAGTGTATTAGTGTATCAGTATTAGTCTGCAAAAAAATGACAGCAAAGCTTGCCTTTCTCCCACATTTCACAAGAGTGGTCTCATGAGAGAGAGACTGCTGCTGACATGCTTTAATCTAAGCGAAAGTAAAAATGGCTTTTGTGTATGTCTAACACAGAAACTTTCTGAGGTTGACATTTTTTCTTCTTCTGAAGTGTGTGGCTAAAAAGTTGAGAAGAATAGATCCGTGTTTAAAATATCCCAAAATTACAATGCACTTTTCAAATATCTAGCTTAGGATTCAAATTTAGAAATAGCGGTGTTGTCATGTGCTCTCTTCAAGCTGTCAGGGTCAGCTTTCTGTTTGCCAGGTCACTTACAGAATTCATAGGCATGAGTGGTTGGTGCAAATCAGGATGTACTTTGATAATGAAAGGAAAATTCAAGAAAAGCAAGAGTTTTGGATAAAGGCATAATTTTCTAGCCAGTTGTTTTTATTATGTATTTTTGATCAGCATGATTATTATTATTGGGATAATTAGAGGCAGAGATTAATCTGAGTATTATCTCTCTAAACAAAGAATTGACTATAAATCCTACCTTCGCAATTTTTTTCCCCTTAACTAATAACTAGTTATTGTTAATTTTAGTAAAATACATGTCCCTTTGATTTAAATTCAAGTTTCTTTCAAGCTTGAACAGAATCAAGAAGCAAAGTTGTCAGTAACAGAAAAACACTGCTGTGTTATTGGTATCACAAACATTTGCCTCTGCAAACCTCTTCTAGTCAAGTTACATGTCAAATAAAAGAAAGGATTGATAGCTATGCAGAAACTGTTGCAGAGGGTCTACGGATGGATCTTTGAAATTCAGCTACAATGAGTTTTGTTTTGTTTTGTTTTTCCTTTATACTTCTGGTTTTTGTTGGTTTTGTTCTTTATTTTAATCATGAGAGTCAATGGCAAGGTTGTTAAAGACACCAATAGATTTTCATTTATTTACAATGCCATATAATATTGAGAAGGAGCCTGAGACATGGACAACAGCTGTTGGCAAGGCAATGTTTATGGTAATGTTATAGCATATTTTATTCCAAAACCATTAAAGAAGGTAACATAGAGAAAGCATGATGGGAATAGCTAGACAAGTGTAACTATAAGCTATGAGAAATTAATCAGTCCTGATACATCAGTTCCCTAATGGAGATTGCAGGATCTAAAGGTGTTTCACTGTGTTGGCTTTTGTGTTTTAATTTAGGAAGATAAACAATTTGTAGAATTGGTATTTAAGAAAAAAAATGACTGAAGTTTCCATTTGATATTCATAAGGTACCATTAAAAAAGGTGTTGTATGAATGAATACTAAGTCAAATATTTTGCTGTCAGTGCTTAAATGATGTCTACGATGCAAATATTTTGTAAATATCAGAGCTTCATCTTATATACTAGTAGCCAAAAGGTCCTCTAAAAGCTCATTTCAAAAGTAATTTCTGTTTGGAAATTAGAAATTTGAATCAGGAAAAATTATCTTCCCAAAAATATAATCATAATTAACCCTAATTCTCAGTTTGAATATAGTGAATGTAATAAATACATTCAGTGAATATGGTTGCAAAGTCATCTTCTTATTTTTACCATTAGGGAAAAATTACCACATTGAACAATGTCCTTAAAATTACAGTACTGTCAGATTGATTTATTTGTATCAGTAAGAAACAGGTAGAAGCAAAAGTTTTAATTCTAAATGGAGAAGGTAAGAATTTTCCAAGATTATATGACTAGTTTGTACTAGTTCCCTGTTTCTTCGTTTTACAAAAGAGACTGAAAATTATCTTTTTTCTTTCCATTTCCAGACTACTTTATTAATTTCTTGCAAGCAAATTGTAATAATATACTGTGCTGTACACTACAAAGGTATTTAAATACACTCTGTTGGGAAGAACATGTGTTTTTAAAAGCTAAGAATATTCTGATGGTTAGAGCGTAGAACTCCCCTAGTGATATTTAACTCCCAATGCATTGAAACTAATAGATATTGTGCACCTATATATAAAGGCAGAATATGTTTAGTTATGTTTCTAGTTTCCCATCAGTTTTCATATTTAGGGGATTCATTTTTTTGCTTTCAATAACTTCTTTGCAACCAAGTTCAACATCTGCTCTTCCCTCTCTTTGTGTTTTGCACAGAATTAAAATGTTCGTGGGCACAACCCCTATCTTTACCTTTCGTACAAACCAGTCCTACCTTTACTTTAGTCCTGAATCTGCAAGGACTTTGGCCAGGATACAGAGTTCTTCTCCTCACATCTCTTCAGAAGTTTACTGAAGGTTTCAGGGTGTTCCTCAGTGACCCAAGTCCTGCACCAAAGCTCTAGTCCTACCTGAAGGTGATGAAGTTGCAGTGGCTTCTTGGGTTTTCCAGCAACAAAGGGAAGGCTCCATCTTCCCATCTTCCCATAGGATATTTCTGTCACAGGCAGTAGGAGGCAAATATTAAGTCCGTGACAAGTGCATCTACTGTACCAGGTTATTGCCCTGGAGAGGTTCTGCTTGGCGTGAATTCACCAGTGTCTGTAGCCAGCGCCTCGCAGTATGTCACCTAGGAGATTGCTGATAGCTCAAAGCAGTTTCTCTCCTGCAGGGACCAAGGCTGAAGTCACACACAGGGGTGCAATCCGGAGCACGCTGCTTGCAGTGTGCATGCACGATCCCCCAGTAACCAGCTCTTTATGCATGCTGAGAGCGTGCTTTGAACTGGCAGCTGGAACAAGCTTCCCTGCAAAGATAATGGTCCTGGGGACATAGTCTTTCATAGTAAATAAAAGCCAGCGCCTTCTGTCTTTGCTCTAGACCAGTCATTAATGTAGACACCCTCGATGAGTTTGGTTATATGGGCCAGACTCGCCGCACTTCAGTTACTGCCAGATGGTCACTTCTGTCGCTGTAATGCCAGAGCCACCAGAACGGTGCTTGTTCCCAGCACTGCACTGTGGTGCCAGAGCAATCTCCCATGTTAGACCTGTTGTTGTAGGCTGCCTGCAGATGGGCAGGTTGCACTCCAGTGATACTTTTAAGTGGTTTTTTGAAGCTAAGGATTAAGTGGGAAACCCTTGTCCTATTCCATTATACTTACACTGGATAAGAGGCACATAGAGGTTTGAAAACTCAGAAAGCCCAGTCACCTACTTCAGTGAATATTTTCCCATTACAGGAACTGTTGACAAATGAGGCAGGCAGGTTCACAAGCTGGGTGTCAGGTATGTGCCAGGAACAGAAAGATAATATCAGGACTGATGCCGAGGGTAAGAGGGCCCTCTTAAAGTGGAAACGGTACAAAAGTGCTGTTGAATTTCCAAATACAGCAACTGCCCACCAAAACAGACTATATGTAATATGCCCCTATCCATAATAGTTCATGATCAGAAAGCCTCAGAAATAACTGAAAGCCATCAGTGTAAGAATTCTGTGATGTATCACAAAATCTCATTCTTTAGTATTTTATTATTTGGAAAGTGAAGGCAGAGGCTTTATGAAAATTGTGTGTCCCTGGAAGCAGGGGGGACACGCGTGTTGCTTTTCCCTAATTTGACTCTTCTTGAAGCTTTTTACTACGTCTTATGAAAGTGACATATTAACTCCACATGTCATAAATCCTTTTATTCCTAAACGCCACATCCTGCACACCTCCGTAACTGAAAAGTTCAGTATACTGATAACTGCAAGTGCAAAGAGTGAGCACTCTCCTGGGAGACATGAAAGTTGTGCTCTATTAGATCCTGCTGATGAATCATTACCAAGTAGGGAAAAAATTTTAGTCACTCGATTAAATTGTCACACACACTGTGTTTTTAATTTAATAAACAACTATGTAAGGACATATAAAATATGTTAATTATTTTGGAAAAGAATGAAAACTACTCTTTCAGAAAATAGTTTTACAAGTTATATAACATCCATCATTTTTCTCCAGTTTTCTAGATTTCTAGGTGCTATACTTTAAATTATTGACAATGAACCCCTGCAAAGGATATGTTTACTTGTTTTTATAGTGTTGTTTACTATAATCTCTGTGTGGCAAAGGAAACATTGACATGAAAACAGCCGCTACATTTCCGGTTGTGATCAAATGTGTTGTTGATATTTAGAAGTAGGTGGGCACACTTTGCATTTAATGAATGATCTGTTGGGTAATTTTAATGACAAATACAGCTCTACGTGGTCTGCCATTTCCCAGGCAGAGCATTTATCCCTGTCAGCACTGCTGTGAATTTCTGCACATCAGCTGGACAGAACTGAACTCAATCTTTTTTCTGCCTTGGGAAACATCCAAGACGTTTCTGATTTTCTTCTGAAATGCAGCTGAGTAGGAGGTAGTGCACTTTAAAGTAACAAGGATTCATCAAGCATAATTGTTATCACTCTGACACTGTGATGCTTTCTTATTGTGTACACCTGGTCACATGTCCTTGGCTTATATTTTCTTTAGAGCATGCCACGGCCAGCCATGAAGAAAGTTTGTGTGTGCGCGTGTGAGAGACTAGACAATCCTGCTGTTCTAACAGTTTGGGATGGACACAGGCACCAGAACTCTATTGACATGAAGCTGTTCAGAAGCACCTCTTGCATTGCTTTCCATATTGATTTGGATTGTATTTCATTTTGCATAATAGACACACATTCATTGTTGTCTAGTATACTTTTGAATAAAATTTGTTGATATATCCTTGTTTATTTAAATTCTGTTTTGTAAAGAAAAAGATAAAATAATAGGTGAGTTATGCTTTGAAATATGTTCTCACAAATACACAAAACCACTTTTAATAACTTCTGCTGCTGTTTACATAAACGCATGTTCTGTGTATCTTCTATAGCAGGTCTGGGTATGAGCCTGGCCTATATAGATACTAGACGGCAGCTGAAGTCTTGTCTTTTCCATTGGGTTTTGTGTGAACAGCAGAATGCTGCGAGTGGTGTGACTTGCTGTCAGCGTTAGGAGTTCCATGCAGGGAAAGAGAAGAGATTTAGAGAAAGATCATACAATAAAATTTCTGATGAAATGGAATTGTTAACTCCAAGAAGGGATCCTTGCAATGTAATCATATCTTATGGATCAGTATCATTGCTTCTATGAACAGCAGAAAGAATCTAAGCTTGTAGGAGCTCTTTTTCCCTGAATTACAGGCATCTGAGGTTAGGAGCTAGAGAAACTGAGTTTCATTCAAGTTTTAATTCAACCTGAGTTCATTTTGTTCAAAATTCAGAGCAGATTGTGTCCACGGACTTTTCAGTTTGTACACTATAACACTGAAGAGGCAGCAAAAAGGTGGAGGGATGCCTATATCACTGCTTTGAGACAAAGGTTCTTGAACTACTGTCCTTAAACTGTGGGCTGTAGGTTTTGCTCCTCTTTTTGCCTTTAATCACAAATTCTAATATTTTCTTTCCTGTCCTATGGACAGTAGAAGGAAAGAACAAAAAAAAAAAAAAAAGGAAAAAAACAATGAATCACTTGGATCCTGCAGTCTTAGAGAGCAGCATCAATTCTTGGCTTATCACCTTTCTTTGGATAGGAATTAAAAAAAATACAAGTTGCTATGAGAAAATGGGATAAGAGAAATGAGGGTAGTGTGGCCAGTAGTAGTTTCTCTTCTCATTCTTGGCTGCAGATATTTAGTATTCTGCCCATACTTCCAGTCCTTTATCCTGCCTGCCTCCTGTTTTTTGTTTTCCTGGCATTCAGCCTTACTTTGGCTGAGCTGATAAGAGGCAGCTGGTGCAAAGACTCATTTGCATCTTTCTCCAGCTCTGCAGTGACTCAATGTGGTAGGTAACAACTATGGAGGCGGGAAAATCTTGGGATAAGCTAAGATCCTGGAAGAAAGGCAAAGAAGGAGAGAACAAGTAATGAGAGAGATGGAAAGCAAAGTCAGCATGTGCTAAAGAGATCAATGCTTCTGAAAATACAGGGTGGGGACAAGGACTTTGCTTGAAACTTTCAGAGGAAGAGACTTATTCTCTGCAAATATCTTCCAAAGAATGGGAGACTAGATGTGGTGAAGGAGAGGGGATTTATTTGGAAGAAGATTATTAGGCTTTTTTATTATTATTATTTTTTATCTTACTTAATCAGTATTCATGAAAGCAACAATAAGATGATGCTCTTATTTTTCAGTTTACATTTGTATTTAATATATAAATAGTAAATCTACTAAACATATGTATAATGAGGGAGGAAAAAGGAACATCTTGACATGTCTAGCAATTTGCCATATTTTCTAATCTGCAGTCTAGTATATTTGTTGTTTTCATTTCTTTTTTGTTGGCTTTTAAATGAAGAAAAATATTTTAATATGCCCATATTAGTGCTTTCTCTGTCTTTGGATCTATGGTTTGCCCCTTACTGTATACTGTATAAAGAAATGCATCCATGGATGTTATTTCAACTCTTAAATGTGTGGAATCTACTAAACAGCTGTATTTCCTACGTTTCTTAATGTCTTTTTCTTGGGTTGTTCATAGAAAGACTTGAATGCCAAGTGCCTGTACTGGAATATTTCTTTCTAAATATTCATCATGAGTTCACTTAACAAATCAATGCATGTGTTAGAAACATTTCTGATTCCCAGCTGATTGTTAGTGTCCGTAGTTTGACTAGTGATGCTTGTTTTGGGGATAAGTGTCAGAAAAGTATTTAAGCAGATGCTGAAATTGATCCTTTTAGCATGACTAAGAATAAGGTTTATACTTAGCATCTTAAAACAGTGTAAGAACATAAGAAATGCTCTTCTGGATCAGATCAAATGGTCCACCAAGTTCAGTGACAGTAAGAAATAATCTTTAGGGAAGGCACAAAAATCTGGCCAGTATCTGATACTCATTTTCCTCATGCTTCTCTACAGTCATAGGATTAATGATCCTGACTGTTCACCTCAGCATCTAGTTTGCAAGCCTATCATTTATGAATTTGCCTAATCCCTTTTTGAAGCAGCTGATACCATCTACCTCCACAATCTCCGGTAGAAAGAGATTCCAGAAAATTTCTGCCCACTGTGAAAAGAAATATATTCTTTCACCTGTTTTAAATTGATCTCCTGGTTGTCTCAATGGGTGTTCCATAATTCTAGGGTCAGAGAATTAAGTGACTAACAGTTCCATGTTCACCTTACCCACTCCATTAATGAATTTGAAACCATGATCTCACCTCGTTCTTCTTCTCTGCAAACTGAAGGGTACACTGTTGTTTTTATTTCTCCATTTAAGGAGGGGAGATGCCCTGCATCATGTCAGTTGCCCTCTTTGTGCTTATTCTATCTCCAGGATAGCCTTTCTGAGATCGAGAGAAGTATTGCATGTACAACTACAAAAACAAACGAACAAAAAAATCTTCCCAGAGAAAGGTACTAATGTTTCTCCCTCTCTCAGGAGAGAGGAAAAAGGGGGGGGGGGAGAAAGAACAAATGATATTTAATAGTCATTGTACTTAAAGCTGCAGTTTGACAGCACTGAATAGGATTTGACGAAGAGAACATAAAAGAACAGAAATCAAGCTTTTAATTTGCCCTAAAACCTGTACAAAGTATGATTATGTAGTTATTTCAATTGCACCTAAGAATTCTTTTCCATGGGTAGGCACATATGATTACTTGCACAAGAAGCAAAGCTGCAGACTTTGTGGTTGATCTGAATACTCTCTCGTTCTGTGTCTGTGATAACTGCTAGTTATTTTGCCACAGAATATTTTGGGATCAGACACTATCACACAGCAACAGAAAGTGTATCTTGCACTCCACTGCAGAGTAATGGTTCAGCAAGAGTGTAAATTGTCAGGATATCAAGAAAGGTTTTTAGAGCTAAGAAAGACTATTCTCCTCAGAGACAGAGATGAGTGTTTGTGAGGCTCCAATATCTTCAACTGATAAGAGTCAGAAAAGGCTCATACAGTACTCAAAGTAATAGTTGCTATAATAGAACTGTCATTAGAAAGTCATTGACATTGTAGCTCCCCCCCCGCCCCGCAGAAAAAGTGTCTCTGATAATTTTAATTAGACTGTAAATAATTTCTAGGATGAATAAAATATGGTCTGTTCACATAGCCACATGTGATTCTATTTGTGCAGTCAGTGTGAGTCTGAAGAAGCAAATTATTTCACTCATAATTATGTGTGTTTTAACTTTGTTAAAAAAGAGAAAGAAAAACTAACAAAATCCACAAAAAAAAACCTTTTCCAAAGTCTTTGACTTTCTGTGATCCAAGACTGGAAAAGGAAGGAAAAAAAGAGCTTTCTGAGGTATTTCAGTAGGATTTGCTTTTATTTTTTTCCTGTAAAAGTGTGACTTTTTTTAAGTATTTTGAAAAGTATCCTTCCTGTATGCGACACCTTCTCTGGACTTCAGTATTCATCAGAAAATCTTAAGGATTGGTCAGCTCGTTCTTCATGACTGAAATTTTCAGCAAGACTTCTGCATGATTGCAATTCTCTCATGATATATCAATATGCAATGAGTTCCTTGCAGCATACCTTTAGCCTGTATGCTAACAGGTGAGTGCTGAGACTCTTGTTAGGTGAAGATGATGTTTGGCCTTGTTATGTGCCAGGGACCATTGTGTCCAGTCTGCTGAATGCATTTTAGCTATTCTACTTCTGAGGCATAGGTACAGATTTTTTTGCCTTAGGTAATCTTGTCTGTTGTGCTTAGACAGTTTTTCTTGGCTTTTATATAAAGTTAATATGCTTACTGACACATATTTTGCTCAGCCTGAAACAGAATCTTGACACTTACTTACTCTTTTAATGTTTTTCTTTTCATATTCATCAGTATTAATGGGATAGGTTGTGATTTTCTCCAGTACTGAAGATTACATAGGGCCCTTTCTTCCCATTTTTTGCCTTAGTTTTTGCATAGGAGCCAATTCTGAATCACACAGGAGGCTGATAAGCAAGGTCTGAATTGCTGGTCCACATCACAAACGGCTAAGGTAAACGACTTTCAAGGCTATGCAAATATTTGTGATTTGCAGTTCCACTCTTGAAGTGGTCAGTTAGTTTTATGTGCTTGGTAGAAAGGGTATTCACTTCCAAAGTGAAGTGGACAGGGGAAATAAAGAACTGCTCCTGAGATATAATATCCTTCATGTAAAGATGTTCAAAACAATAAAAAAGGATTTTTTTTTTTTTGTAATTTGTAACATAGTAAAAGATGGGTACACCAGAGATGAAATGCACCCGATTGTTCAGTCAGTCGATTCTTAGTATAAAAGCTCTCTGAATATAAGTACTATTGAAAGACAGACAGGGCTCACACTGATATTTCATGTGCATTGACAACCTAGTGGCACAGTTACTACCATTATAATTTATTACAGATCTGGAGAAACATCATATCTTTGCAGCAGAGATAAGGAAAAAGAAGGTCTGAATGTCTCTGTGTTCCCGCTCCTTTTTTTTTTTTCATTTTCCTTTAAATACACGTTTTTCACAATTTTAACTTTTATTTGGTGACCTATAACCTCATCTGTTTTCAAGGGCACTTCAATTTAAGAGTAGCAGTAACAGCAACAGGAATAGCAGAAGTAGCAGCAGCAGGGATTCTGCCTGTGTAGCTATGAGAAGTATTTCAGTAATGAAAGGGATAATTGTGGCTCCCTGCTTCTGCTGTAATTGAAAATCTAGTATAGTGCCTTTTCCATTTAACTTTATTGCTTGAGTTCAAATCATTGTACAGGAGGGAAAGCAACACTAGAATAATGTCTCTAATGGTGCTTTCCTGTCCATTCACCAGTTTGAAACCTAGCATTAAAGTTAAAAGGAAAAGCAATTAGATATATTCAATTATTGAGGAGGGAAAGAACTATAATTATAAATTTCAGTAATGAAAAAGTACTGCTTACCAAATATTTACTTTCTAGTTCTTTCTACCAGGTTATCTCCTATGAGCTGGAAAACAAGTAACATGTTAACACAATGGTCCAGGTAATTTATGCTGAATTACAGTGGAAAACCTTTTCACTACAGTAATTGCAATAACATGTAAACAAAATGGCTAAAGCTGTTCCCTCCCCTGACAAAGCACAACCTTTAATCTGCAAAGCGTTGAAGTATTTTCACTTCCTACGGTCTTAACTGCCAATGAAGGTATGTAGTACATTGCATAATACTCCTCCTTGATAATAACTGTCCTTAAACAATATGGTTTTCAAACTTTCTTAACTTTCTTCTGGTGACCTGATAACTGAGTTTCTACAACAGCACACATATGAACAGAAACACAATGGGTTTAACCATTCTAAATGTATCTGAAATATATGCTTATTATTTACAGTCACTTGTATCACTGTGAAAAAAGAGCAGTTCTGAAAATAGGTACTGATTATGCATTTGAACAGTATGTTCACTGTCTTATAAGAAACTGTAGACCCACAACACTAGTCTTTTGCCCGCTCTGATGTGGCATCAGTTGGCTTCTGTTTTCAGAGGAAAACCCATGTGGATATTCTGCAGTGATGAATCCATCACGTCCACTTTTGTCCTTATCAGTACTTTGGTGTATTTCAGGTGAAATTAATGCAGCTACTGTGGACTTACCTCCTTTAAAACTAGAGGAAAAATTGGCTTTGTGTTTAATGCATGGCAATGGAGAGAGGTACTTGCTATTTTGCAGCAGCAGGCATAATAAGAAATGCAGGGAAAGAATCTTCAAGGGCATGAAATAAAAAGAAGCTATCAACAACCATACTCATCTTTTTCTGCCCTAATGAAAAGTGGCAAAGCGCTGTTTATTTTTTGTGTTTGTATTTTTTATTAACTGCTAGGTAAAGGAAACTTTTTAATAGGTGGATATTTCTGGTACGTGCAAGGAGGTGGAGACTTTCATGTAGACTTTCCATTCTAAATCAGTTAAAGGTTTTTTGAGGCATCTATACATGTCTAATTCATGTCCTGTGAAGAGTCAGTCATCCTATGGCAGGGTTAAAAAATGTCATGGAAACAGATGTGAAGACAAAAGAGCAGAGCAAATTAAGGTCTCAGTGTGACATGTGATGGAGAAGAACTCTGACTAAGCTAATTGTGGGGATTTTATTATTATGTAGTCGTTAGCTTAGTCAAAGCTAGAGGTGTAGATTTGTTTTGGGTATAAACAGAACAGGGAAATGGGCATTAATAACAAATAACTGTGTGAGTTCAAACTGATCTGGGTAATGTGAGTGTCCTGGTTTCAGCTGGGATAGAGTTAATTGTCTTCCTAGTAGCTGGTATGGTGCTATGTTTTGAGTTCAGTATGAGAAGAATGTTGATAACACTGATGTTTTCAGTTGTTGCTAAGTAGGGTTTAGGCTAAAGTCAAGGATTTTTCAGCTTCTCACGCCCAGCCAACGAGAAAGCTGGAGGGGCACAAGAAGTTGGCACAGGACACAACCAGGGCACCTGACCCAAACTGGCCAACGGTGTATTCCATACCATGTGACGTCCCATCTAGTTTAGGAACTGGGGAGTGGGGGTGGGGAATCACCGCTCGGGGACTGGCTGGGTGTCAATCGGCGGGTGGTGAGCAATTGCCCTGCGCATCATTTGTACATGCTGATCCTTTTATTACTACTGTTGTCATTTTATTAGTGTTATCATTACCATTATTAGTTTCTCCTTTTCTGTTCTATTAAACCATTCTTATCTCAACCCACAAGTTTTACTTCTTTTCCCTATTTTCTCCCCCATCCCACTGGATGGGGGGGAGTGAGTGAGCGGCTGCGTGGTGCTTAGTTGCTGGCTGGGGTTAAACCATGACAGTGAGTCCTTGCACAAAACATTTATTTGTACTGGTTCTTCTGAACACCTCTAAAATGAACACACACATCCCGTGTGCTACAGTACTGTTATTCTCCTGAATGGTTATCAGATTTAAAAATCAAAACAATTGGATTATGCATTGTAATACAGTGACAGAAGTAAGGAAAATATGAGGAAATGAGATATTTGAACATAAACACAATTTAAAAAAAATACTAAAAAGGAGATGTCCTTCCATATGTAGCTGCTAGAGAGACGAAAAGTTAACTAAGATAGTAAACTGCAAAGAGACACAAGTAATGCTATGGCAAAAGTTATACTCTCTTATTTTTTCTAAACTTGTGGTGGAAAAGACAAATATTTCCTCTTTGGATTGTTGATACACTACTGATATCTATTTCAAAAGCTCTTG
This sequence comes from Haliaeetus leucocephalus, assembly GCF_000737465.1. Taxonomy (NCBI): domain Eukaryota; kingdom Metazoa; phylum Chordata; class Aves; order Accipitriformes; family Accipitridae; genus Haliaeetus; species Haliaeetus leucocephalus. The sequence goes on along the minus strand of NW_010972875.1, from coordinate 1,280,629 downwards.
TATTTAACAGACTTCTAAAAAGGACATGAAAAAAAAGTTAACCATTTTATTCCAAAATTTACAATTGAATAAATAGTCCTAAAGATCTGTGGTAAGTTTTTCAGAGATTATCAACTGATTTAAATTACTTGATAAATCAAAGAATATTAAGTCGACATAATGTATTTACCAGATTTTCAGTAACCCAGTGAGTCTGAGTGTTTGGTTATATTTAACATTTTAGTTATCTATTACTTATCCTGTAATGAAATGTTTCATATTCCTAAAGCTATTTTGCCTCTGTTCACAGCTTTGTGCAAGTGGTTCCAGTTAAATAATCCAGTTCTACTTGGATTATACTTTGGTGTGGGTCAGTTGCTGAAAGCTTTCATGGGTCACTACTTAACATCAAAGGTAATGGCACCTGTCTCAGAGCAACTACTTCCTAACATTACTCAGCAGAGCACACTGAATTTCAAATTATTGGACAAATATGCACAGTTGACCTCTATTCAAGACTTTTTGCTAATGGTGGTAAAAAAGTCTGTGAAGGTGAAAAATTTATGGTTGTAGTTGCATTTTATATGTGCTTATTTGGCCCTATTAAGACAAGGAAGCTGGTAAAGAATGGCATCAAAACTCTAACCTTTATTTCTGTCCTAGAGAACTAGTGCTCTGTTGCCACAGATCATAAAAATGGGGTGAGACTTTTGACACATTTTGTAATTTCTACCCTAAACAACTTAGAAACCTAGTTAATTGAAATTCACAAGCAATTTTACTAATGAAAGATTTTATGATAATTTTTTCAAGTTTGGGCAGGCCAAAGAAAATAATTTCCATTGCCATCAGAAGGTAATGTCCTGCCTCTATTGTGCTGCACAGCAGTGAATATTTTCTGCAGTATCCTTAAAGACAGATACAAGAGACAAAGTCTGAAGTTTATTAGCTTTATTTGTTGTTTTGGCTCTAGCACATTAATGACAAGTGAGAAAGACTTCTGTTTTCTGCCCACTGTATTTTGTTCAGGTAAGACCTAGAGACTCTAAGTGGTTTGTCGAATTGGATGACTCTCTGGCAACTATAAAATTGAAAATTGCCTAGGATTTCCTTGAAAAAAATTTCCATTTTCCTGGATATTCCCAGTTTCCATTAAATCTGAAAAAAATAGTAATTGATGACTGTATAATTGAAAATGGGGACCTGAAATATGGTTGTATTCCAGGTGGATGAAAATATTCTCAGTTCTAAAAAGTAAGCAGAGATGAGCAAATAGCAGAAACATTTCCTGAGTGTTCATTAGAATTTGAGCTGTTGGGAAGCTTTAGCTTTCCTTCCACAGTGGAATGCTAAATCTCTATTGATATGGGAAACAATTTGAAATTCAAATAATGAATGGAATTATAGAATTGTTATTAAATAAGAAAAGAATTTCGTAGTGTAGATATTGATTGAAAAGTAAGTTTTGTATATGTACTGAACACAGCATTTGCATATCAGATCAGCTGAAGAATTTGATGTTAAGCTAGCTGTATGGTAGATGAGTATTTCCCCCCACCCACCCCCAACAGGCAAAACAGAAACTATTTTGCCACCATCATAAGTGTCATAGCTATTTTTAACTGCAAAGAATGTACATTCTAGGTTCTTGATAATATTCTGTGAATGTTGTGGGAAGAGTCTATCAAAACAAAAAATAGTGATGAAATTGTACTCAATACAGACCGAAATTTGAAGAAAATATGCTTAGTATCAAGGAGGAGAAAACACTGTTTTCTAGGACAAGCTGGAGAGAGTGGAATTGTATTTGGGATTATGATTGTGTGCATGCTCTGCGCATGGGGACACAGCAGGACTGAGCATATCCACACACTATACAAAGCCTGGGTTTATTCCAAGATGTGGGCTGAATTGCAGATTAGTTACTGTTTTAAATGAGTGATCCCCTCCTATTCTATTACTTCAACTTCTGGACATGCAGTTTCAGTCTTGGTGGGAGTAGCACAGTTAAAAAGGCACATAATAATAGGTATACTTCCTATATTCTGCAAGTTATAGAGGTCAAAAATGTTGTTTATGTTGGATGGATGCTTACAAAGTTGTGCTTTTCCTAATGAAACAGTTTTTACAGCTGAGATTGCTTCAGCTTCATGACATTCAGAATGTATCAGTACCTATCATATTCTTCACAGCAGAATATTTTATGATTGTGTACTGTAATTTATTCTGCAAACACATAGGTATAAAAAATTGTAAAATTTTATGAATGAGGAATCAGAAATTGAATTAAAGAATATTGTGCCCATAAAATACAACAACGTTATATCTAGGGGGAAAAATTTTAAACCTAGGGTAAATCTAAATCTATATCTAGGGTAAATCTAAATCTATATCTAGGGTAAAAAAAATCAACTGAGAATTATAGCTTTTTGAATTATTTTATTTGTTCAAAAGAAAATAATTCTTATAAATAAAAATTAGTATTATTTCATCAGGCAACTCACATATACCATAAATCATGAATGAAATTAAAATTTTATTTCCACAGAAGTACATTGGCAGGGGCTTTTGCCTCTCCTGATGTAATCAAGATGAACCTTAGGGATACTCTACCTTCTTTCAGTTCATAAGGATTATGTCTTCAGGTCTGTGAGATGATACAGCATGTGCTGGAATTATTGTACAGTGTTTGTCGGTAAGGAATAGTAGTTGCAGGGATGGGTGATTCTGCCAGGTATTCTCTGAGGTGATTAATTGTTACTTCTTATTTCAGTAAGTGACTAATTTATGTTGTCAGAGATTTACTGCCTGCTGTTTGGCATGTGACAAAGTGATTCCAAACTGTACTCTCTGAGTTGCTTGAACTGCGTCAAGGCTGGAGTAATTACAGTGTTGTATAAGTGGAATTTCAATGGAAGCTGTAAAGATAAACCCAGAGAAGTGCAGAGGGCTCTCTTTTTCATCTGTGTGTGTGATGCTGCTGCCAAACCTGAGTGTATCTGCAAAGAAATCCTGATAAATTGAATATAGAGCTTTAACTGATTTTATTTTGTTTAAATCAGTAATTACTTTGGAAAATAGAATCATACATATCTTATCAACTTTTTTAAAGTACAGAATATCAGGAACAATTGTCTGTTAATTCAGCCAATTCTGTCGTAAAAATTGGAAGGAAAGCCTATGACCAACAGTTGCTACTCATACCTTTTGAAGTGGAGATTGGAACAGAATGTTATGTCAGATACTAAGAGAGAGATTTCCTAGTCCCATCCATATGCTCAGCTTTTCTCATAATGCTAATAAACAAATATTGTAAATGCTTCTACACACTAAATACTAAACATCAGCTTCTGTGCTTTAATTACATTAATGTCTTTTGGCCAATACACAGTAGATCAACTTGATCATATACCCACTTTTGTGTTGTACAACCTTGGGTTGTTCTTTGAATCAGTATGTGAGAAACATAGATAGTATGACATCATTTTCTGTCTATCTCAGTTTATTCAAGTCACATTTCCAAGTGTTTTTTTCTGTAGCCAGAAGGGACAGACTTTTTTATTTAATGGGTGGAAGGAGGAAAAAACATGCGTGGGAGAATGCACATCATCTAAACATTTTATTCACACTTTCACCTACAGCAGACAGCAATGTGAAGAGAACAAAACAGAAATTCAAATCTTGAGCTAAATACTGTAAGATTTGGGACAGAATCACCAGACACAGAAACACTGTGTTTTTCTATGGAAATTCCTTTTTGGAAAAAAAAAAATCTTTTGGAAATGTGGTGTTTTTGTAAATCTTCTAAGTCAAACAAGAAACAGATATATCCAAAAAGTGAACTGACCTTCACCATGTACCGTTTGAAGTTATTGTGATGAACTAGTAATAGAGTCCCCCACAGAGAACCTAGTTTTGACCAGTAGAAGCATATATGAGTGATTTTTCCTCAAACTTAAATTCTACAATTGAACACCTATTACTATTGTCTGGAACCATCTATGAACATATCCAGTTTCTCTATTCCAAAGTGAAATAGATAATCTTCACACAAACAAGTTTGAAACTAATCCTAAAGTATGCTACTGAGGTAAGGTCTCTGACAATGAACTTTCAGTTTTAATGCCTCATGGGACTTCTTTATTAAACTTTGTAATAAATCAACCAACCTTGTACAAGGATCAGATTAGGGATTTGCATACTGGTAAAAGGTTAAGCAAATCTCTATGTTGTTAGGATTTTTAATTTACATCTTTAATGGGCTGTAGCATCACCAGAGTTGCTGGTTTGGCTTCCCTCTGTTGGACTACATAGGACTTGAGTTTACTTTTGGTGTACTTGCAGTCATCTCATATGTGAAGAAAATACTGAAGCATATGAATTTAGGCAGCAAAAATCATACAGATTTCCTGCTTACCACAAACAAATTTGCACACAGATAGGACATTTTCATGCACGAATCTAATGCAAGCAGATTATCACTAATCAGAACAGAAAATAGAATTTCTGTTAATTACAATTTTGTAAATTTAAGAGACTTCATGTTGACATCCTAAATTCTAGGCTGACAGGATAATGTTTATCTTTGCAACCAGAAAGTGCTGAAAGTATTTTGTATCACTTTTTATAATTCAAACACTGGTTTGTAACTCACTATTAATAATGATTGTGTACAAAAGGGCTCCTTTGTTTACTTGCACTGTATGCATATAAGTAGAATCTTCTTTGAATACAGGGCTGGTGTTTTCCAATGAAAATCCTGGTGAAGATCAATGCAAATACTTAATGGGAAAATGTCTTTTAACATGATTCTTCTAAAATCACTATAGATCAGAGAGGATAATGTATCTATGAAGGTGTGACTATTCGCAGATGTAGACCTTTGGTGAAGAATAGCAAACCAGAATAACAAACTAATGTGAAGAACTGATTCAGCCTTACCAGACATTTTTAATTCCTTAATTTGAATTTAGAACTTGTTTTTCCTACAGACTAATTTTTCATTTACTGAATTTGCTTTGTGGTTTTTTATGGTCCTTTCAGGAAATTAACTTTAAAAGAAAAAAGAAGAAAAAAAGTAATAATGTTAGATAGAAATTAATATCATGAAAGGCTGAAGGAAAGCAAAGAGAAAACTAAAGGAGAATACCAAAACATCTTGTAAAGATGTATGATAGTGTCCAAGTGCTGATAAATTGGTGTCTACATGATTACCAGTACCCTCACAGTCTTCAGAGTTGTGGAAAGGGAACAGGATCTGGTTGACATTCAGTTGTTAAAGTCACTGTAACCCACCAATGGTATCAAGCTGTGACAAGAACAGATGTAGTCCTATAGTTAAACCACGACATGAACCTAAGTTCAGTAGAGATAGGAGAATATCAATATGAGTACAAACATTTTAGACTCTAACAAGAAACAACATATTTTCAGAAAGGATTCTATAATTTAGTCATTAATGGGGATAGGCTTTCATGCCCTGTAAGGTATTTTTCTGGCCTTTTTCCTATGTTTACTATTTCTAGCTTGCTTTCTAGTGCATAATAATGCATTGCAATAGCTGTAGCTGCACTGTATGCCTGAGTCAGAGCCCAAAGGAGGAATTTCAGCTGCTACTATATTCACAAGTAACATGTTATCTGACCTAATGCCACTCTTGAAGACCTTACCCCTAACATTAATATTTGTGTTTCACAAATAAAATGTGGGCCACATGGATTCAGTGAGGCAGTGACAAACATAGAAATTAAAAACTTTGCGGCTCTGGCCTTTAGTCTTTTTATTCAAATGTGTCTTCACAATTGAAGGGAAGGAAGTATCACACACACAAAAAAATTACATTTAGTAACAATTTAAATCTTTAATAATTGATTTCATATTGGGCATGTGCCTGGGAGCTTTTTTCTAAGAACCTCAAAATATTTGACAATTTTTAATTTTATTTCATAGGATCCCCTTGGGAGTGATCACTGGGTTTCTGAGAAAGTAAGCATTATGAAGATAAAAACTTCCATAATTTCACATTTAAGACTTACATATGCTTGGTTTGGTTCTGAATTATTTAGAGAATTTTCTAACCAACTGTTGTTACCTTTTAGACTTTTAATATTAATATTCTGTATGAATCCCTGGAGGTTAAAATCATATGTAGAGAAAAATAAATTAAAACTTTCACAAATCGTTCCACAGAGGTTGATTATTCACATTTTTTTTTCCAAATTACTGGACAGCTCTCTGGTTATTTCCATTTTTTAGCCTGGTTTAAATAAAATCAGAATAAGTAGACTTAGAAATTATATGAATTGAGGTTGTTGATGATGAGTACAGAATAATATTTCATGGCTTCAATTAAATACAATTTTTTGGACTTTTATAGGACTTTCCCTACTTTATCTTCAAGCACCCTCTCTGCTATTTGATGAATAAGATTATTTTTTCCTTTGATATAATGAATAATGAAATATTTGCAGTTTTTTAGTTTTGGGACTAGTTTTTAGTTTATTGTACATTATTTTACATTTCCTGGTATTTTTGTCCTTGGTATTCAAACTGTCAGTATGGAACAGTATAATTTTGTGAGATTTGCTTGCTGTTCACATTTTTACTGAGCTATAGTGGCTTCATTACACACCTAAGTATGTCAGTGTCTTAATTTTTAAGCAATTTAATGTTACACTCCATCCTTTCTTGTATCTCTAAACTATGTGGATTCGACAGTAAAGGCTGAAGTAACTTCATCCTTAGGAAGACAGGTGAATCTACAGTTGTTGGAGAAAGTGGTGCAGCCCATGGACTGATTCAGCCCTGAAGAATGAGATGGATTATTCTCTGGAGGGGACTGTTTTATTAACTACAAGGGGATCTAGACAAGTAACATATACTAGGCCACTACTTTTCTTTTTCTTGGATATATTTCAAGATGATCTTAGATGCCTTCCCTTTAAGTCAGCTTATGCATAAATTTTCTCTATAAGGCTCTCAATGATGAGCAGAAAAAAAAAACCAGCAAAAGAAATTATGGGAAACTTTTGTTCTGTTTATGTGGTGTCACTCCACTGCACAGTCAAAGTCAAACAAACACTGAAGTACTATTAAGGGTCTAATAATGGCTTTCACTCTGACTGCGCTGCAACTTCAAAAATGAGAAAAAAAAAAAAAAAAGAGCCTAAACTGAAGGCTGTTCTCCTCATTACCTGAGAGAAATGTGCTTGTTGCAACATGAAACAGAATAACATCAACACTCTATCAGCTGTTTCTGTGAGAGAGGAACATAGCAGGATTTGATGCATATTCCCTGTTTGTTTAACACATTTCTCTCTCTTGGTACTATTTGTATGATATTAGACCTGGTGGTTTTGTTAGCTATTCTGTTGCCTTCTGGGAGGGGGGTAGGTGTTTTGACCTAAGAACATGTCGAAATTACTAAGCTTTACCTTTGACATCCTCTGGGGACTCAAATGTTGCAGCACCATGAAATGAAGCTGCCAGGAATTCAGATTTATGAAACTTGTTGTAATGTATAGAGCTGATAAGCTAATATTTTAACGTGCTATGTTACAAAACTGATCTCAGTGTCCTTGTTCTTAAAACAAAGGCAATAACTAAAGAAGAGCAGTATTTGCTTGCTTGTTTGTTTACTCATATATCCTCAGTCAGTACAAAAACCTGGGTATTCCAAATAGTTTTGGTTTGCTAGAACTGAAATTCTTTTTCCCTGGTAGTAGCAGCATACAACGCTCTGAAAGAGAAAACTAAATAAAGAACAATTTACTCTGGCAAAGGCCTTCTAGTAGCTCACACTGAGAGAAAGAGAGAAGGGCCTTGTAACATATGGTGGCAGCTGACAAGGGGGAGGTGGGAATGACCCTTCACGATATCCCTGCTGGCTTCCTCCATGCTGATCAAAGAGCATTGCTTCTGCTTGGGAACCCCTGGCTGGCCTGAGGTCTAGTGCAAGCCCTTCAGAAAAGAAGGTCCTTAGCAAATGAAGGCTTAGAGGCAAAGCCATTAGCTCAAATTCTGCTGAGTCCTTGGAGAAACATAGCTTCATCTCAAAAAACAAGAGTGCAGTTGCTCTGAAAGGGTATGCCCTATAACAAAGATACAACAGAACTTGGAGTGAGTTTCTTCTGCTGGATGTAAGATGCCCTTCAATATAGGGTGCAGAGTAAAAATTCTTCTTAATACAGAAATTATAATGTAGGATGATGTAGTATATCCTTAATACTAACTGTGGTTATTAACTGTATTCCTAGCATTTCTTTTTGCTTAGCAATGGCACTTGCACAGTATTACAAGTGCATATATGTACACATACACAGAGTAATAAAACTACACCAAGATATGACATGCTCAAGCATCAGCTATTAAAAGTAAATATGGGTAATAAAAGTATGGCCACCGGATCATGCTAAACCAAATTGTGTTGTTGACAGCAGCACTCATACATAGTGAAATCTGAAATTTCCCACACCTCCTAAAATAACACACAGACACACAAGGAAAAGGAGCAGCAGAAGACATTTTCTCCACACAGTACCAAAGTTTGCAAAAGCAATACTGGCAGAAATGGGCTCAATTCAAAAATTTGAGACTAGAGCTAGCAGGGGACTTTACGGATGAGTTCTCAAAGGCTGATCCATGCTGGGGGGAGTGGGAAACAGGGGAGGGGTGACAATTTGAATAGAGAAAAAGATTTTAGATTCCTGTAGAAAAGACACAGGGACAAATTAGGTAGATTTTAGTGGACACTGTCTTCCATACCATATGGTCCAGTGCAGCAGAAGTGTGATTGCTTGCTGACTTTGGGCATGTGACTAGAAACACTAAATAGTAGTGGAGTTTGAGAACTGATAGGCATCAGCACAAGTTTCAGTCAGTGAGCCTCAGATCTCACTAAAGCCAATCCCAGGCCAATCCCAGCAAGGGATTTTAAAACTGCTTGTGGCATTTTCAAATCAATCCATCAGTCTGTAGGTAGCAATGTAAAGGATGCACAGCCAGCACAATACCTGTTCCAACCAGTGACAACTCTGCTAGTGCATTCTGAGCAAGCCACAAGCAATTCAAAAGTCCTGTGAGGAAAGAATCACAATAAATGAGTCTCTGTTCCCAAGAGGTTGAATCATGATTACAAGGATCAGGAAAAAAAAGTTTCACTTGAACAAGGAATAATGCATTATAAAATTAGGTGCATGGAAAAAATAGTCTTGCATACAGATCACCCTAGCTTGTTATAGCATTCATCTTTCAGTAACATTCCATTTTTTTCATGGAATCTAAAGCTAAAGAAAGAAGTGTAATATAAATCTAACAAGCCTATTTTCTTCACTGTTGCAATTTTTGTTTTGTAAATTATGCAGAGAGAAAATCCAACATTTCAGGGCAAACTTAAATTAATCCTACAAGGTATGACCCGTCACTGAAATCTATCCCTTCTGTGCAAAGCAGTGAATCTTAGTGCAGGTGAACAGGTAACTAGTTGCCATTGGGCTTATGATAATGTGCTCTGGAAGAACATGGTAAGACAGACAATAGAGTCAGATTTAGTAACAGTATTAAAGCAACCACGTGTCATCTGTAATGGTGCTTTCCCATTAAGAAATCTGTGTAGCTGAATCCTAAAATGGGCTTTCTTTTCTGAAAGATTATGTTCAATTGAGAGGGCAAACCTACAGGTAGTGAAAGGACAAGACTTCTTGCACAAAGGATTCTGTGTGTGATAGTGTTGAAAATAGCTAAACTTCTCTGTATACCTACATTTCCAGGAGTCTTTTGGCAGACATCTAGTTTGTTTCTGCTCTATGAGTGGCCATTTGGTTAAGTTTTTCAAATACATTTGGCATTTCTTATCTTCTCATCATCAAGTAGCCAAACAGCCATTCCAAAACATTTCAAAAATCTCACTTGTGCTTCACTCCCCCCCCCCCCCCCCCCCCCCAGGCAAAATGCAATCAAAATGGAGAATATTTGTCTTGGAAGTCTTTTTTAATGGAATGATGTTTAACGCGGCATTTTTGTTCTTGATGGCCAGCTCCTACCTGGGTATACAGTGATTAGCACACTGATGAATAGAAGTTTAAACTTAGAAATACCTTCCAATGAAGAAAAATATAACAATAAATATAAAGTATTTCCTCAGACAAGTTCCATACTAAAACAAATGTTCACAACTAAAATAGCATTTAATGAGAGCTTGCTAGTCATATTCAGCAGAATTGTGGTTAGTGAGATCTAAATCAAGTCTTACTGCCCATTTTTCCATCATTGGCTTGTAATGCTTCTGAAACTGCAGAGCTTAAACTGGCAGATATCAAGCTACCAAAAAATAATATTTTTGCTTTATGTACTGCATTAGATTATTTGCTGACACTAGTGTTAAGGTCTATGCAAATAATCCAACCAGACTAAAGGTAAGAAGAAGCATTTAGATGTAAGTGGGATAGTGTCAATTAGTCTCTTTGGCCTCACACTTTCTGAAAATGTCATTTGAAGAAATATCAGAAAATAACAGTGAATGGGTTATCACTAAAACTGCTGAAGGAAAAAATGTAGCTTTTAGGAAAAAGAGCTGGAACTAAATTGCACCTGTTATCTGTCATAAAACCCACATGGGGCTAAGAGAAGAATGGATTAAGACACCAGAAAATAGAAAAGCATGTTTGTTTTTCCCCCTTATGCATATATATATATATATCACCATTTTAATTTCTCTTACTGATTTTTCACATAAGCTTTTGGTTCTGCATGTATTAAAAGAGCCCTAAGGCTGTTTGGATACCTGCATGCATGCAAGTCTGCTTGCATTTTACTGAGACCCTCTTTGCTTAAAAGTTTACAGTGTTGTTTAAGATTATATGTCTCACTGTCCCTCATGTTCTTGGTAAACTTTTTTATATTATGTTATTCTTTATAACCTGTAAGATAAATAGCTTTAGATAAATTCTCATGTGATTATCAAAACAAGAGATCTACCCTAAATCAGAAGTAATAATGAGCAAGGACTTTTCTTAGAAAATGGACTGTAAATTTCTTCTATTTTTCATAATTTGCAATATATTGTCACCATGTCCAGTTCCATTATTACCCTCTGTTCCAAAAGCAAATTGCATCTTGTGCTGTTACATGAATATAGTTATTATGACAGCTCAGCATGTAGTTTTTATATCAGAGCAGAAAATGAAAGGTAAAAATTAGAAGGAAGTTACAGAAGTAAAGAAGTGATATTGAAACTGAATTTAATTCTTTCTGTAATCTTTTCCATAAATCATTGTTCTATAAACTGCATAATTTTGAAGAATTTATTTCCATAGAATCTAAAAATAAAAAAAAAGAAAAAAAATATTTATTTACTTAGGTGCTACCAATGTCCCCTCTAATAGTTCAGTAAAAAGTGACAGCTGTGCTTTAGCGGTTTGCAATGGTTAATTACAACCATATTTTTCTACTGGTACATTTTATTTTTTCTCTTTTATTAGGACAAACATGTTCTGAGTAACAACTATTTGCACTAAATAAGCCAAAAGTTTTTTTATTTCAGTTATGTTTACTACAAATTTCTGCTTGTCTAGAAATTTGCATAAAAATAATCTGTACTCAGTTATGCGAAACATACGTATTTTTAAAAAATCCCTTTTGTGCAGTCATGGGATACCAGTCCAGGGAAACAAAGAGGAAAAAAGAGTTCAGGAGACTGAAAGTATATTGGGAAAAAGAATTGGTGAGAAAAACTGTTTCTAGGAGAATCTTAGACTCAAAGAAGGATGTAGGCTAGGATTATGGCAGGAATTATAGACTCTTTCTCCCTCTCTCAGACAGAAAAACTGAACCAAAACTGAAAAACAGGATGATGGTGTCTAAATCTGGCCAAATAATAAAATGTAAGCAGATCAGAGAAATCTACAGTTTACAAGAGACAAATCAATCTTCTCAGAATGTTATTGTAGGTAAATATTTTTCTGTATGTAGTTCTGTTAAAAAATGAAGGAAAAAAACCCTTTAAAAAATGTACAAATTGGCAGTGTTTAACATGCAGTAGATGGTGAAGATCATGACTGTTTTGGCATCATCCAGAAACTACACTAAGCCCTCCTACTAAAATCAGCTGTTCAATACAGAAACATCTCATGCAGTCATTTTCAAGTGGATGTCTGGGCATCACCCACTATTGCCTGCTATGGTGACTTGGTAGACCTGGCAAAGAACTTGGTTTCCATAAGCAAGTCATGAAAAGCATCACTACGTGGATGGCCAATTTCTGACTTCTCTGTGAAAACGCATAGTCTGAGACTTCGATAGTTCCAAGGTCTTGGGCATTCTGGGCCTGGGTACCAAAATGAATTATTCTCAGAAGCCATGCCCTCAAATACAGAGCCATTTCAATGTTTTAAAAGCCATTATTGTTCAAGTGATGTCTGTTTAATGTGAGAGTGGAACTATGCATAGTATGCAAGTGTGTGTATGCAAATGTGCTCCATACAGCAAGACCTGTTCCAGGTCTACTCCTGACTCACTGTGCTAAATTTGGTGATTTGCAAAACCTGAATGGTACAGCACAGGAGTGAAAAATAACAGTGTTCTCAAACAAGCCATAGCTACATTGCCTCAGAGATCTGTTTAGGAACAGCTAGTGCAAAAAATACAGCATAACAATAGTTAGCACTTACCAATATGTTATCCTTTTCCTTTTCAAAGCACTTTACAAACATTAACTAATTCATTAATATGTATAATTCATAATTAAACAACATTTCAAGAACTCAGTATATAATTCTCTAATGGCAGTTACTAAGAAGTCCCTTTAAGAAGCACTCCAAAAGGTTAATGCTTAGTGCTGGAAAGATCCTTAGCCCAGCCTTTCTAGACCAGTTGCTCTTGTATATGTTTAAGATATCCCACATCCTAATCATTTTATATGGATTTATGTCTTTGAATCATGGGGTTTATATACATTTTATTTTCTAGAGAAATTTCTTAGAGGAAGGCATATTTTTATGTAACTTTTCCTGTTATTTTCTAGAGAATTGTTTGCATTCTACATTGTACAGCCTGTAAGAAGACAAGCACAGCAAAAAGCAGAAATATAGGAGTGCTGCACAGTCTGTTTTGTGTGATTCTTTTCAGAATTATGTTGTGTGAATCAGAAATGAGAAAATTTTGATTGTAATGTTGTTGCTTTCTGACAGCTTTATGAAATGCTTTTTAGAAACTTGATTCTTTCAATTAATTATAAAATCACAAGTTGCTTGGCTATAGTTTCCCAAATCTGGGAGACATTGAGTTTCAGCCCTTTGGTGGGTTGCAATATGAATTTGTATTTGACTGAGGAAGTCCTTAAAATCTCTACTTCTAACATTTTATTAGGAAAAAAAAAATCTCTTTTCTAGGCTTCTATCTGGGGATTAGGTTAATATAGCTCATTTGCCCTTTAACATGCCACACAGCAATAGTGTGCTGAAGCTGACAGCTGGGACATGACAGCACCTTGTTTATCAATCTTTGACTGGTATTTGATTAAATTTATGAGAGAGGCTGGCATATTTTGTCAGGAAGGTTTATATTTAAGCTTCTTGTCACATAAATAAAGAGAAAAATGTGTAAAATGAGGAAGTGTAAATGACTACTGCTCCAATTTAAAGAATTTCCTTTTTGAGTTTTCACTGAACAAAAACATAAAACCATAAAACCAGATCCCTTGAGTTATGTTTAATTCACTTTTTATTAATCATGCCAAGGGACTTTAAATCAGTGCAACATTTAGCTGGAGAGGCTGGATCTGTACCTCCTCTCAGTCTGAGCCAATCTTTTCCATATTCTCCTTCCAATGCCTCAGTTTTCTTGCCTCAGGAATGAGTTGGTTGCTCCAGAACTGAACCAAAGTGAGAACTGCAATTTAGACAGTATGAATGATTGGGTGCAGAGGGAGCCAAGCAGAGCTGACTTTGTAATCCCATGTTATCTTCAGCTGTACTAAATCCTCCTGGAGGAGATTTTTTTTCTTGTGTACATTAGCCTTTCCTCAGAAAAAGATTGCTTACAATCTTTCATCTCACTAGAAAGTTTTCCTCCAAAAAAATAAAAATCAGCACACATAAAAAAATCCCAGGTGACCTGATAAGCATCTAGAAATGCTTTATTTTATGTTTTAGGAAAAAAACAAAACCCTACATTTTATACAGGCAATACTAAAGATAGAAAATCAAAAACTATACATGAATTTGTGAAGTTAAGCCTGTGAACAAGGATATTATAATCTTCTCAGGGATGCAGACCTCAGCTTCAGATTACTTTTCCATAGCACATGCATAGCCAAAGGCTACTGTTTACCCTCAGGATCTTTTTCACTGGCAACAGCTTTGGACTTCTGTATTCACCCATACTGTCTAAACATTCTATTTTAACTTAAGAGTTGTGCATGAAAGTTAAAGAAATAATGTTTGTTTTTCTTTGTGAGACTTTAAAAAAAAAGTTTCAATGTGCTCACATTGCATATATAACATTCTATTTTTTTAATTCAATCTACACAAACTCAATAAGAGATGAAAGAAAATACTAAGTTAAAATATGTTCTGACTGTACTTTGTAATGATAGAGGGGTAACTGTATTTGCCTGTACAGCTTTTTAATAAAAGACATTTTAGGAATGTGAGACCAGATCTCTTAGCCAAGCACTTTATTCATTCTTCCTGAGCACATAAATTCTAGAATAGATTAATTCACTTTTGCAGGTGAAAGCAAAAGCCTGGGAATATTTGAAAAGACCATTTAGCGTGTGGTCCTCAGCTATTATTTAGCATTTACAGATTGCAGAATAAAAATTAAGTCGTACAGTAAATAGCTCTACTTCTCTACAGTTTCTTCAGTGTTTTCTTAAACCTTTAATCTAGAGTAATTTCAGTGCTTTTTCAACTATCCTAATTCAGATCAGAAAAAAAGTGACATTTGGTATAAGTTTTTTTTTTTTCCTCTCTAGGAAATAAAATCCACTGAGTTCTTTAATAAAGTTCTTCTGAAGTTGTTATGAAAAAATAAGGAGCAGGGGTCTTCTCTTTTTCCCTTTTTCCCTTTTTCCCTTTCCCTTTCCCTTTCATTTTCCTTTTTCTTCTTCTTTTTCTTTTTCTTTTTCTTTTTCTTTTTTCCTTTTTTGCTTTTTTCTTTGCGTTTTTTTCCCTTTTCTTCCTTTTTTCCTTTTTCTTTTCCCTTTCCTTTTCATTTTCTGTAAGGGAGAAAGACATAGCAGAAAGACTAAAACTGTCCCATATTTAATTGGCTAAAACCAATGATATCAGATTAAAATAAAATTAAAGCACAGCTACTGACTACACTTGCCTCCCTGAAAGGACTCTTGCTTGGTACTGACTTTGCCATTCTTTTACCACACTTGATTGTATAGGAGGTATATGTTTGTGTTATGGCATTATGATTAATATTTCCTTCCCGCAAATTCTTAGTTTGGATAGTCCCTGCTTGGTAGCTAACTCAGTCTCAGTTCTGTGAGTTTCAAAGACAAACATTACACTTTGGAAATAAGCATTATTTCAGTGTGATAGTCCATGACATTGAAGGATTAACAGATTATTTAATCCACAGAACCCATCATTTGGTCAGAAACTGCAAAAAAATAATGTTCTATTCATTAATTCATGTTATTTATTGTAGTAACATTCATCACAATGTTCCAATTAGCAATTAATGTACGTCACATGTATTAACATAAGATTTGCACTGTAACTCATCATTGATTAACTGGACCATCATTTTAAAGTGCTACAGGAATTACACAAAGTAGCTGTCTTTTGCTTTCATCTATGTTTAATTTAGGCTCATTGCAGTTTCCAAGGATACATTTTTTGCTGCATATGCAAATGTTATGATCATCTGTTATTTAATAAATCCAAATAAATCTTTTGACAGTGGAAGATTCAAATGGAAAAATAGGACTCATGCACAAGTAATGTAAAATGTTGTTAAAGAGAGGAAAATGTTTCTACCTTCCTGTTAATTTTTAATGAATAAAAATAAAACCAAACACCTATTACTGCAGTGCTTGTAGGTAATTAAAACTGCAATTAAAACCAGAAAAAAACAACCTAACAATAATAATAATGAAAAAGGTAGTGAAAATATTCATGTGCAAAGCCAGATAATCATCTTTCCTTTACAAAAAATACCCTTATGTCCCAGGAAAGACTTTGGGACACTTATTCATCAGTAAAAATTTTTAAACCTACATGTCCCTGAGATGCCAGCCAGATTGATAGTCGTTCTGGTATGTGCTACAGAACATCATTTTCTACATTCAAAAGAGGCTATTGTTTTGTCAAATGATATTCAGACATTTCCCCTCTTGATGAATGCTGCTAGCTGGTCAGCGTGTGAAAGCACTGTTTTTAATTTGAAAGAAGGATTTGAGGATGGTCTAAAAGAGCACTCAGTAGGCTAGAAGGACGTACAAAAAAAAACGGTTTTGGTGCTCTGAAACTCTATGGGATTCAATAATTTCCACCTGGAACAATAAATCCAGTAAGCCTATCCACTGAAATCTGGATCAATGAAATAGGACAGATTACATCTTAGGGGGTACCCAGCTTTATGTTTTAGAGGGATAATGAAGAAATTCCCCTGGATATGTTAACATAGCAGGGTAAAAAGACTTTTAGTTTTCTTCAGAGTATAAATATTTCCCAAGATTACTAAAAACAAAGATTAAGGAACTGGAGGAATTTAGTGTCTGTCATGCAGATATTAATATTGTCAACATGTCCAAAAATAGTTTTTTGTAGTAAATACTGAGGTATGCCTGAAGTAGTCTTTAACATGTAGAAACATAGAGCTTTGGGAGAAAAGTGAAGGTCTGAAGTTTCACACTGATTTTTCTTTTTTTCTTTTTTTTTTTTTTTTCCTCTCTTTTAACTTGATCCCTAACTGGGATATTAATGGGAATTGTGAGTTTACGACTATGGGTTAATGGCATGAAACCAGCATCCAGATATTAGGCAGAAGATGTTCTAGGGGACAAGCTGTTATGAATAAATGATGAGTCTTGTCATTTAATTCTATTATTCCTTTGCAGTGAATTAAACTCAAACTGCTTAATTTATTCTTCTGCATCATCTTCTTACCTTGGTTGGAGAAATGGAAAACATGAAGTGATCTCGTCCATCCCTTAAAGATACTGCTTCAGCTCATTGTAATGTTTTGTAGTTTGAATTCTACCTACTTTCTCACTGATACAATGGAATTCCATCCACCAAGAACAGAAGAGATTTTTTTTTTCTTTGTGATGTGGGGTCTGGGTTGTCCCCAGGGTTTGTTTTAGCTACCAGAAAATAGATATATTACGATGAAGCTTCTTTAGTTCCTGTAACTGCTACTTAGGATTGCTACTTGTGTTCATCTGTGGAAACAGGTGTAATGCTACCATCATCAGAAATTAATATTTTTTCTCTTCTGGAGATAGAACAAATTATTCTGCATTTTTCTAATGATGTATTCTTTTGACAGATAATACTTAATTCATTAGGTAGCAACAGTAGTGGAAAAGGTAGAGTAAACCTCATAATCTATTAGGAATTGAAACTTGTAGAATTCTCATAAGATAAAAAGTTCTTTTAAATGGTTCATTTCACTGTTTAGACAAGGAGAGACATTGCATTATGTATGACATTTTGTTCATGAAAGAAGAAAGAAATAGGCTCCAAAGTTTCTGGGGGAAAGCTTAATCTGTATCAAAGTGATTAAAAGAAATCATAGAAAAAAGTGACTGTGCAATGTGCATTTAAGCTAATCTCCTAGCAAGAATGTTTTATGATTAGCTAATTCTGCTTTTGGGGGCTGGATGGTGACTTAGCTGCAGTGTTAAGTCTGATTACTTTGGAACGCTCTTTGAGATATTTTAAATGGAATTGAAAGAACACGGATGGCTCTAAAATAACTTATTGCATTTGGACACAAGCTGGTGTTCAATTATTTAAAAAGGAAATCTATGACAAATATCAAATGGGAAAAAGTAATCCAATTTTATGTGCACCAGAAAGTGAGAGAGATCTTTTATGAAATTATTTTATGAAGAAAGCTTAAGAATTAGCAATCTCAAACTACCATATGCAAAGTAAGATTAAATTGAAATAATGCTTCTTTAAGTATGGTAGAATTACACTGATTTAAGATGACACAAACTTAATATAAAACTGTTTTTTCAATTAATTTATATATTGCAGATACATAACTGACTTTGAAAGAAAATCCAAACTGTGGTACAGTTATGATTAGCAAAATAAAAAATCTAGAACACTATAGAAAGTACAGTTACTGAACATCTGCAGTTATAATTACTCTGTGAATGTTATTGCCATGAATTCACTGGAGTATCTGAAAGTACAAAATTAAAGAGATTATATTTTTAATTTTTTTTATAATTGAGTACTGTAGAAAAAATAAATATTCCTCTAGTAGATTGCCTAGAGGGCAACTCACTGTGCAATACATGCACATATGAGTGTTTGAATACAAAGGTGCCTTTATTTCTGGAGCCAGTGAACCATATAATAAAATATTTACATCACCAAAAGCTGTAAACCCCTGACTTCCATCTTGTGGAGACTTTGGATGGATGATCAAAAGAAAGTTCAAAGGCTGGAATGGTGTTATGGCAAAGGGTTATACTCTTTGTGTTTTCCATGGTAACTCAAGGTGGTGTCTCAGCAGCTCTTGGTGGTTTGCTCCCTTCCACATCTGGATATTCACATGTCCGGTATTATATCAGCATAGTTCTCATGTCTATTGTGTAAAAGGATCCTATCATAGGGTTTGCAGGTAAACTGAATCTTATGCCTGTTTTCAGGAAATGTGTGTTGGCTGTTCCTTCTAATGATCTTACATTGATGGGGAAATTTGAAGGCCTTCGGTACAAATGTCAGAAGGTATTTCTATCTGCGAATGTAACATGTCAGACAGAAATCTGTCCAGGAGTTTCAAAATGGGATGTATGATTTCTTTTACTTCCTGTAAATGTTCAAAATGATCTTACTCTCTTTTAAAGGTTTTAGATTTTCCAGCTTTTGATCTCTTTTTCTTATTTTTTTCTTTTACCTTTTCCTCCTTTGTTCTATTCAAGGCAGGGTCCTAATAAACAACCCTGTCTTTCCCTTTACTGAACCAATCTACTGATGACGTGATCTGTGGCAGACTAAAACTCTCAAAAGTCTTTTACAATGCCACTTCCATACTCTTCTAACTGTGGAATTAACTTCATGCCTTGGAGTTTTTCCTTAATGTGTACAAAATTATTTGCTATATTTCATCTCCCCAAATCCTTAAATATTTTGTTTGAAAGCCCAGTGTTTTACTCAGAATTTTACAAAATAGAACTTTGGCACCCAAAGGAAAATATTGTGACTTGTTTTGTCTAGTTAGCTGGATTGCTTACTTTATCCAATTGGAAGGGAAAAGCCTTAGGTTACACAGTGCTTAAAGTAAGAACCTTTTTCATCTATAATTTCAAAAAACTAGCTGGCAGAGGGCTGATACTACTTTAACAGCAAAAAAGAGCAAATGTTCAGATAGTGAAATCATCCCATTGACTTTTGGTATTCAAAATAACAAATATGAAAATCAGAGAAGTATATTAACTTTGCTTGCATTATATATTTATTGCAAACTGGAAGTCATAGTTTTAACTTACATTAACAATGTTTCAAGGCTTTTTTTTTTTTAAATTGCATCTTTATAGCTATGAATGGTTGTCCTCCGTTTTCTGTTATTAAATTAGTTTCTAAGACATGTAAATAGCTGTGCACTATTAATGCAATAGAAAGACTTTTGAAGTTAGACTGATGTGCTGTGCAAATGTAAAATCTCAGTCCTTTCTTTTTAGAAAAGATAAGTAGTGTTGTTTGTCTCCAGACTGAACACTTAAAATATAAAATAAAATTGCCCAGGCTCAAAAAGCATTGTGAGTACACTAGCTTTTTGCATGAATGTTTTAAATTAATCTTTGGTAATGTCTCATGTAAAATATCTAAACCTTACCTGGCAGTTTTCAATGAAGACAATAATTTACTTTTATGTGTAAAAACCCTCTTGTATTAGTAAGAAGAGGACTGCAAGAGTTATGTTTATTATAAGATAATAATACTCCTGGGAGAAAAGAGACACTTAAAGTAGCTGTATCTTGAAATGCTTCAGGAATCTGGTCTGTAATCAACAAGGTTTGGATAACATACATATGAAAGTAATAAAACACCCACAGAGAGGAACTGTCTGGGAACATTACAAATTACATAGAATCATAGAATGGTTTGGGTTGGAAGGGACCTTAAAGATCATCTAGTTCCAACGCTCTGCTATGGG